>NC_053024.1:108966598-109305754 GCF_003073215.2 Triticum urartu | reverse complement strand
CTCAAAACAAAAGGTGAATCAAGTGTAGAGCTAGATGGCAGTTCCTTACCTCCCCTCATAGTTGAGGGGAAAATCTTGGTTCTTTGATCTTTCAAGTTCTTCATAATGATAGGAAGATATAAATCCCAAGTGACTCAAAGAATAGAGCTATGCTCCCCAGCAATGGTGCCAGAAAATGTTCTTGATAATCCACAAGTATAGGGGATCGCAACAGTTTTCGAGGGTAGAGTATTCAACCCAAATTTATTGATTCGACACAAGGGGAGCCAAAGAATATTCTCAAGTATTAGCAGCTGAGTTGTCGATTCAACCACACCTGGAAACTCAATATCTGCAGCAAGGTATTTAGTAGCAAAGTAGTATGATAGTAGTGGTAACGGTGGCAAAAGGTAACGGTAGCAAAAGTAATATTTTTGGGTTTTGTAGTGATTGTAACAGTAGCAGTAGAAATGTAAATAAGCGAAGAACAATATATGGAAAAGCACGTAGGCATTGGATCGGTGATAGAGAATTATGCCGGATGCGATTGATCATGTAATAGTAATAACCTAGGGTGACACAGAACTAGCTCCAGTTCATCAATGTAATGTTGGTATGTATTCCGAATATAGTCATACGTGCTTATGGAAAAGAACTTGCATGGCATCTTTTGTCCTACCCTCCCATGGCAGCGGGATCCTATTGGAAACTAAGGGATATTAAGGCCTCCTTTTAACAGAGTACCGGACCAAAGCATTAACACATAGTGAATACATGAACTCCTCAAACTACGGTCATCACCGGGAGTGGTCCTGATTATTGTCACTTCGGGGTTGCTGGATCATAACACATAGTAAGTGACTATAGACTTGCAAGATAGGATCAAGAACTCTCATATATTAATGAAAACATAATAGGTTCAGATCTGAAATCATGGTACTCGGGCCCTAGTGACAAGCATTAAGCATAGCAAAGTCATAGCAACATCAATCTCAGAACATAGTGGATACTAGGGATCAAACCCTAACAAAACTAACTCGATTACATGATAAATCTCATCCAACCCATCACCGTCCAGCAAGCCTACGATGGAATTACTCACACACGGAGGTGATCATCATGAAATTGGTGATGGAGGAAGGTTGATGATGATGATGGCGACGGATTCCCCTCTCCGGAGCCCCGAACGGACTCCAGATCAGCCCTCCCAAGAGAGTTTAGGGCTTGGCGGCAGCTCTGTATCATAAAACACGATGAATCCTTCTCCCTGATTTTTTTCTGCTCGAAAGTGAATATATGGAGTCAGGGTTGAGGTCGGTGGAGCATCAGGGGGCCCACGAGGCAGGGGGCGCGCCCAGGAGGTAGGGCACGCCCCCACCCTCGTGGACAGGTGGTGGGCCCCCTGATGTGGATATTTCTTCCAGTATTTTTTATATATTCCAAAATAATTCTCTGTTGATTTTCAGGTCATTCCGAGAACTTTTATTTCTGCACAAAAATAACACCATGGCAATTTTGCTGAAAACAGCGTCAGTCCGGGTTAGTTCCATTCAAATCATGCAAGTTAGAGTCCAAAACAAGGGGAAAAGTGTTTGGAAAATTAGATACGACGGAGACGTATCACATAACCCATTACATTGTCTTCCTTGTCCAACATCAACCTTTTAGCATGTCATATTTTAATGAGTGCTCACAATTACAAAAGATGTCCAAGATAGTATATTTATATGCGAAATCTCTCTTCCCTCATTATTATTTCATGAATTGTTCAAGTGACCAATACAATGTTTGCTAACCTTCAATAAATTTACCACCTCTACTTCTTATATGTGAAGTCATCACTCCCCATGGGATAAGCACATGAAACATATATAATTTCAGTTTATGATATTCGCTCATTCAACTATTTACTCATAGGATATAAGTGAAGCACACGAGTGAATGACAAACTAATTCGAAAAGATATAAGTGAAGATCAATGAGTAGTTAAATAATTATTTAGCTACTGAAGACTCTCCCATTTAATAATTTCATATCTTGATATTTTATTTAAACAGCAAGCAAAACAAAATAAAATGACATTCTAAGAATAGCAAACATCATGTGAATAAGCAAAAACTTAGGATCAACCGATACTAACCGATAGTTGTCGAAGAAGAAAGGTGGGGTGCCAACCCAGGCATCCCCAAGCTTAGACGCTTGAGACTTCTTGAAATATTATCTTGGGATGTTGTTGGTGTCAAAACCGGCGGATCTCGGGTAGGGGGTCCCGAACTGTGCGTCTAAGGCGGATAGTAACAGGAGGCAGGGGACACGATGTTTTACCTATGTTTGGGCCCTCTTGATGGAGGTAAAACCCTACGTCCTGCTTGATTTATTCTTGATGATATGAGTATTACAAGAGTTGATCTACCACGAGATCGGAGAGGCTAAACCCTAGAAGCTAGCCTATGGTATGATTGTATGTTATTCTACAGACTAAAACCCTCCGGTTTATATAGACACCGGAAAGGGCTAGGGTTACACAAGGTCGGTTACAAAGGAGGAGATATACATATCCGTATTGCATAGCTTGCCTTCCATGCCAAGTAGAGTCCCATCCGGACACAAGACAAAGTCTTCAATCTTGTATCTTCATAGTCTAACAGTCCGGCCAAAGGATATAGTCCGGTTGTCCGGAGACCCCCTAATGCAGGACTCCCTCAGTAGCCCCTGAACCAGGCTTCAATGACGATGAGTCCGGCGTGCAGTATTGTCTTTGGCATTGCAAGGCGGGTTCCTCCTCCGAATACACCACGGAAGAATTTGATTACAAGGATAGTGTCCGACCCTGCAAAATAAGTTCCACATACCACCGTAGAGAGAATAATACTTTCACAAATCTAATCTGCTGACTTGTTTTGGCAACTTGACATTAAGCCATGGCCCGGTGATTATTCGAACCGTTTCATTTAACTAGCCCCGCACACAATGCGAGGCAGTTTCTTGACACGTCTTGTCAAAGCGGAGATCGTGTTCCTCTTATTATGGGATTCTCATTAATATGGGCGTGGGTAACCCAACCGCGCCATCGATTACGGCGCTTGGGGGATAAGCGGGTTTTACCAGGCTAGTGGGGGCGCATAGTTTTAGCTTTCTCTACTGAGGTGCTTAGCCCAGCAGAACCGGGGCACAATCGCAATAGTTCTTCCAGTGCTACCTTAGCCGATATAGCGGAACGTAAGGTATCAAAACATGGGAGCCGGGCAAACCCAACTTTTGACCAAAGACATGATTCGGAGCTGATGCATATAATGCTATAAGTTCGGGGTGCCACACTTGTGAAAGTGTTCGGACTTCTCACGCCGCATTATGGGGTATGCTTAAGCCCCTAGCGTATTGGCCGTACCAGAGTGTACAGGTGCTGGATGTCATGAATGAACATATATATATATATAAGAATGCAATAATAGCCTTAATGCAATGCATTGTTTATTAAAAAATGTGCGTTAGAGCAGAATGATACAGGTAGTGCGATAAGCAAAAAGTAGGACTATGTCCCCTCCAAGGGCAAGCTAAGGAATAGTAGTAAAGAAAATATTTCACTCGTTATCGTAATCCACCTGGGAGTTCCATGGTGTGACGTAGCTTTCTGCCTCCTTGGATGCTGCATCATGTGTTCGGCAATCACGCTGCCGAACAGGGTTTCCAGAGATTGAAGTCCTGAAAGAGAAAAATAACAAAGCGGGAAGCCCCTAGTGTGGTTTAAGCCGCGACTTGGGGTGTGCCACCGTCGTGCCCCCTTCCCCGCCTCTGCCCATGGTATTTTTAATGCGTAATTATGTATGCGTGGCACAGATTTCGCCGTTTGTCTAGGACCGGACCGTAGTTATGTATGCGAGCTCGAAACGTGCCAGGCGGTCCTGTTGCCGATTACTCCGGGCGCGCTTGAAGGTGTCCGGGCCCTTAAATGCTGAACTAGTGGATTGCCTTAAGAGGCTGCTTTGTGCTTCCGCTGCGAGGCCCGCAATGTGCTCCTCCATTTGCAGAGAGCGCTCTGTGTTTCCATTAACTATAATGACCCCCCGAGGTCCTGGCATCTTGAGCTTGAGGTATGCATAATGCGGTACCGCATTGAATCTCGCAAATGCGGTTCGCCTGAGCAGTGCATGATAACCACTGCGGAACGGGACTATATCGAAGATTAGCTCTTTGCTTCGGAAGTTTTCCGGGGATCCGAAGACCACTTCCAGTGTGACTGAGCCTGTGCAATGGGCCTCTACACCTGGTATGACGCCTTTAAAGGTCGTCTTTATGCGTTTGATCCCTGAGGGGTCTATACCCATTTTGCGCACTGTGTCCTGATAAAGCAGGTTCAGGCTGCTGCCGCCATCCATGAGGACTCGAGTAAGGTGAAATCCGTCAATGATTGGGACTAGGACCAGTGCGGAAAATCCGCCATGACGGATACTAGTGGGGTGGTCCCTTCGATCGAAGGTGATCGGACAGGAGGACCATGGGTTGAACTTTGGGGCGACAGGCTCCAACGCATACACGTCCCTGAGCACACGCTTCAGCTACCTCTTGGGAATGTGGGTTGCGTATATCATGTTCACCGTCCGCACTTGTGGGGGGAACCTCTTTTGTCCTCCGGTGTTCGGCTGCCGGGGCTCTTCCTCGTCATCGCTATGTGGCCCCTTATCTTTGTTTTCGGCAATTAACTTGCCGGCCTGCTTGAACACCCAACAATCCCTGTTGGTTTGGTTGGCTGGCTTGTCTGGGGTGCCGTGTATTTGACACGAGCGATCGAGTATACGGTCCAAACTGGACGGGCCCGGAGTGCTTCTTTTAAATGGCTTTTTCCGCTGACTAGGTTTAGAGCCTTTGAATCCGGCATTGACTGCCGTATCCTCGGTATAGTCAATGTTAATGCGGTGCTTATGTTTGTTGCGACGTGACCTGCTACTGCCGTCCTTGGTATCCGAAGTACGATGGTTCTTTGATATGTTGTTACTGCGAGCCAGCCAGCTGTCTTCTCCCACACAAAAGCGGGTCATGAGTGTCATGAGGGCTGCCATAGATTTCGACTTTTCCTGACCAAGGTGCCGGGCTAGCCACTCATCGCGGATGTTGTGCTTGAAAGCTGCTAGAGCCTCTTCATCCGGACAGTCGACGATTTGATTTTTCTTTGTTAGGAACCGTGTCTAGAATTTCCTGGCCGATTCCTTTGGCTGCTGAATTATGTGGCTCAAGTCATCGGCATCTGGTGGTCGCACATAAGTCCCACGAAAGTTGTCGAGGAATGCGGCTTCCAGATCTTCCCAACAGCCAATGGACTCTGCTGGCAAGCTATTGAGCCAATGCCGAGCTGGTCCTTTGAGTTTGAGTGGGAGGTATATAATGGCGTGTAGATCATCACCGCGTGCCATGTGGATATGCAGGAGGAAATCCTCGATCCATACCGCAGGATCTGTTGTGCCGTCGTATGATTCTGTATTTACGGGTTTGAAACCCTCTGGGATTTGATGATCCATTACTTCATCTGTGAAGCATAAGGGGTGTGCGGCACCTCTGTACTGGGCTATATCCCGACGCAGCTCCAATGAGTCTTGCCCGTTGTGTGCGGCCCGGCCAGATTTACTTTACTGTATCTGGCGTGACGTTTATCGTCTGGCATAGTGGCGCGCCCTCGTGATCCATAGATCGATCTTGCATGTTTTGCTTTGTCCTGCAATACGTCTCGTAGGTCTGGCGTATTTCCCCATGCCTTTTTATTTGAATGGCGTCGGGGTGCAGACTGAGCTTTTGGCTGGAATGCCTCTCTATCGCGGCCACGAGGTGGCCGATCAGCCGCATCATACGCTTCTTCCTCCAGTCGGGGTAGCAACCTGCATTTTGGGTAACTCTTGGAGGGGTGTTCGAGTTTATATTCCTCGGCCTCCAGGACTTCAGTCCATCTGTCAGCTAGCAGATCTTGATCAGCTTGAAGCTGCTGCTGCTTCTTCTTAAGGCTATTTGCTGTGGCTATAAGCCGGCGCTTGAAGCGCTCTTGTTCGAGGGGATCCTCTGGCACGACGAATTCGTCATCGTCGAGGCTTGCCTCATCTTCGGAGGGAGGCATGTAATTATCATCCTCCTCATCTGCCGCTCTCTCTGGAGGGCTGGCCTCTCCATTCTCTTGTCCTAGATCATGCTGGAGGGGATTGTTGCCATCTTCGGCACTATCCGGAGTGTTATTATCTCCTGTGCCGGTATCACCACTTTTGCTTTGGCGGGACTTAGAGCGGCGCCGCTGATGTCGGCGCTTGGATTGCTTCTTGGAGGGGTCATCCTCCGCTGTCTTGTCGCCATTGCCTTCTTTCGGTGTGTCCACCATGTATATATCGTATGATGAGGTGGCTGTCTGTGCCTTGGGGGCAGTGATTCCTCTTCATCTCCCGTATCGTCGTCCATACCATCGATGTCTTCAGAGTCGAAGTCGAGCATGTCGGCTAAGTCGTCGACAGTGGCTACTAAGTGGGTGGTGGGTGGGCAGCGGATTTCTTCGTCATCCGCATCCCAATCCTGCCGGACATAGTTCGGCCAGGATCCTCCTGACAAGGAGAGAGACCTTAATGAGTTTAGTATGTCGCCAAAGGGTGAGTGCTGAAAAATATCCGCAGAGGTAAACTCCATGATCGCCGCCCAATTGGATTCGCTAGGAACTGGCGCAGGCGGTTCGGAGTCCGTGGTCGGAGAAGGATCCAGCAGTCTGACAACAAGGCTTTTGTGCAGGGTAAGGTCGATGTTCGGCTCAATCACCACTGAAGGTAAGGCCTCCGTGGCGGAGTCCATCCACCCGTCCATGGACAGCGCAACTGGCTCCGAATTGAGGGTCGGAGCGGCTGCCGGTGCGATCTCCTAAACACTATCTGATGGTAGAGCTAAATCGTACTCATCGTGACCGCGTGACACACAAGGCAGAGGCTCGAATCCGTCGAAGATCAAGTCTTCGTGGATATCGGCCATGTAGTTTAAGCTTCCAAACCTGACCTGGTGGCCAGGGGCGTAACTTTCGATCTGCTCCAGATGGCCAAGCGAGTTGGACCGCAGTGCGAAGCCGCCGAACACAAAGATCTGTCCGGGGAGAAAAGTCTCACCCTGGACTGCATCGCTATCAATGATAGAAGGATCCATCAAGCCTAACGGCGACGGCACAGAGGAACTCTCAATGAAAGCACCAATGCCAGTGTCAAAACCGGCGGATCTCGGGTAGGGGGTCCCAAACTGTGCGTCTAAGGCGGATGGTAACAGGAGGCAGGGGACACGATGTTTTACCCAGGACCGGGCCCTCTTGATGGAGGTAAAACCCTACGTCCTGCTTGATTTATTCTTGATGATATGAGTATTACAAGAGATGATTTACCATGATATCGGAGAGGCTAAACCCTAGAAGCTAGCCTATGGTATGATTGTATGTTCTTCTATGGACTAAAACCCTCCGGTTTATATAGACACCGGAAAGGGCTAGGGTTACACAAGGTCGGTTACAAAGGAGGAGATATACATATCCGTATTGCCTAGCTTGCCTTCCACGCCAAGTAGAGTCCCATCCGGACACGAGACGAAGTCTTCAATCTTGTATCTTCATAGTCTAACAGTCCGGCCAAAGGATATAGTCCGGTTGTCCGGAGACCCCCTAATCCAGGACTACCTCAGATGCCTTGGGCATTCCCAAGCTTGAGCTTTTGTGTCTCCTTAATTCCTCTCATATCATGGTCTCCCTAAATCTCAAAAGCTTCATCCACACAAAACTCAACAAGGACTCATGAGATAAGTTAGTATAAACCAATGCAAAAACCTTATCATACTCTACTGTAGAAAATCACTAAAACTATTATTCAACATTGCATACTAAATGCCTCTGCATATTTAATAGTCCTATCCTCAAATAGAATCATTAAAGGATCAAACATATGCAAACAATGCAAACATAATAGCAATCTGCCAAAACAGGACAGTCTGTAAAGAATGCAGCAAGATCCATACTTCCCTATCTCCAAAATTATTAAAGAAAATTCCCAGTGTAGTAAATTTATCATAGCTTAATATGAAAAAGGTTTCAACATTTTATCACATTCTGACTTTTCTAGGGAATTTTTTCAACAGCGGTAAACTTTCTGTTTTCAAACAGCAACATGAAGACTTGTAAAATTGGCATAGTAAAGGCTATCAACCCCACTTTTATTGAAATAAAAGATGAAAAATATTGTTCTAAATAACAGCAACCAAATCCTAATAAAATAAATTGACTCTCCAAGCAAAACACATATCATGTGGTGAATAAAAATATAGCTCCAAGTAAAGTTACCAATGAACGAAGATGAAAAGGGGATGCCTTCTGGGGCATCCCCAAGCTTAGGCTCTTGGTTGTCCTTGAATATTACCTTGGGGTGCCTTGGTCATACCCAAGCTTAGGCTCTTTCCACTCCTTATTCCATAGTCCATCGAATCTTTACCCAAAACTTGAAAACTTCACAACACAAAACTTAACAGAAAACTCGTGAGCTTCGTTAGTAAAAGAAAACAAACCACCACATCAAGGTACTGTGATGAACTCGTTCTTTATTTATATTGGTGTTAAACCTACTGTATTCCAACTTTTTATGGTTCATAAACTCTACTAGTAGCCATAGATTCATTAAAATAAGCAAACAACACACGAAAAACAGAATCTGTCAGAAACAGAACAGTCTGTAGTAATCTGTAGGTTTCGAATACTTCTCAAACACCAAAAATTCTAAAATAAATTGCTGGACGTTATTAATTAATCTACTAATCATATGCAAAAAGAATAAACCTAATCTCACGCTCCATTAAAAAATGGCAGCAAATCTCATGAGCACTAAAGTTTCTGTTTTTTACAGCAAGATCGCAGAGACTTTCCCCAAGTCTTCCCAAAGGTTCTACTTGGCATAAACACTAATTAAAATCATAAAACCACATCTAACCAGAGGCTAGATAGATTATTTATTGCTAAACAGAGCAAAAAGCAAGTAACAAAAATAAAGTTGGGTTGCCTCCCAACAAGCGCTAACGTTTAACGCCCCTAACTAGGCATGATGATTTCAATGATGCTCACATAAAAGATAACAATTGAAACATAAAGAGAGCATCATGAAGAATATGACTATCACATTTAAGCCTAACCCAGTTCCTATGCATAGGGATTTTGTGAGCAAACAACTTGTGGTAACAATAATCCACTAGCATAGGAAGGCAAAACAGGCATAACTTTAAAACCGTAAGCACATAGAGAGGAAACTTGATATTATTGCAATTCCTACAAGCATATATTCCTCCCTCATAATAACTTTCAGTAGCATCATGAATGAATTCAACAATATAACCATCACATAAAGCATTGCTTTCATGATCTACAAGCATAGAAAATTTACAACTCTCCACATAAGCAAAATTCTTCTCATTTAGAATAGTGGGAGTATCATAAGAAACTCAGATACTACAAACTGTTTCCACATTAGAAGAGTAATGTTCAGGAAAATGGTAATCATAATCATGACAGGTTTTATAAATATAATCATCACTACTTTTTATAGCATAAGTGTCATCACAATAATCATCATAAGTAGCAACTTTGTTCTCATCATAATCGATTGAAACCTCTTCCAAGATAGTGGAATCATTACTAAATAAAGTCATGACCTCTCCAAATCCACTTTCATAATTGTCACAATAGGATTCAACATCCTCCAAAATAGTGGGATCATTACTTCCTAAAGTTGACACTCTTCCAAACCCACTTTCATCAATATAACCATCATAAATAGGAGGCATGCTATCATCATAATAAATTTGCATGTCAAAACTTGGGAGGCTAAACATATCATCTTCATAAAACATAGCATCCCCAAGCTTGGGACAAACAGTAATTGCAGCAAATATATTCTCAAACTTGTCATTATCATCAAACATAGCATCCCCAAGCTTGGGCCTTTTCGTATCATAAGCATAATCACTCTCATCATTAATAGTATGGATAGCACCAATAGTATAGCAATTATCGTTATCACAATGAGTAATAGGAGCAATATCATTTGGGAGGGATACCTTTCTACCTTTGCTTCTCCGTATTTTCTTTTTCTTCTTCACATCATGTGTGGGTTTAACCCTCTTTTTTGAGCTCCTTATTAATGAGATTGGTTGAATAGAAGGCTCCTCCTCGTTACCTGATTCATCATAAGAAATAACAGGAGGATATTGGGAAGCCTCTTCCCTTTCATTAGTATTCTCTTCATCCTATATTTGTTTTCTTTTCTTTATGTAATTGGAAATATAAGGATTTTCAATGCAATTCACCGCACAATACATAAAAATTTCTTCTAGATCAATATCGAGGAATTTCTCAAGGTTATATTCTGGAATATGCTTAGTTATACGTTTCATTTCGTCATAACCCAAAAGCAAACTAAGTTCATTATGATGTGCAAGGGAAATCAAATCATCACAATTTTTGGACACGATACAATCATGAAAAAATTTGCATTGTAGATTTAAATGACCATGTTCATTGCAAAGTTCACAAGTATGGCGAAGAAATTTTAAATTTTCAGCACAAACATCTAGCCTTTCTTGCAACCACTTAGTTTCCAAATACTTATGCCTCTTGCAAAATCTATATTCCCTATTTGGTGTGTACTTGCAAACTCTATGCACTCGACAAAAATTGACATGCTTATAAGAGACCTTTTCATTATGACTAGTGCAATCATCATTAGTACTATGGATATTCAAGGAGTTCATACTAACAACATTGCAAACACGCTCATCATTCAAAGATTTTGTGCGAAACATTTTAATGCATTCTTCTTCTAACATTTTGGCACAATTATAGGAATCCTTCTTTTCACGAAAGATATTAAATAGATGAAGCATATGAGGTATCCTTAATTCCATTTTCGGTAATTTTCTATTATAGACTAAACTAGTGATAAAACAAGAAACAAAAAGATTCGATTGCAAGATCTAAAGATATACCTTCAAGCGCTAACCTCCCCGGCAACGGCACCCGAAAAGAGCTTGATGTCTACTACACAACCTTCTTCTTGTAGATGTTGTTGGGCCTCCAAGTGCAGAGGTTTGTAGGACAGTAGCAAATTTCCCTAAAGTGGATGACCTAAGGTTTATCAATCCGTGGGAGGCGTAGGATGAAGATGGTCTCTCTCAAACAACCCTGCAACCAAATAACAAAGAGTCTCTTGTGTCCCCAACACACCCAATACAATGGTAAATTGTATAGGTGCACTAGTTCGGCGAAGAGATGGTGATACAAGTGCAATATGGATAGTAGAAATGTGTTTTTGCAATCTGAAAGTATAAAAATAGCAAGGTAACTAATGATAAAAGTGAGCACAAACGGTATTGCAATGCGTTGATACAAGGCCTAGGGTTCATACTTTCACTAGTGCAAGTTCTCTCAACAATAATAACATAATTGGATCATATAACTATCCCTCAACATGCAACAAAGAGTCACTCCAAAGTCACTATTAACGGAGAACAAACGAAGAGATTATTGTAGGGTACGAAAGCACCTCAAAGTTATTCTTTCCGATCAATCCGTTGGGCTATTCCTATAAGTGTCACAAACATCCCTAGAGTTCGTAGTAAAATAACACCTTAAGACGCAAATCAACCAAAACCCTAATGTCACCTAGATACTCCAATGTCACCTCAAGTATCCGTGGGCATGATTATACGATATGCATCACACAATCTCAGATTCATCTATTCAACCAACACAAAGAACTTCAAAAGTGTGCCCCAAAGTTTGTACCGGAGAGTCAAGACGAAAACGTGTGCCAACCCCTATGTATAAGTTCACAAGGGCACGGAACTCGCAAGTTGATCACCAAAACATACATCAAGTGGATCACGTGATATCCCATTGTCACCACAGATAAGTACATGCAAGACATACATCAAGTGTTCTCAAATCCTTAAAGACTCAATCCGATAAGATAACTTCAAAGGGAAAACTCAATTTATCACTAGAGAGTAGAGGGGGAGAAAAATCATAAGATCCAAATATAATAGCAAAGCTCGCGATACATCAAGATCATGCCGACTCAAGAACACGAGAGAGAGAGAGATCAAACACATAGCTACTGGTACATTGTAACATCCCAAAATTTCAATTTGGAATGTTATACATTAGATCATCATTGCATATCATATTTTATTGAATTATGGCTTGATCATAGAAATTCTACGCAACTCAAGGACCCACGGAGAGAGTTGGGAATTTCGTTATTTTCATATTTGAGTTTTTCTCAAATTTTGCAAAGAGGATCGTTTGATTTTAATTATTTTCTCTTCGAATATTTCTTTTATAAAAATAAAAGAGAGGATAAAATGACTTCCTAAAAAAAGAGAAATATTGGAGATATAATATTAAAATCAAATAAGATTTTTATTCGGAGTTTTATTGCTATTTTATTTGAATTAGGAAAAAATTGCGTTTTTTCAAAATTGCATTTTAGGCCCAAATAAATATTCACCTTGTCCGGCATATTTTTAGAGGACGGGGAAATTTTATTTAGGGATTTTTGGAGCCTGTTTAGTATTTTTTTTCTTTCTTTTTCTGCATGTCAGAATTATTTAAAAAAACCGACTCTTGGCCGTACCTGAGCGGGACTCCGCTCCGGGGGGGGGGGGGGGGGTTGGTTATAAGCCGTCCCGCCACCCTCTGGCCGACCCACCAGAGGTAGTCGCCGCCGCCGCCTCGGTTTTCGCGAGAAAAACCGATCGTTTTTTTCGAAAACCCTAGATCCGTTTTTTAGATTCGGTTTGGTTTTTTTCGGTTTAGCTATTTAGCGGACGTTCGTCCGTACGTTCGTTTTAACAAACGGTTTTCGTCCGTTAGCCGCAGATAGCAAATGTTCGTTCGTTAGTCTCTTCGTCAGTTTTTCTTTTTCTCGGATTTATCGTGATTGTTTTCGATCGCGATTTCTGATCCGATTTTCGTTTTAGTTTATCTTTTCGCTCGTTTATCGGAATCAGGCGATTCAAGCGCCTAGAGTTTCGTCTCAAAGCCCTCTTGATGTTTAACCAACTTAAACAAGTTTTTTCTACTGTAAAATTTCACTTTAGTCTAGATTAGTAATCGGAGCTTGTTTCTATCGCATTTTGAGTTTCGTTGCTTCGTTTGATTTAATTCTTTTTATAAACCGTAGTTCTTAATTTGAACTTTCTGGTTAGATCTTCTTATTTGAGTTTTACCCGTGCTTCTTGCTTGATTTCTTATTGTAGGCTTGTTTGTTTGCATTAGAGTACCCGGAGTGCGAAGCGTGCTACTATGAGTCTCTATGTTTCAAGGATCAACAGCAAGGCAAGTAACACTTTGATCATACCTCTTTACTACCCAGTTTTTATTGCATTAGATCAACCCTCAAACAATTGCATGGTTAGGATTTGAATAATTTGGGGGTTGGGAAGTAGATGAGGTAGTACCTATTCACCTGTTTTATTATCAAACCTTTGGGAGTTACTTCTATGTTGCTTATATTGCTATGGTATGCTAGTAGACGTGGTTTGGGTTTCAGTGTATCCATGACAGATGTGAGATGTTAATTTAATGGTTAACTTAAGGTGGCAACTTTAATACACATCTGGGTGGATTGAGGCACCCGGGGAACCCAGTGATTGCCTGTATTTTTGGAAATCCCGGGGTACCGTGTGATTTTCCTATGGACCGTCACCCAGGCTCAAAGGGATCATAAGATTATTCATGCTGGAAACTTCCGTGTGCAGCCACATGCCATCACTACCAAAAAATACACTTCCATGATGATACGTGTTTGTCATAGTAGGTCGTGTTTTTTGTCATGCATGCACACACATGACAAATTTATGAAAGAATTAAGATAGTCATACCTGTGCTGTCGTAGAAGTGTTCCATGACATTACCAAAATTATCATCACGGAAGTATCCACTTCCATGTCGATAAATCGCGCGTCACAGAAGTGCTTTCGTCAAGGGTGACCGACACGTGGCATCCACCGTAATGGAACGCCGTTAAGCTATCGGGTTGGGTTTTGGATCCGATAACCCGTTAACAGCCCCGACCAATGGGGATTTTCCACGTGTAAAATCATCATTGGCTGGAGGAAACACGTGTCGGCTCATCATCGGGACAAATGTCATCCACTCATTGGATAGAAGGCGCCACTACTAGGGAAGACCTTATACATAGAATATTACCAGCAACGCTCTTCAAAAAACGACGCTACTGCTATTTAGCAACAACGCGTGCCGGAAAAACGCGCTGCTGAAAGAAAAATAGGAGTAGCACGTCATCTCTAAACTGCGCTACTGCTCTAGTTGCCATGACCTCGCCGTCCAGCTAGTTATAGCAGTAGCGCCTTACACCATACCGCGCTACCGCTATTCTCCTTATCTGTAGCACTTTTTCATACCCGTGCTACTACTAACCCTACCTTATCACCACGCGGCCGACCCTCTCTCTGACTCTCCCTATCAGTCACTCTTGCCCGCGCATATAACCATTGTCGTTCGTCACCGCCGCCACCGTCGTCCGTCCGCCACCGAGGTACTCCCTCCTTCCATCCCTCCTCCTCCCACCGCGCCGTCCACCCTCCTCCTCCCACCGCGCCCTCCTCCCTCCGCCTGCGGCCGCCCCCCCCCCCCCCCTCTGCCCGCCACCCTCCTCCCACTGCCCCTCCCTCCTCCTCCTCCGGTCGGCCCCTCCCCCTCCTCCTCCGGTCGCCCCTCCCCCTCCTCTCTCCTCCCTCCCTCCCTTGTCTCTGTTTTTGCAAATCATTGGTAACTAGTTTATTTAGCAAGTGATTAATATAACTAGCTTATTTATATTAAGTGCTTAATGGACATATTTTATTTAGTAAGTGCTTAATAGAACTAGTTTATTTAGTAAGTAGTTAATAAAACTAGTTTATTTAGTAAGTAGTTAATAAAACTAGTTTAATTAGTGTTAGGATTATATATAAGATATTTCCGAATATTGTTTTTCATATTTTGAACCATTGAAATGTAATGACCATCGATAAGTGGCCTGTGTTTTGCCGGAGTGTTGATTAATTTCTGTTCCGGCAAATTTCAGGCCCTTGATGTGTCCTTTTTTAGCAAAGGTCACGCCGGTTTTTTTGGGTTTTGCTGTCGAGTTATAATCTGTGAATTTTGAACACAGGAGATGTCTGATGACGATGGGATCCCGGAGTGCGGGTACTGCTATGATGACTAGGGTGTGTGCGACAGGTTTCCTCACCTACAAAATGATAGTTTTTTCACCGTGAAGCTGGAAGAGACCTTCGATGTTTGTACGGTATGCAGCGACAAGCATTTCATCGTAATTAATATCATCACTTGTGCTTCTTTTGTTCAACCTGTAATTTATGGAGTTTTTTCAATTCGATTAGTACATCCCGTGCCATGCTAGACCATATGTATTGGAGAAGCTTGGTTTTGGTTTACATGACTTTGAGAATGTGGAGACGAGGAGGGCTCACTTAAGAACTAAACATGGTTACGAGTTTCTGATTAAGTTCTACAATGCGGTCGATCACTCCCATTTCGGTTGCTCTAATTGGGAAGCTCTGCAAGGCATATGGATTTGAGGAGGGAATGCAAATAAGATTTGATATTCGTCCCGAAGATTATGATGATGACGATAATATCGACATCTGGGTGGATGTGGATATGCCTCCAGTTTTGCCTAGATGTGAGTTTGTCAAACTAATTTGTTAAGTTCAGTAATTTATGTTTTTAATTTAAAAATATTTGGTGTTCGTCCATACTAAACTTATTTATTTATAATTTTCAGCTCATTTCTTATCTTCAAGAAATACTCGGAAGGTAGTAGACAACACATACTACAGCTATGACTCCAAGCTTAATTGTGAGGAGAAAGGTTATCGTGTCTCATTCATAGAAGATGTTGAGGCCTTCAAAACCAGTCACTCTATTAGCCAAAATTATACTAGATACGTGCCACTAGTCCATACATTTCTTGATGATAACTTCATTGCTAAAAACTTGGTAAGATTTTGTTAATGATGGTAACTTCATTGCATACATTATTCTTAAGTAAACCATTGCTAACTATATATGTTACTATTTTGTTTTTGAACAGAGGCGCCCGAAGCGGGTTGTGCCTGACATGCTATTTACCAAAGGTGATATGCATATGGTTAGCTTACGACCAACTCCTTCGGAGGCTTACCATACCGCACACTCGATTTATTCAAATGATGGAAGGCTCAAAATCAAAGAATGGAGCAAAGTGATTAATGCGGACACGCAAATAATTGGAGACAAAATGAATGTGCGCAAGCCACAAGTTGGAGATAGGTTTATGTCCATTCTTCATTATGGTGAAGGACCGGTTTATCTGTTTTATGGTATTTTAGCTAGGAGAGAGGAGTAGGTCCTAAGTATTAAGAACAATTAGTTTGTGTTGATTATATATGACTACAATGTCTTAGACTTGATGGTGATGCTGAGTAGGAGTAGTGACTATGAGTACTATGATGATGATGAGGACGAGTTGTCATTATAACTAGTGACGAAGTTGTTATACGATGTCCCATCGTAGATGAAAATGATGATTATGAGGAGTTATATGACAATGATATATTATGATGATAAGTTGTTAATGATATTTTGATGATGATGAGAAGTTATTATGTCATTGGGTGAAAGAACCGCCGATTAGTTTCAAATGGATGGATCCAAAGTGACCATTGGTTACTTTGGATCCATGCACTTGAAACTAATCCAAGGTTCTTTCACCTAGTGATTTAATAACTCATTACGATGTAAAAACAATCTCTAAATTGCTATTGTATGAAAAATTGTATACAGGTATATGAATACGACCTAAAATTCAAAAGTAATGGAATAGGGAATAATAGTAGTAGCGGTTGTTTTCATAAGCGCTACTAATAATTAGCAGTAGCGATTGACTTGGAAAGCGATACTACTAAGTAGATATAGCAGTAGCGAGTGCCAGTAGGCGCTACTGCTAAGCATTAGCTGTAGCGCCTTATCAGTAGCGCGCTTACCCGCGCTACTGATAGGAAAAAACCAGCGCTACTGCTAGGCTTTTCCCTAGTAGTGCGCCTATGATACGTTGACACATGGCATGGCCCAACAGAGGCCCATTCCTATGAAAAGGCCGGCCCGTTTGATTTGGTTAAAAGGTGGCGGGCCGGCCCATGGAAAGCCTGTTAATGGCCTGTTCGCATATAGCCCATTTACAGCCCGCTAACCCAAGGCCCGTTACGCCCTATTCGAATTAGGCCCAGTAGCATCATCTGGGACATCCAATATGATTCCAGCCCGTTTTCACTTCTGGCCCATGTATGGCCCATGAAGTCTTTCGGCCCATATGAGGCCCTATGTAACTCTTGGCCTATTAACAGCCCGTGGTGAAACTGGCCCGTAATGAACGGTGTATCACTTTACACCCATTAAAGGCCCATGGTGAAACTGGCCCGTAATGAACAGTGTATCACTTTATACCCATTAACGGCCGTTATTCCGCTGGGCCGTCTCCAGCCCATGTTATCTTTCGGCCTTCTCAGAGCCCATTTATTCTTGGGCTCATTTGTAGCACTCGTTTACTTACGGCCTGTTACTGTCATTTTCTGCTTGTGGGCCAAATTCAGCCCGTGGTTACAGTCGGCCCGTTTGTGGTCCGTTAATATGTTGGGCCGTTTTCATAGCGTCATCAAATACGACCTATTAACGATGGCCCGTTATGGTCGGCCCATGAACGGACGATTCCAACTCTAGCCCGTTTACGGCCAGAATGCGGTCTGTTTGACCCATGTTTGGCCAATCGATCATACGGCCCGTGTTGGGGATATTACTACTAGGCGTAAACCGGCCTATCTGGGCTGAGTTAACTTCGTCAGTAGTTAAGTATGTTAAAGCCCAAGAAGACAGAGGAGGGATCAAGGCCCATGGTCGGTTCAAGGCTTGTAGCCGTAAACCGGCGTTAGTAGTTAACCTGTATTGTAAGTTAGGAATAAGTACAGACCAAACCGGACACATCTATGAGCCGGTATTGGGACTCCGTAAGCCGATGGGAGTCACCCGTGTATATAAGGGGATGGCCCGGCGGCGGTTCAAGGACAACAGACAACAACTCGAGACATAGGTGAAGCTTGTTTTCTCCCTAGTCATCGAAACCACATCAATTTCATCACAACTAGACGTAGGCTTTTACCTTCATTGAAGGGGCCGAACTAGTATAAATTCTCTTGCGTCCCTGTGTCCGCTTTAACCCCTTCAAGCTAACCCGTCGTGATGGCTCCACGACTAAGTCCTTTCTCTAGGACATCTGCCATGACAAAACCACGACAGTTGGCGCCCACCGTGGGGCTATCGCATGATGGTTTCCGGTTCTTGGAGGGCCGCTTTGAAGGACTCGAGGGCTACACTGTAGGCCGGATGATTAAGAGTCGTCGCGGCAAGCTCTACATCGACGACGCAAGCTAGGGCCCCAAGGCCGGCTCAATTGAGTACGGGTACCGGGTCCCCTTTGGTAGCATTCACGTTTTCATTGGCAAGATCGGTGAACCGGCACTACTAGGAAAAGGCCTACTAATGGTGCACCTAATTTGGACATTAATGGCGCATTAGTGGTGCGCCATTAGTGCCACGCCATTAGTATATTTTACTAATGGCGCACCACTGGTGTGCCATTAGTATCTGGTATACTAATGGCGGACCTCAGATGCGCCATTAGTATATACAACAGTGCGCCATTAGTATGCCTCCCAGGGGGCCATGTATACCCAGGTGCTTTGGCATACTAATGGCGCACAACAACAAGATGCGCCATTAGTAACTTCGGCATACTAATGGCGCACTGTTTAATGATGCGCCATTAGTATCCTTTGGCATACTAATGGCGCACTGTGTTGTGATGCGCCATTAGTATGAATATTAGGTTTTTTTTATTTTTTTATTTTCTGTTTTTTGCACAGGTTACAAAATGTATAATTGGACAAAATATAGACAGCACACATCAACAACAGATTCATCGAATACAATAGAAGATTAGTCTCTGAATACAATTCATCATATTAGTCTGTGAATACAATTCATCATATTAGTCTCCGAATTGAAAAGACCGAACAAAGATAGAACATTACATTACAAGTCTTGAGACCGCGAGTAGCGAGTTTGTCTTCACATTACAAGTTGATATCGATCATCTAAACTATCATCACATAGAAGAGAGCTGCGGTCATCACGATGAGCATCATCACGATGAAACTCGTCTTCATCCGGTTCCTCCAACGCTCCCTCCCCTCTCCCGCTAGATAGCGGGCATATCTAGATTCGGCCTCGGCCCTAGTGGTGTACCCTTTGTAACTGTTACCGCTGAATCGGTGAACCTATCTCCGACACTCCTCCCAGTCGTCGTAGACTCCGGGAACCTTACCCTTGTACACGACATACGACGGCATCGCTATGCACTAGCCAAACAAAACGTTAGTACCAATTCACAGACAATACATAAGCAATAGCATTGATTACATCTAAGTTGAACGACTCTCGAAACCAAAGAGACATACTACAAGTTCATTAAAGTTTAATTACAACATGAGCCAATCGATGTTTCAGAACTAGACACAGCATCACTGCTTTCGACTCGACTCAAGGGACCGGAGCGTGGATGAAGCCGCCGTCTATCGTGGGAGTCATGAAATATCGGGCGTTGTTAGCCTGCATTTGTAGCATTGTGTCGATGTCACTGTTGGACGGTTGATTTCTGAGGTAGAACTACCCCGAGGTACGAAGGACATCTTGATGGATGATTTCCGCAAACTCCGACTGGATGCGAAAGAATTCTTGTCTGATGTCCGCGTCCTGGATTGCCGACACACTCGCGGCCCAATCTCTGAGTTTACTCGGTAGCAAAAGTTGATGATGGTCCCTTACGATCGCCCGCATGTGATGGATGGCGTAGTAGGCACCCTTCTGACCGCCAGGCAGCTGCTTGACGCAGCAGAGCATCGTATTGTGGGAGAACACATGCTTGCCGTACTTACGAATAGGCCTAGTGAAGGTGCCTCCAGATTTGGCGTAGCCGGGGAGAACATCATCAAGAACCTTCTTGACATTTGTGTAGTCTACATTCGACTGACGGTCTGGGTCGAAATACGTGGCCATGGAATATTTGGGGCTTAGGAGGATGAGCGTGCAATGTGTGTCACTGCAGAAAACACGGAATGTTAAAAGAAAAACGATCGAAATCTAATAATTCATATGTTACGGGGCGGTTGTTGGAAGACTTACTCGGGAAAGTAAGGCACGAGGAAGTTATCCTTATCTTGGTTTGCCAGAATGACGCCTTCGAGGTAAGAATTCGTGACTTGCCGGTCCCCAGCGCTGCCCAAGATCTTGGCACGAATGTAGAAGGGGTCGACTATCACGTTGTCCGGGGTCTTGTCGCGAATGATCCACATCTCCATACTCAGTGAAAATAGCCGAACGAAGGTGTAGTGCAGCGGATGAAGGGTCAACATAGCGTGGATGTCATCAAACCGCAGGATGATCGTACCCCCGATGGAGTTATCCACAAAGCCCTTGCCCTCTAGCACCTTGGCCGCGAAAACCGGGTATGCCACATCCTTCTCTCTGAGACGCCGCTTCTCCAAAGAAAGAACACTGTCATGCAGACTCCGCATAGAACAGGTTGCAGCATCGAGCATATTTCTCGGTAGCATCGGCCTAACCGCCACATGCAGCCTCCTCATTAAATCCTCAGGTGAAGGTGGCCCGTCCTGAGCATGGATCGTACTCGGTGCCGGCTGGCCCGCACCCTTGTTAGTCTTTCTTTTGCGTGCCTTCTTCTTCTCCTGTAACGGGACCGAGTTCTGCTCACAGACCGCCTTCTTGAGTGTGTTGGGGCTGATAATATTTCGCACCTCGCCTATCTGAGGCTCGGTGAAGTCGGCAGCTGGAGGCGTCTCCTGAGAGCTGAACGGCAGACAACGCCTGTTGCAACTTGGCTTCTCCGCGGTACCAGCTAGATCGCGCACGTCTTTTGTTGGGTTGGGTTCTTGAGAAGGAGGCCCCATGAAGTCGCCACCGTACCCATGATCGGCAAAGTACTGATCGACGTTGCCAAATGTATCGTCGTCGTCGTCGTTCTGATCCTGTGCCATATGCATGTTTGGATCCAGTGGCATAGGGATGTCCGGCACCGTTGCGGCGGTCTTGCCATGGGGCCGACTTGGCGCCGGCACGACTGGCGGTGTTGTCTTTGGGGTGGTGTCCCCCGCCCCCAAACGAATCTGGCTCTTCGGCCAAAGCAGGGGCCAGCTCAGGCAGGCACTGAGGGTCATCACGTCATCATCGTCGGCCCCGACGGTCGAATCGGAGGTAACAACTCGTCGCAGCCTGGCAGCACCCGAACCAGTTGAACCCTAAACAAGTTGGGTGGCATCTGGGTACCGTCGAACAAGGGGTTGCCCGGTTGAACGATTTTGCCCTTGGCGACATCGACCAACTCGTTGTTCACGAAGTGCAGGAGAGTGCACGGAACGTCGGCGGCGCCCTGCAAAAACATGTAGGGCGTCATGGATGCCCAGTCAAAGGCAAGGAGATGAAGTCCTCGGCCGAGAGAGGCTTAATTAGTTACCGTGATGATGGTGTCGAGATCGGCTAATGTCGAGGTACCGCCAATGGCGGGCGTGCAGTTGACGGAGGGGCCGCTTGCTGCAGAGGTGGCGGCCGGCGTACACCCGGGTGCATTAAGCTCCCGTGCCGGCGTCGGAGACACCAATGCCGCCTCCGCCGGAGACACCAATGGCCCCGCCATCGTGTTCTGCGAGTTGCTGGCCGTGAAGCTAGGAATCGGGGGCGGCCCCTGTTGGCCGCCCGCAATCCACGCACTCAACCCCTCGATCAAGGTAGGCACAATGGCGGTGATCGTCGCTCCGAGTTGTTGTTGCACTTTCTCTTGGACAATCTCCAAAATCCGCGCCACCTGTGCCTTGAGTTCTTGAACCTCGCGCGCCTGGCTTTCCGAGCTGGTCTTTTTCTCCTTTCGCCCACCAGTGTTATAGTATGACGACCATTTTGTCGACAAGCCTTTGCCGGCCACACGACCAGCTGACGTCGGCTTACTGAGCTTATCCTTGTTCTTCATTACATTCAACGCCCTATTTAGAGTGGTGTCCCAAGGGTTGCTCTTAGTCGACCCCGCGCTACTGCTTTCAGTCGCCTGCGGAAGGAATGTGAACCATTTAGAAATTTGGCTTCATTAATTAGAATGCAACCATATGGAGCTAATTACGCGGGGGTGTATTCCTTACCAGAACAAGCTCAAGCGCCCTGGTCTTCGGATCCGTGGTAAGCTCCTTTGTTTTCGGGTCCTTCTTGTACCGGGCCCTGACAAAGTTCCTGGTCTGCTTGTCACCGTATTTATAGAAGAGGGGCGGTAGGCCTTGCTCAGCACGGTCCGCCTCCTCCTTGTCCCATATAGGCTCCGCCACTCTGTAACCGCCGGGACCGAGTGTGTGTTCCCCTAAGTTCAGCTCCCGCATTTCTTTCCCCCACTGACTTGATTCGGAGTTTGCGGTGCTCGAGCAATTGATCTTGAAGTCGTTGTAGTCATCTTCGGTGATCGAAGGATTTTTCACCTTGATCTTCTCATAACTCTCACCTTTCTCGATCATTCTCTTCACATTGCTTTTCCAAGTAGACAGGGCCTTGCTCATCTTCGTGAGGGCAGCATTGTTCACTTTATTCCCTTTGAGGCTTGTGTTTTCAAATTTAGCGGGGAACTTGTATCGTTCGTGCAGCTTCGTGAAGAGGAGGTTGCGCAAATTCCCTCGGTCAGGATGCCTCAGGTTCTTGGTGTTGATCGAGACGGTGCTCCGGAGAATGCACCCGAGCTGAAGCGAGTACCCCTTGACTATTCGTTTGGGCGCCGTTGGATTCCCGTCGGAGTCCACTTCAGTAACTTCCTCCTTGAGGGTGCGGAGCATGGTCGGGCGCCGGTCCTTCCGTTGCCTCTTCGGTTGGCTGCCATCTGTGCGTGCGCCGCCATCATCAGTGGTGGCATCCTCGGCGGCACCATCAGTGGTGGCATCCTCGGCGGCACCATCAGTGGTGGCATCAGTGGGGTCATCCTCGGCGGCACCATCAGTGGTCTCAGGATCGGTGGGGAAGGCGGCATCCTCATATAAGTGAGGTTGTTCCTCCATCTTCTCGGACAGCTCCCAGAATGCCTTGCCGCCCGAACCCCCGGCCTCATCGTTGTTGTCCATGTTTCTCTCTAAATAGGAACAAAGTTTGGTCAAAAAGTTGGTTATTGTCAAGGAACAAGATCATGGTCTCATCATTTAGGGTTTGCCGACACCGAGGCATCCTAAAAGCTAAGCTTTTATCATTGAGGGTTTTTCGACGCCGAGGCACCCTAAAAGCCTAAGCTTTCATCATTTCGGTTTTTATCGACACCGAGGCACCCTAAAAGCCAAGGTTGTATAATTAATGGTTTGTCGACAGCCATGCATTAGTCACAAGTACCCCATATGTCCTATTTTTAGCAAAGTCATGCTAAAATTCACGGAAAATTTCAGCATGTCCTTTGCTGAAAATAGGACATATGGAGTACCCGAATTTGTCGGAACGGAAGTTAATCGACATTCCAGCAAACTCAAGGGCCTCTCGGGTGGACAAGGCAAAAAAGGCCTCTATCACAACATGGAAAATACATTGGCATGTGAAGAGGTGAAACAATATATGCATCTCCAAGCAGTATCATTGAACATTTTGGACAAACCACTACAAGCAATACTGGATCAGATACAAGAAGAATGTGAGAAAATGCAGACAAATAAAAACAGTCATACCAGCATATAGTATATAAATCTGAATTTGTGTTTACAAGAAGAGTGCCCATTGCAATGTAAACCTAAGAACACAACTCACCTCAAGTGCAGGATATAGCAGACACCTACTTCTTCAGTCAAGTGCAGTAAAAGACCATTTGCAGAACCTGTTTAGTCAGAGTTGAACATTAGAATCCATACTATGCTCTACTATGCCTGTAAAGGAACACTATGCTTGTAATGGATGCAGTTGAAGCAGGTTGGGTTGCTGGACTTTGCTGTCCTTGGAGAAGGTGCATTGCGTACCGAGAGCTAAACATATGAGCACATCTTGGATTTGTTCTCAGAACATGGAAATGGAAAATGCAGGTTGACATTTCATCTAGTAGTGAGCAAGAAGAAGAATAAAGGCATTGGGAAAACTAGGTGCACTGTATTTTGGGTAACATGGCCACATGTTCTCGGTTTGGCCACAATTCAAGCATTGTATCCTTGGGTAAATCTGGGTCACATGGTTTGCAATTCAACCAATTTTGGGTCAATGTGGGTAACATGGTTTGCAACTGAACCAATTTTGGGTTTGTTTGACTTTGCTGCCACTGGAGAAGGCGCATTGCATACCGAGAGGTGGTCGAGGAAGGCGAGCACGGCCACGTCGTCGCCGGTGACGATCTTCTCGGCCTCGTCGACGGCGGTGAGGTTCTGCACCGCAGGGCCCAGCTTCTTGCCGATCCAAGCGACAATGGCGTCCCTGCAGCAAAGCAAAAACAAAATTCTCAGCAGCTGCGGAGCGGGAACAGGGAGGGAATTGGGGATCTGCAGAAATTGCTCACTTGGTCCTCTCGCCGGAGTAGTCCCTAGGCACGCCGTCGATGAAGAAGAGGAGGGTGGGGTAGCCCTGCACGCCGTGCGCCTGCGCCAGGTCGTGCTCCTCGGTGGCGTCGGGGCGGCGTCGAGGCGTCGAGGCGACGTCGGGGCGTCGAGGCGGCGTCGGGGCGTCGAGGCGGCGTCGGGGCGGTGTCGAGGCGGCGGGGCAGCGGCGTCGGGAGAGGAGAGGGGAAGGGGATCGAGGGCGAGGGCGAGGGAGAGAGAGGGGATAGGTTTGGGCCGGGGAGGAAATTTGGATGGGGGCGGCACAATACTAATGGCGCACCACCCCTCGGTGCGCCATAAGTACATCCATACTAATGGCACACCTCACCCTGGTGCGCCATTAGTATTTTTTTTTTGATTTCTGCTCGAGCCAACATGTTATCTTCCACCTGACCTGATCCACATCAAGTTCCCTCTACTAGCTCGACTGGTCAGCAGCCAGTTCTCACACCAGGAGGTCCTGGGTTCGATTCCCAGGCTCCACAATTTTTTTATGCATTTAAAATGCTGTTTGATACTTATTTGTGTTTAAATATGTTCAAACTTGTTTAAATCATAACAGTAATATTTTTTTTATAAGACAGTAATAATTTTTTAAAAAATATCATCAAACAGTAATGCCGGTGGAGCGGGGGAGGGTGCGGGGGTGCGGGGGGTCGGCGGCGGTGGTTGAGTAGCGGAGGGGTGCGGGGGGTCGGCGGCGGCGGTTGAGTAGGGGAATCGAGGGTGCGGGGGGTCGGCGGCGGCGGCCGGTGGACCGGGGGGTGCTCGGCGGCGAGGGGGACCGGATCTGGCGAGGTGGGATAGCGATCGAGATGGAGGGGGATCGAGATCGAGTGTCCATGAAATTTAAAAATATTCATGATAGTTCAAAAAGTGCCCATGAAATACAATCAAGAAATGAAGGCTACGATTTACAATACAATCGATCTTAGCTAGCTATCTGTTCACAATCTTCTTGCCCTTCTTTTTCGCAAATGGAGTTCTTCTGTGGAACGGACGTCCTTTAGGTAGGGTGGTCCTGCTTCTTCTTGTGGTGTATGCTGCTACTTCATCATCGTCGTCATGTTCGATCCTCGGGTCGCCGTACTTGTCGAAGTCTTGCTCATTGGCTACTCCATCCATTCCGATGATCTTCCTTATGCCTCTCCTCACGACAACACGACTGGGCTTTGACGGTTCGGTAATGAAGAAGCATTGGTCCACTTGGGAACACAGTACCCATGGCTCATTTTTCGCGGTGACGTTTGCGCCCGCGGTCTTGGATTTGGCTTCGGGTATAACCATGGTGGTGAAATACCGGTCTTCTTTTAGGACGCTCTTGGCCCATCTGACACAGAACATCGGGACCTTCTCTCCAGCGTAGCTCAGCTCCCAGATCTCCTCGATCCTTCCGTAGTATCTATCCTTGTCGTTACCGGTGTAGGATTCCATTGTTACCCCGGAGTTCTGATAACCATCGCTCTTCATGTCCTTGGCCTCGGTGTAGAATGTGTAGCCATTGATATCGTACGCCTCATAGGTCATCAGGTTGTGCTCGGCGCCCTGTGACAAGGCGAATATGAGTTGTTCTTCCGCGGAAGAATCCTCATGTAAAGGGTACGACAAAAGCTTCTGCTTGAACCAACGCGTGAAACATGAGTTGTGCTCTTTGAGTATATCTCCGTCCGTCCTCTGTTGGCCTCGGTCATTGTACGTCTTATTAATAAAGGTTTTGTGCTCTACCACCCAAGGATCGACCACGTCTATGTGTTGTAGCGCGACTAGGTTTGCTCTTTCAAAGTCGGCGAGTCGACCCTCGAAGTCGACATGCATTTCGCGGCGACCCTCATGGTGACCCCATCCAGCGAGCCTGCCGAGGTGCCTGTTGACGGGCAGACCAACGGGGTTCTCGATGCCTAGATAATTCGTGCAGTAGGAGATGCACTCTTCGGTCTGAAAGCCCCTGGCTATGCTTCCCTCTGGACGTGACATGTTGCGAACGTATCCTTTGATGACACCATTCATCCTTTCGAATGGCATCATGCTGTGCAGGAACGTCGGGCCGAGTTGGATGATATCCTCCACTATATGGACCAGCAGATGCACCATAACGTCGAAGAATGCGGGCGGGAAGTACATCTCAAGCTCGCATAGTATCACCACGATTTCTTCCTGTAGCCTTCTGAGTTGCCTCACGCCAATCGACTTCCGAGAGATGACGTCGAAAAAGTTGCATAGGCCAAATAGCGTTTCACGGACGTGCGCGTCCATGATCCCACGGATTGCAACTGGAAGTATCTGCGTCATCAGCACGTGACAGTCGTGAGACTTCATCCCGCTGAACTTCTACTTCGCTGGGTCTAGGTATCTGCTTATCTTCCCCGCGTAACCGTAAGGAAGTTTTACTCCTAGGAGGCAGGTGAAAAACTGCTCGATCTCCTCCTGACTTAGAGTGAAGCACGCGGGAGGGTAGTCATTTCCGGTCTTCTTGCCTTTGCGACGACTTTCTGTGTCCTGCTTCGCCTCATCATCATCATATATAGCGTGAAGCTCCTACCTGATGCCCATTGATTTCAAGTCTGCCCTTGCTTTCGGCCCATCTTTGGTCCTCTCTGGCATGTTGAGCAGGGTACCAAGAAGACTCTCGCACACGTTCTTCGTGATATGCATGACATCAAGGCTGTGAGGCACACAGTGGATCTTCCAGTACGGCAAGTCCCAGAAAACAGACCTCGTTTTCCATACCTTCAGCAGCGGCTCTGGCGCCTTTCGCTTCTTTCCCGACTCTGGCGCCTTTTGCTTCTTTCACGGCAGTGGGCAGTCTTTCCAATTTTTCAACAACTTGTCTATTTCCTCGCCGCTCCTCGTACACGGGCGTTTTCGGGGTTCGGTTTCACCATCGAACAGATCCTTGCGTTTCCTCCACGGGTCATCATCGCGAAGCCACCTTCGATGTCCCATGAACACGGTTTTCGAAGACCCGGGATCTCTATCTAGCTGGTGATACGTTGTGTCATCCATGCACCTTACGCATCCAGAAAATCCATGGACTACCTGCCCCGCGAGATATCCGTAACCGAGATAGTCGTGCACCATCGTGAGCAGTGCGGCTCTCATAGAGAAATATTGTTTCTCTGCGGCGTCCCACGTATTGGCTGGCATTTTCCACAGTGTGTCTAGCTCCTCCTTCAGCAGACCCAGATACAGATTGATGTCGTTCCCTGGTTGTTTCGGCCCTTCAATTAGCATACTCATGTGAATGTACTTCCTCTTCATGCACAACCAGGGGGGAAGGTTGTACATCCACACAAACACAGGCCAGGTGCTATGTGTGCTTCTCTGGCTGCCAAACGGATTGACTCCGTCGGTGCTCGCGCCCAGCACGATGTTCCTTGGATCCTTCCCAAATTCTGGGTATTCGAAGTTCAACGCTTGCCACTGGCTCGCATCCTTAGGGTGACTCAGCATCTTGTCTTTTTTATCTATCTCCGGATCATTTGCGTCATCTTCTCGGTTCTTCTCCTCCCTATCCGCGTGCCAACGCAGGAGCTTTGCTACCTTAGGGTCCGCGAAATACCGCTGCAGACGAGGAGTGACCGGAAAGTACCACACCACTTTTCGAGGAGCTTTCTTCCTCTTCTTGTATCGAGTGACGCCGCACACCGGACATATGGTAGACTCCGCGTGCTCGTCCCGATAAATGATGCAATTGTTCATGCACACATGGTATTTCACGTGTGGTAAATCCAGAGGACACACGATTTTCTTCGCCTCCCCCAAACTGGTCGGGCACTTGTTCCCCTTGGGAAGACGTTCGTGCCAGAATGACATGTTCTCGTCGAAGCATGCGTCGGTCATTTTGTGTTTTACCTTCATCTCCAGAGCCATGAGCGTTACTTTCAGGCGGGTATCCTCGGGCCTGCATCCTTCATACAATGGAGTAACCGCGTCTAACTCAAGTTGATCCATCTTGGCTTTCTCTCGGGCGGCAGCTCTTGCGTTATCCGTCTTCTTGAGAAGCAGCTCTTGAATATGAGGGTCCTGCACCCAGCCCATCGATGGTCCAGTGTCGTCTGCTCCGCCGGCATCATCATCTTCATGATCATGCCCGTCGTCTGCTCCGGCATCTTCCTCATCATCATGTCCTGCATCTTCTACATGATGACTATGTACAGCATCACCGTCATGATCATCTCCTGGGGATTCTTCGTCTTCTCGCCCGCCCGAGCCACGGTGGTTGTCTTGCTGCCCTTCCTCATTTCTTGCCCGGCCCCCATGGACGACTTCGTAGTCATCTTCATCACCTTGCCACCGATAGCCATCCATGAAACCACGCAAGAGCAGGTGGTCCTCCACCTGCCCGGAATCCGGGTCCGCAATAAGGCTCTTCAGCTTGCATCTTCGACACGGACATCTTATCTCCGTCTCGTTCTTTTGAAGCATCTCGGCCTTCGCGGACCTCAAAAACCTATTCACGATGCCTTCGGTCATCGTGCGGACCATGGTCGCCTGCGGGGTAGAGCAAAATGATATTTTAGAACCAAGAAAAAATCTGGCATGACTTTCCCTAAAAATAGGACAAAAAAGAATGCTTAATGCCAAAATTCTCGCCGAAACGGAAATGAATCAACATTCCGGCAAAATATTGGGAACTATCGCATTTCAAATACCGGTACACCTCCAAACACAAACACATATGCAACACCACAAACATGTGCAACACCACGAACATACATAGATCTAGCTAGGCCATAAAAAGTGCATGTGCACATTGTTATAGAGAGAACAACATAAATATAGCTTCCCCCCTTACTTACCTATCAAAACAAGGTAATTTAACCACTTAAATTGAATGAATCTATGGTGGAAATGAGGTGAAAAAGAGGAGGCACCCGAGACAAGGAGGAGGTGGAGAGAATGAAGTGGGGAGAAAGTGAGTGTGGGTAGGAGAGGTTGTCCAAAATATCTTGTTGCTGCCCACTTACTAATGGCGCACCAACTCTAAATGTGCCATTAGTAATCCAGGTTACTAATGGCGCACCTTCTGGTGGTGCGCCATTAGTAGTTTTGTAATAAAAGGAATAAAAAATATAATAAAAAAAAACATTAGTGGCGCACTTTCTGACAGGTGCGCCATTACTAGTTACAACTAGTAATGGCGCACTGTGTCTGGATGCGCCATTAGTATGTTTGGACAGGCGCACTAGTTCAAAATTATTTTTTTTGATACTAATGGCGCACCCAGGGCCAGGTGCGCCATTAGTAGTTTCAACTCTAATGGCGTATCAGAAGGTGGTGCGCCATTAGTATATACTAATGGCGCACCGCTTGTCTGGTGCGCCATTAGAGTCAATCCCATCTATAGCCCTTTTTCTAGTAGTGCGGGCCCTGAGCCGGACATCTGCACCGACCTCGTCGAGATGGCTCAGCGTGCGCGATCCGCCCGGGTTAAACCGGCCATGAAGCGTGCCTTCGTGGGATTCATCCATGGAGGAATTTATGAGGATGGATAGGAATCTCTCGGCGATGCCGTCATTTGTTCCGATGATGAGTCATCAACCGGAGAAACCAAATCTCTTTATCAGCTACAAGACGGCCGGATTGGGGGCTGTTCCGATGGCGACAGTATTCCGGACCCCTCTGATCTGCCCAACCAGGTTGGAATATTCATGACTAGCACACAAGCAGCGCTTCATTCTTCGACCGTTGCGGCAACGACCTCCGGTTCAGTAGCGGCAACGGCTGCCGGGGCAGGAGGCCCTGTGTGCCCGCCGGCTCAGGTTCTATCAGAACTATTTGATGCGTTGGCTGTGCTTATGGCAGAAGTTAATCCGCCGGATTAGGACGTGCCCAATGTGGAGATTGCAAAGGTAAAGGAACAGATCACCAAGGCCAAGGCGGATCTGGCGGCTGAGGACACCAGGATGGCCGCAGAGCGGGCCACTTTAGACGCACAGGCCTACAGGCTTATGTTGGACCAGAGCGCGTCGCATGAAGTCATGAGGAGGAAGCACCGATCCCGCTTACCTCCGGTTTTCGAGGCCAGAGACCTTTTCAACACTCCAGAACCAAGAGCCGACAATCCGTTGGAGGGAAACTGGGCAGAAGCCCCTGGGACCGGTGCACCGGTTCAGCCTCGTCAGATGGACCCGCCTCGTCAAAACACCGTTATACCTCAGGATGCTTTAACACCTCCGGGTCACTACTCCAACCCAATGGACAATCTTGTTGCCGCTGCTGCACGGCTGGAGGCCATTCCAATTGAAGGTGACTCGCCGCAGGCAGTAGAGACGCGACAGGTCAAGGAACTTCTGAGGACAGCTTTAGCCCAACAGGAAGCGTACTCGTACAACCACGACCGGATCCACTCGACCCCCCGTCCAAGCCGGAGCTATAGCAGACATATGGATGAACCAGCAGTGTCGAGTAATGAACAATGTCGGGCACCCCGTGACAACAACCCGGCGGGTGGTGCTGATAATGCTCAGGGAGTGGTGTACCGGGCCCGCGCGCACAGGGAGGCCGAGTTAGCCACACAGCATCAGGCTCGGCAGCTCACGCCGGTTCATCCAACCACCTCGACTGAACCTGGTGTTACTTCTAGTTTTTTGGGGGTGCCTTGCCTTATCCCCGCTTTACGCAACGTGCGCCTGCCCAAGGATTTCAAAGGCCCGCACAAGGTACCAAATTACACGGCGGATCAACCTCCAGAGACATGGGTGGAGAGCTATGAGATGGCCATGGAGATGCTTGATGTGGATGACGCGGCGTGTGCGAAATACTTCACCATGATGCTTGAAGGAACGGCCCGTACTTGGTTAAAAAGCTTGCCGGCTAATTCTATCAGTTCATGGGCCCAATTACGAGCCCGGTTTATCAGCAATTTCCAGGATACCTGTAAACAGCCTATATCGATAGTGGACTTAGATGCATGCGTCTAGGAGGAAGGAGAATCAACGACTCATTGGGTGCGCCGGGTTTCACAAGTGTTGCACTCCTCAAACCGCATCAACGCTGACACCGCAGTATTAACCCTAGAAGGCAACTGCCGGTTTGGGCCCCTGAAGCTGAAGTTGGGACGGATGAAGCGTCATTGCACTGACATGGGGACCCTCATGGCCGCTTTGGTGAAATATGCTGATTCTGATAGTACCAAGGATCCCGAATCTGATGATGACAAGACAGGGAAAGGGAAGAAGAATAACAGCTCCAAAGGTCAGCTGCATCACTGGGCAGGCAATGGTGGTGGAGGCAAGCGTAAAGCGGATGGTAACATGGACTTTGTGGCTAATACCAATGCACAGGACAATGGCCAGCGACGCAAGGGTAGACCGAAAAATCGTAATGGGGCACCCAACCCTAACCCAAACCGCCTAAACTATCTGCTAAGCCAGCCCTGTCCAAGACATGGGACGAAGGAGGCGCCAGCAAACCACCTTTGGAAGGATTGCTTTATTATGCAGGAGTTCAAGAATTCTAATAATTTCCGGTATGATCACGAATCTGGCGGTGGCTCAGGATCCGGGCCGAGCTACGGTGGAGGAAGTTCCGGTTCAGGATTCAATGGTAATCCGGGCGGACATAATGGTCAAAATAGTCAGAACAACCAGGGTGGTTACAACCAACAGCAGCAACAGTCAGGTTACCAGAGCAACCCAAAGCAGTTGAGTAGTGGGCAGTACCATGTCTTCACCACTAGCTTGGACAAGCGAGACCGGAAGGTTCAGAGGCGGGCGGTCAACTCTGTTGAACCGGCCATACCCCGTTATCTACGTTGGTCTGAACAGCCAATCATATGGAGCAGAGAGGATCACCCACCCCAGGTCGATAATCCGGGTCAGTTGGCTCTGGAGGTGGCGCCTCAGGTGGGAGGTTATAAGTTCACCAAGGTGCTCATGGATGGAGGTAGCAACATTAATATCTTGTACTATGAGACCTTCCGTCGTATGGGACTGACAGATAAAAATCTTAAACCATCTAATACGGTGTTCCACGGTGTAGTACCTGGCAGATCAGCATATCCTGTTGGCAAGATAGCTCTGGAAGTGGCCTTTGGGGATGACCATGATTCTAGGTCGGAGACATTGACGTTTGAAGTGGTGAAAATCTAGAGTCCATATCACGCCCTGTTTGGGCGACCGGCTTACACCAAGTTTATGGCACGGCCCTGTTATGCGTATTTGCAGCTCAAGATGCCGGGTCATAGGGGGACAATAACGGTTCACGGAAGCCGCAAAATCGCTTTGGAATGCGAGGAAGGAGATGCGGCTTATGCAGAGTCGGTTTGTGCCACCGAGGAGTTGAAGTACTATAAAGACAATGTTGATCTGGCGGACATGACTCCGTTGAAGAAGCCAACTACGGAGCATGATCCGGCCCTGAAGTTCAAATCGGCAGCACAAACTAAGCTTGTTGACTTCGTACCTGGCGATTCGTCCAAGCAGTTCAGCATCAGTGCCAACTTGGATCCGAAATAGGAAAGCGCACTCATCGAGTTCGCCCGTGAGAATCGGGACATTTTTGCATGGAAGCCCTCTGACATGCCAGGTGTACCGAGGCAACTCGCTAAGCACACACTTAATGTGGATCCTAAATATAAACCGGTGAAACAGTTCCTCCGCCGGTTTAACGAAGAAAGACGCAAGGCGATTGGAGAAGAGGTAGCCAGGCTCTTAGCAGCTGGCTTTATTGTTGAAGTTTTTCACCCTGAGTGGCTTGCCAATCCGGTGCTGGTCCTCAAGAAAAACGCCACCTGGCGCATGTGTGTGGATTACACAGATCTTAATAAGGCTTGTCTAGCAGATCATTTTGCCCTCCCCCGTATTGATCAAATTATTGATGCTACGGCGGGTTGTGAGCGTTTAAGTTTTTTGGATGCGCATTCTGGCTATCATCAGATCAAAATGGCAGTTAAGGACCAGGAGAAGACAGCATTTATAACTCCCTTTGGAGCCTTCTGCTATGTGTCTATGCCCTTCGGGCTCAAGAGTGCCCAGGCAACTTACCAACGGTGTGTACAAAATTGTCTTCACAAGTAGATTGGCCGTAATGTACATGCTTACGTGGATGATATCATGGTTAAGTCCAGGGAGATGGAGACTCTGATTGATGATTTGAAGGAAACCTTTGATAACCTGAGAACATACAAGATGATGCTTAATCCGGACAAGTGTGTCTTTGGTGTACCGGCGGGCAAGCTATTGGGTTTTCTGGTGTCCAACAGGGGAATTGAGGCTAATCCGGAGAAGATCACAGCTATCACCTCCCTGGCTAAGCCGAAGTGTATCAACGATGTTCAATGCCTGGCAGGCCGGATTGCCATGTTAAGCCGGTTTATCAGTCGTCTTGGTGAGAAGGCAATCCCTTTGTATCAGATGTTGAAAAAAAGGGATCAGTTTGTTTGGAGCTCCGCCGCTAATGAAGCATTTGAGGACTTAAAGAGGCAGTTGGCCAATCCACCTGTGCTCGCTGCTCCCATTGACAAGGAGCCGTTACTGCTATATGTTGCTGCTAATGCTCGGGCGGTCAGTGTGGCTATTGTGGTGGAGCGAGAGGAGGCAGGCAAGGAGCATCCGGTTCAACGACCGGTCTATTATATCAGCGAGGTGCTAATCGAGTCCAAGCAAAGGTATCCGCATTGGCAGAAGCTGGTGTACGGAGTTTTTATGGCAAGCCGGAAGCTTAAACAATATTTCCAAGGGCACCCAATTACGGTGGTCAGTTCTACTCCTTTGGGAGATATCATCCAGAACCGGGAAGCAACTGGCCGGATTGCAAAGTGGGCCATAGAGCTGGGGCCGTACGGTTTGAAGTATGTGCCTCGGACAGCGGTTAAGTCTCAAGCACTTGTTGATTTCATCAATGATTGGACGGAAATGCAAGCACCTGAAGAAAAGCCGGATCACACGTATTGGACCATCCATTTTGACGAATCCAGGCAGTTGGAAGGCTCGCGGGCTGGAGTCGTATTAACTTCCCCATGAGGTGATAAGTTTTGTTATGTTCTCTGTTTAATGTTCCCTTGTACTAACAATGCAACTGAGTATGAAGCCTTGCTCCATGGTCTCCAGATGGCTAAGGAGATGAATCTAAGTCGAGTTAAGTGCTTCGATGACTCGGACCTTGTGGCTCAGCAAGTATCTGGCACTTGGGACTCCAAGGATCCACTCATGGCAGCATATCGTCGTGAGGTGGATACTGTTGCAGGTTATTTCAAAGGCTATCAGGTGGACCACGTGGACCGGCGGAAAAATGAAGCGGCGGACGCTTTAAGCCGGCTGGGCTCTCAGCGCAAACCGGTCCCGCCCAATGTTTTTCTGGATGTGCTACACAACCCGTCGGTCAAGATCCCTGGTGAAGAGGATTTGGCTATTCCTAATCCGGAGGCTCAATTGGTGGCGGCTCTTCATGTTATTCCGGATTGGACGCTTCCTTACCTGGCGTACAAGAACCGGGGCGAGTTGCCAGAGGATGAGATTCTGGCCCGGCAGATAATCCGGCGATCCAAGTCCATGGCTATCATCAATGGCGAGTTGCATCATTGCAGTGTATCAGGAGCTTTTCAACGCTGTGTGTCTCTTGAAGAAGGCCGTGAAATTTTGCGTGAGATCCACGAAGGAGATTGTGGTCACCACGCCGGTTCAAATTCTCTGGTGGCTAAAGCGTTTCGCCATGGCTTCTATTGGTTAACTGCTCATGCTGATGCGGAGGATCTGGTCAGACGATGTGATGGTTGCCAAAGGTTTTCAAGACGTGCTCATGTACCGGCTCAAGAATTGAGAATGTTTCCAATTACTTGGCCATTTGCGACTTGAGACTGGATATGGTTGGGCCTTTCAAAAGGTCCAAAGATAAGAAGACCCACCTCCTGATGGCGGTTGACAAGTTTTCAAAGTGGGTGGAGGCAGGACCTGTTAGCAAGTGTGATGCGGCCACGGCGGTTTAGTTCATCAAAAAGGTGATTTTCCGGTTTGGCTTTCCGCACAGTATTATCACAGATAATGGTACCAATTTGTCCAAAGGTGCTATGAAGGAGTTATGCGAACGGGAGCACATCCGGCTCGACGTTTCATTAGTGGCACATCCACAGTCCAATGGTCAAGCAGAAAGAGCTAATCAAGAGATCTTGAGAGGCATCAAGCCCCGGCTCATGGCTCCTTTGCAGAGAACGCCGGGTTGTTGGGTAGAAGAATTACCATCTTTGTTATGGAGCATCAATACAACACCCAATAGATCAACGGGATACACACCGTTGTTCATGGTTTATGGAGCGGAGGCGGTTCTCCCCAGTGATATCCGTCATGATTCACCTCGTGTAACGACTTATATTGAAGCGGACAACGAGACAGCACGGCAAGATGCTTTGGACCGGTTGGATGAAGAGCGTGACATCGCAGCCGCCCGATCAGCGATTTACCAGCAGGATCTTCATCGTTATCACAGTCGCCGAGTCAGAACTAGAACCTTTCAGGAAGGAGATTTGGTGCTTCGGCTCATCCAAGATCAGACTGATATGCATAAGTTATCCCCACCTTGGGAGGGGCCTTTCATGGTCAGCAAGAATCTGCACAATGGGTCGTACTATCTGATCGATATTCGAGAGCATAAAGACTCATGTACATCAGAGGAGGAGACTAACAGGCCGTGGAACATAGCTCATCTTCGGCCTTACTATACCTGAGCCATTGGCTATACTTATGTACATACTACGACAATGTATATACTATGATTAAATATAATAAACCGGAACCTCAGCTAAAGCGGGGTATCTGTTCTTTTACATCATGTGAGGTTACACGGAGTTGCTCTAAAGCGGCATCCGGTTTACCCCTTGAGAAAGCATCATGTTATATCACTTGGGGGTTTGGTCGTGTCCGAACCAATACCATGCCTCTTGATAGGCGAGAGCCACCAGATCACTTGGGGACTTGGTCATGTCTGAACCAGTCATGCCTCTTGATCGGCTTAAAGCCACAAAATCACTTGGGGGCTTGGTCGAACCCGAACCATGACCATGCCACTTGATCGGCATAAATACCACGGTTTCATTTGGGGACCCGACTGACTAGAACCATAGTTACACCTAACGGGAGCTTGGTCGTGTTCGGCCATGGTAACACCATCTGATCAGCTCAAATAAACCTTTTTTGCAACATTTTGTCATTGCGCTTGATTTACACTTTTCTTTGAAGGTTTTTTTTCTTTTTATTGCGTTTTTTAAACCGACAAAGTTTTTTAACCATTCAATTGACGGAACACAGTTCACGTCAATCCGGAGACTATTTGCCCGGTTTGATCCTTGTTGTTAACATCCTCTTATGGAGTAACACGGTGTTTATTATAACCCGGCACAGTTTACATGGTAAACTAGCGTCATATATATATACAGGAGCTGTTATCTCCTCCAACAGTGTGGGTTTGCAAAACTCCACTTCAAGATTGGCCAAGCCAACTTCATGCTCAACGATGGCAGGTATTATGTATCTCAAAAATTTGATCATATACTTAAAATTTTGTTTTGGATGTTTTGATTTCATATATGCAGACATCAAATTCCGCCTGACGGTACAACCGTGGTGGCTTGACGAATTTCTCATTTCAGAAAGTGTTTTGGAAAGTTCAGTACCACAGGAAGAACAAATTATGCATGAAGGCATATCAACATCAAAGGTATCAGCTAGCCTATTACAAGGCAACATGGTGCCCATAATAATATAATTGTTTTTCATAAAGGAGAGGCAGTTTTAAAACCGGCTTCCCGTTCAAGCTTGGTCACCAGCCTGGCCTGATGGTTGTGGGTCATCCTGCGCCGCTTCAGCCTCCGTTTCTCTACCCAGTGGCTGGAAATCCACAGTTGTCCAGTCGATTCCCATTAATGCTTGAAAAACAGCTTCATCATGGATCAGCAATGACGGGTCAATATCGGGAGCGTAAGTATGCTTACGGATTGGAGGGATCAGATTTTCAAATTCATGGATTGGTGCAGCTATTCGCTTGTTCTGACTGTCATATTGCGCTTGATAATGAGACAAGTCTGCTTCCTCAGCCAATTGACAAGCTAGTGGACGTACCTCCCGGTTTATTGCTCGCAGATCCGCTTCACCAAATTCTGACCTGTCTTCCTTCAAGCTGGGATAGCCCTGAGCCGCTTCAATAGGATCAAAATCCGGCACCCAGGCTTTTGCCCGGATTAAGGCATTGATTGCACCAGTTCGAGCAGCCGATTTCTTCAGCTCTTCAACCCGGGCAGGAAGCACCGACAGTTTCATCAGAGTATCTTGAATCAAAGTGGGCGCCGGTTTGTTATGAGATGCGGTACAGATGATCCGCTGGGCACCAGTATACAATTGTTCAACCAATGTACAGGCGGCTTTTAGTTTCTTCCGCACATCTGACCCCAAGTGACCAATGCGTGTCCCTGAAATACCATAAAGGGTTAATAAACCGGTGACTCTGTCAGAAGGCAGAGCCACTTCAGAAGGAAAACTGGCTTACCAAAGATAGCAGTAGTCATGGCATGCACGTGCCGCTTTATGCTGGTCAGTTCATCCGCCACAGGTTTTAGTGCAGCCCCGGCATCCTCTGCTCGTTTGATCAAAGCGGACTTTTCAGTGGCCCAATCCGCCCGCTTCTTCTTGAAGCTCTCCTTAAGCTGTTCCATGGCGCTTAAAGCGCTGGCCAATTCCTCTTTTGCTTTGGAGGTTTCAGCCTGTTGGGTTTTCAGGTTTTCTTGGAGATCGGTGACTTGGTTTTCTTTCGTCTTCAGCTCCGCCTGCATGCATACAGATATATGCTTCAATAAATTGGTATAAGGATTCAAGTACCAATCACATAACAAGTTATGCACTTAGCACTTGGGGGCTAATGCATATTCGATCTTCATCTTTCAATTGCTTACAAAGTCCCAAGATCAATACAAGTAATCAACTCGGCACTTGGGGGCTAATGGCTATTTGCTCGTATATATTCTGATGCGGCAATTTCAATTACTTAAAGTACCGGTTTAACTACATTAAGTTGAACCGGCCCTTGGGGGCTACATCAGCGAATTTCAAAGCATCAAGATTTATATTGGTAAGTCCCGGTTTGAAAGAATATTACAAATCGGCCCTTGGGGGCTAGGAGAGTCAGCAAGAATGGAAGCATACAAGCAGGAAGGAGCATATGGAAGTTACCTCATATTTCTCTTTCATCATATTAACCAGACCGGCATAAGGCAGCGTTCCACTTGCCTTTGCCATTAGATCAGATCAGCGTTCAGAGCAGCATAAGTCATCAGATCAGCGTTCCACTTGCCTTTGCCAAAGGCAACAAATTCTTCCTTGGCAGAATGTTTGGATAAAGCGACAGGATTGCTTGGCTCAGTATGGCCAGTGCCAGTAATGACAACCTCATCATCCTGGGTACCGCCGGTTTGCACTGGGGCTGTTGGCTTATTAGTAGGTTTTGCTGGACCGGTGGAGCTTTCAATCCGGATGGAACCTGTGGGCTGATTGACAGGACCTGAGGCATCAGTAGGTCTCTCTTCAGCAATAAGATCATCGTCTTGCTGCGGTGGATCGTTGGATATATCCTCAGGAATAGCCGCTTCAAGATTGGGTGTCTTGCCTGGTTCAAGGACGACATCTTCTTCGGCCGCTTTGTCCAGGCGGGACTTCTTGCTTGGCCTACATTTGGCCCTGAGAAGAATAACAAAATCAAATACAGCATATGTTCTAAGGCAATGTACTGCAAACATCACAATAAGTATAGCTTACCCAAGCACCGTTTTGAGCGGTGGGAGCTGAGTAGCCGATGACTCGCCAGAAGATGAGTGGGAAGTAACCTGGTAATCGGAGTCAGACGGATTAAGAGGTTGACGAAAGCAGCTCGCTTTAGGACAAGCACTGACAAGCAAATTAGAGACCTCTGAATGGCGTTTCCGAACCGGACTATTCGGTAAACCGGCGGAGGTAACTACCTGGCCGCTGTGCCAGGTTGTGTGACGAGCTTCGTGTTGTTGGGTCTTCATAAGAAATTTAGGATCCAAATAAGCCAGAGGATGAGAAAATTTAACTTTCCGGTTTGCCTGACGGATTTTTTGTGAAGGCAAAGTTTCTGAATCGGAAGAGAGAATAATTACCTCTGCAACATCCACGTGGCTGGCTTCGGCATCATCCTGACAAATATCATCATCAATAAGACGCATGAAAAATAAACCAAGTGAGTCAAGCTCTACCTCAAAGTCCGGATTATCCACATCATCATCAGGGCCGGATTAGAAGATGCAGTGGTTCTTTTCCTGTGGGCAGTCTTCTTCACAGCTTTAGTCTTTTGCCGAGTTGCTCTTTCCGGTTTATCTGGCTTTTCTGGTTTCTCCCGCGGCAGTTTCTTGCTCCAAAATGGATCATTGCCCTGATTACACAAACACTGATATTAAACAAAGACTAGATATATCATTAACAGATTTAGCAAAAAGAAAAATCAAAGTCTTACAGCTGGCGGTTTGTTGGTGGCACAGAAGGGAAGCATGCCGTTTCTAGCACAGATGTGTTCCGGTTCATTCAGCATCTTATTCACAGCCTCTTTGATTTCTTCATCGGTGAGCTGGATTTTGGAATGTCAGAGTGGGTCATCAACGCTGCCAGTATACTCGCACATCAAACCAGAGCGCTGACTAAGGGGCAGTATGCTCCATGATATCCAACAGCGAGCGAGATCAACGCCTGTTAATCCGTTGGCCATAAAGGCTCTGAGCTTTGACAGTTGAGGAGCATATTTGCTTCTCTCCTGTGCAGTCAATCTTTGTGGAAAAGGGTGTGTATTGTTGAGCCACTCTGGACGAAATCCAGGCAAGGGATTCTCACCAGCAGGGGAAGTGTCTTTGCAGTAGAACCATGTCTGATTCCATTCTTTGGGGTGGCTATGCAGTTTGGCATGAGGGTATGTGACCTCTTTCCTTTTCTGAATCGCCACGCCACCCAACTCCGTATTGGAGCCGTCAGTAAACTCAGTACGGCGGTTTAGATGGAAAAGGTCTCTGAACAATTCCACTGTGGGCTCCTCTTGAAAGAACGCTTCACAGAGCACTTGGAAGTGACACATATTTGTAATAGAGTTGGGGCCAGTATCTTGTGGATGGAGCTGGAAATCGGCTAAAACATCCCGGTAAAATTTAGAACCGGGCGGCTTAAAGCCCCGGGCTAAGTGATCTACGAAAACAACAACCTCTCCTTCTCGAGGTGTGGGAGGGCATTCTTTGCCAGGAGCCCTCCAATGGATGGTATCTTTGCTGCCTAAAGCGCCAATCGGGACTAAATCGTCCAGTTGAGCCTCTGTGACGCAAGAAAGAACCCAATTGCACTCATACACTTGCTTGGCCATGATGGAATCTACAAGGTAGAAGATCTCGATTCAAAAATGCATTTGATCAAGATACATTGGTATGGGCACTGTTAAACTGGAGACAGAACTATCTGAACCGGAGTTTTGTGAAGCAACGAGCATCTGGTGGTTCAATAAGGGGACTAATGGCATATACCAGTTTGGAAAAAATTTCTATAAGGTTAAACCGCCTGATCTAAGCATTGCGGATGGACAAGTACGCAGAAACAGGTTTCACAAGATTTCCTTATAGCATTGGATCTAAAGCAAGTTCAGAAAAGAGATAAATACTTAGAGGTTCAAAGGAGCAGTACCGAACCAATGAGCAAAACATTCATATAGATCTATGGTTTGAGATGCATAAGTGAAGGCGAAGGTCAAACAACTATCATCGCACAGAGTAAAAATTTGCGGATTCCTCTAAAGATCTATCGTATGAGCAAGAGGCAGACGATGAACACTGAAGAACTGTGAAACCCTAGGTCACATCTGCGGAGGAAAGGATAGAAGATTTACCGGAGCTGAGGAAGATGCGGAAGGTTGCCGCGATGTTCTGGTGCGCTCAGGTTGATGCAGCGGCCAAGGATGAGGCAGAGGTCGACAGCGGCGGCGGAGCTCCGAGGCTGGCGATGCGAGGAAGACGAAGAAGGCATGGAAGGAGAAAAGAAATGACCCTTCGGTCCTATTTATAAGGCGAAAGAACATGAGTCAGGCGCGACAATCAAGGGGCCACAAAACAGAGCTGTTGCCTCAATTTCCGCCGATCTATTAAACAAAGAAGCATAATGGATAGCTTCGTTATGACAGGTGACGTCACTCCGGTTTACAGCAATCAGAGAAGATGACATCATGGCGGTTTACCAATTTATAAGAAGATGGTGAAGATGAAGCTTTATTAAAGGATTGACATGAACCCGTTCAAATCAATCTGGGGCCTAATGTTGGGGATATTACTACTAGGCGTAAACCGGCCTATCTGGGCCGGGTTAACTTCGTTAGTAGTTAAGTATGTTAAAACCCAAGAAGACAGAGGAGGGCTCAAGGCCCATGGTCGGTTCAAGGCCTGTAGCCGTAAACCGGCGTTAGTAGTTAACCTGTTTGTAAGTTAGGAATAAGTAGAGACCAAACCGGACACATCTATGAGCCGGTATTGGGACTCCGTAAGCCGACGGGAGTCACCCGTGTATATAAGGGGACGACCCGGCGGCGGTTCAAGGACAACAGACAACAACTCGAGACATAGGCGAAGCTTGTTTGCTCCGTAGTCATCGAAACCACATCAATTCCATCACAACTAGACGTAGGCTTTTACCTTCATTAAAGGGGCCGAACTAGTATAAATTCTCTTGCGTCCCTGTGTCCGCTTTAACCCCTCCAAGCTAACCCGTCACGATGGCTCCACGACTAAGTCCTTTCTCTAGGACATCTGCCGTGACAAAACCACGATAGCCCGTATAAGGCCCATTGATGATACGGCCCGTAGAAGGCCCATTGTTTCTACGGCCCATAGAAGGCCCACTGTTTCTACGGCCCGTAGAAGGCCCACTGTTTATACGACCCGTAGAAGGCCCACTGTTTCTACGGCCCGTTGGAGGCCTAGTGTCACTACAGTAAATATTAGCCCATGGTTATTGTGGCCTAGTTTAAAAAAATATGTTATTGAAGCCACTAGCAAACCGCAGAAAAAGAACTGGACGGACTATAAGCAAACAAATAAACAAGACAACAAGGAAATAAATAAGCAAGCAACTTACACTAGGCTATCACGGCTATTACACATATTACATCCACTGGGCATCAAAGTTCGCCACCAGTGCAAATATAGGGAACACAACAGCATATAAACGCCGCAGCAAAACAAGTCCAGAACTGAAACCACTTTAGAAGAGCTCAAGAAACAATATCCTGGGTACCCATAATGCTGGCAAGATGCTTAGCAAGCTTATTAACTTTCTCTTGTTTGGCGCTTAAGTCCTCCAGCGCTTGTTGTTGCACCAGAAAGTGTGCATTTGAATTCTGCAGGGACTTCCTCAGTCCTTCGGCTTCCTATCGCATAACATCTGATCGATGTCTTTCAACTTGAAGTTGAGAGTCAAGAAGCCGAACTGGTTCAGGCAATGAGTTCGAAGAGCTGATGCCAGCAGTGGTAGCCAGTAACTCGAACACTACATCAAGACGGGACTTTGGGGTTGTCTCAGTGTCTTCAATATAGTTTTTATCAGCTTTCTTGGAGACCAACAGGGATGTCTCACTATCTTGAACCTTATCTACATTACTTTCTTTACCATTTCATAACAGGGTACTCTTCTCCAATATTTTATCCGCGTTCTAAAAGAGAAACAAACAAACACATCTCAGGTTTACAATGTAGTATATGAAACTCATTTTGGTAAACCAGTTCAGTAGTAAGGTGGACAGGATAACAACATGAAACAAACATATATCCATGTAGTATGGTCACTGTATGGTCTATATCATTCTAGTTTATGTTGCCAAATCAAGATAGATACAGTTCGAATCATATCTATTTAAGACAAAGCAGCATAGACAGAATATAAGTGTGGGAAACTAAACAGCAATAACAACACTTGTAATGTGCATGGCATGAGAACATAACTGTTTATTCAATTGAAACTGAAATCAACATAGAGCAAGTTACAACAACAAACAGCCAAACACGTTGAAGAAACAGGTTTAAAACATACATGTTGCACCATTGGAGTTTCAATTGCATCCTTCAAATTTGAAATTAGTTGGTATCAGTAAATACAGTGATGCAAGAGCAAAGCAGTATGAACCATAGCTATGGAACCTGACCTGAGAACAATTCTTCTTCCGCTTTAAGCATTGACTTTGGGTTCGGAGTGGTGGTCCTCGTGATTTGGGCACTGCAGTTGCCTTACTAACTGCTCGTGTTTGGGTGCTCTGTGGCGGAGACGGTGCTGTGTCAATGGGAATTGGGTCTCTATCTGCTGGGGTTCGGGTTAGAAGGGGTGTAGCTGGTTCTCTGTCCAACTGGGTAGGGGTACAATCTGCATGAGTGTGGGTTATGTGTGGTGGGGCTGGTTCTTGGGCAAGTACAACCATGGTTCTATTTGCATCGACATGTAGCACGATCTTTTCTGAAGACCGTGTTTTTACTCCCACAAATACTGCCATCACTCCCTCCAATTGAAATGGCTGATAAACAAGAAAAGTAATTGCATGTACAGACATTGTAAGATAGACAGGTGCAATGGATAGTAGGGAAGAAAACAGGGCATGAAATAATTCACATTTATGTTGTCTAAGAAAACAGAATAGCAGGACATAATTTCACATATATGATGGCTAATTAAACAGGATAGCATGACACAATTTCACATGTATGATGGCTAACTAAACAGGATAGAATGACATACTTCAAAATATGATGACTATGTAAATAGGATGACATGATATAACTATACAATGTGTCTATTAAAGTGGTTGGCATGCCATAAATCACAAACATGTCGTCGATGGAAACATGATGGCATGATATAATTCACGGATAGAATGACATAATTTAAATATGATGACTATGTAAAAATGATGAGATGATATAACTATATTATGTCTTTAGAAAATGGGTTGGCATGCCATAATTCAGATACATGCTGTCTATGTAAACATCATGGCATGGCATAATTCAAATATATGATTTATATACTAAGGAAGTGAGCAGAGGGCAATCGCATATATGATGTGTCAACTAAGGAGATGGCATTCAATATTGTGTATATGATGTAAAAACTAAGAATTGCAATACAACATATGCATTATATGAGTAATATAACCCTGCCAAGTTTGAGCATACACCTAAGGGGGATAATAGGACTGGTCATCTGCCTCAAAATCCTCCTATGAAGAGCTATCTGTAACCAGCAAGATATCTGCTTCAGCAGGTAGCATTGTCTGCTCTGAAGACCTTGTTTTCACTCCAGATTTCCCCATCACCAATTCAAATGGCTGATGCGCAAGAAGAGCAGTTGAATATACAAACATTGTCGACAAAAGCAATGAGAAATACAAAAAAAGGACGGCATGATATAATTCACATATATGACGCTTGCCTAAACAGCATGGCATTGCATAATTCACATACATAATGCCTTGCAACAAGATAACATTGCATAATTCACATATATAATGTCTTGCAACAAGATGGCATTGCATAATTCACATATATGGTAATTAGACACTAAACAGGTGGCATTCACACAAAGCATGTCTAAACTAAGCAAATGGCATAGCAATGCAAGATACCATACACATGATATGAGCAACATAACCCTGCCAAGTTAGGGCATGCACCTCAGGGGAAAAATATGATTGGTCGTCGGTCTCTGAATCCTCCTCTGATGAGCTATCGGTAACCAGCAAGACATGCGCTTCGTCAGATAGCATTGTCTACTCTGAAGACCTTGTTTCCACTTGAGATTTTTCCATGACCGTGCCATATGGCTGATGCATAGGAAGAGTAGTTGAATGTACTAAAATTGTTGACAAATTTAACACGTAATAAAAAAATGATGGCATGATATAAATCACATATAAGATGACTGGCTAACCAGGGTGGCATTGCAAAATTCACATATATGATGCCTGGCTAGACAAGATGGCATTGCATGATTCACATATACGATAAAGAAATTAACAGATGGCATTGACACAAAGCATGTGTAAACTAAGCAGATGACATCTTTAATGTATACAGTAAGCAATGCAAGGCACCATATGCATGATATTACCAACATCAGCATGCCAAGTTAGAGCGAAGACCTCATGGGGTAAATAGGAGTGGTATTCTCCTTCTGAATCCCCCTCATAACAGTTATCTTCCTCTTGATTACAATCCGAAATGGGTGGAGGGGGGCTGCCTTTGCACCCACCATGGAACGACGTCTGCATGAAATTTTATTGCCACGCAAGGCTCGTCTCTTTTGTTCTACATGACCAGTTCCATTGTGTACAATAACTGGCATGCATAGGAATAAAACATAGTTAGATTATGTAAGGAGTGCATGCACCAATCCAGAGTGATGGTAGCAAACTGTGGATAGACCCAAAACCAATGATAGCAGGCAGCTAATAGCTTTAGTTAAAAAATACAGATAATGGCTCCTTTAATGTTGGTTTGCACCCAACATGAAACTCATAGTAGACACCGGAGATTAACCAGATAGTAGATAGATAGTACTGATTGCTGCCCCAATATGTACCCCACAACCATTTAAAATCTCAAGTTTCAGCATTAGTTTGGACCTGACTCGGAATCTAATAGGTGAACACGACGATAATGTAGCATGTCATCATATTAAGCAACGCATAACGTAAGCAGACACGGAAGAGTGTGACCTCTCTTGCGGACCCGTGTAGTCCTCAGGGTCATCTGCTCAGTTGATGATGGTAATGCAGTTGCCGTGGCTGCCGGCGGCGGGGAAGAAGATCTGAGGCGGCGAAAGACAGTCTGGAGAGCGGATCCCTGTTGTGGTGAACCCTTCCGTCGTTGGAGCAGCTGAACTGGGGTGGAACACAGCGCCGCAGGAGCAGGACAAACCACACAAGGTTTTCTTTGACACATATTTGTAACAGAAGTAATTGAGCAAGGGCTTGTTTGAATTTGAGAATTCTAACAATGAAGGGATAGGAAATAGACAGGAATAGGATAGCAATGCACGTGCAAAACAGAGAATTTAAAAACACATGATTTCTGCCAATCTGGGTGTTTGATTCACAACAATTGGAAGATCACAGGATGCAAAAAAGCATGGTGAGATTAAGTCAAACCACAAGAAAATGTACGGTTATAATACTATTATGCTACTATCTCTTAGTCTTGTGCTTGATGAATAGGAATATGAAAAGGAGGAGAAGTGGAAATTAGAATTCCTACGGTTTTTCTTTCAAGGAGACACTAAAGGAACAAATCCTACAGTTTTCCTTTGCTCCATTCCTTTGCACCAAATTCATCAAAAGTAGTACCATAGGAAACTTTCCAATTCCGATGTTTTTCATTCACTTTTCCTTTCAAGCACTGGCGATTCTAGTAGGCAGGCTTGAGCAAGGAAAATCCTAAACTAAAAAAATGTTTTTGTGCTACTTCTATTACTTTGGACCCAGGCCACTGCCATACTAGCTCCACTCCCAGGCCCATCGCCAAATACACAGCTCAAACGCGCAGAGATAAATAATGATGCCATTCAAGAGAGTCCATCACAGATAGCTAAGTTGCCTGGTGCCTCACTGTTTGTCATATAGTAGGATAAAATAATCGTATTTCCCGTTACTACGAGTGCTCGGTGGACAATATATATAACATGTAGAGTAAAATAGAGACGCAACAAGTGTACAACCTCTTTGGCGAAGCCATGTCGATCTCAGCGTGATTGGGTTGGCCGGTGAGGATGCTCCAGCTAACTTGTCTGTCGGAGGAGGGGAAGAAGATACTAGGCGTCTGGAGATGGAGCCTGAGGTACTGCTCCGCTGTGATGGAGGGTTTCTTCGTTGGAGCAGCTCCGGTGAGTTGTACGACGCCGAGGCTGAAGCAGGACAAGAGAGACAATGAACAACGTTAACCTGAGTGGAATTCTAATAGCATCTCCAATACATGACGTAAAATACATAACCACAAAGTGCTAGATGTAAAATACATCAGCCGCTCATCTCTGAACTTAACTGTCGAAACTGAATTTAACTGTCAAAACTGAACTTAACTGTCAAAACTGAACTTAAGTGTCGAAACTGAATTTTGTTGTCGAAACTGAACGCACTAGCAAGGTGAGGCTACACGTCGGTCGGCTGACTTTTCATCTCTGGTCAGTCAATTTTGCAGCCGTTGGATACAAAATCAAGGGCCTGCGGTTCATCTTCAACCTCCACCCCCCTGAGCCGGCCAAACAACAGCCCCCCGCCGCCCGCAGCCAGCGGTGCGCCGCCCCGCCCGCCCCGAAAACACTCCCCACCACCGGTCCGCCGCCGCCCCGGCCAACCCTCTAGGCCCCCCCGTGCCGAGCTTTTTCTCCGGCGACCCCCACGCCACCGCCCAGCCAACGCCCCGCCACCGCCGGCGACCACCGCCCCCATCCTGAACCCTAAGGTAGATAGTGGGGTACCTCTCCGGCGAGCCCCCCTCCCCGCTGTGGCTGGTTCTTCCTTCACCCCGGTGGCATCGGAGTGAAGTGTAGCTAAATCGGAGCAGGATTGCAAGCAAGAGCAAGAGCGAGAGCAGCAGAACGAGCAAGAGCAATAGCAAGAGCAGACTAGGCAGGGAACCGAGAGAAAGAGCAGAGCAGCTATGCGAGCGAGAGCTATAGCAGCAACAGGTCCTACTGATGTGGACGTCGCGGCCGAGGGAGCGACACCGTGGAGGAAGTGGCCTGCGACGCCGTCATGGATGGAGCTGCGCCGTGTCGGCTCGGGACCGAGCGCCGGCAGCACCGTGAGATCGAATCAAGAAGAAAATGCGGCGATTAGTGTACAACCTCTTTGGTGGCGCCGATTAGGTCACAGCTTCATCCGAGGAAACGGTGATGATGATGCTCTTCCGGTGGTCCAGGTGAAGACGGCGGTGTGGGAATGGAGGTGGCGTGAAAGACGAGGGGAACGTCGGGGTAGCTCCTTGGAGGTGGAGGATGGGGTGGCTGAACCGGCGGGACGATGAGATCGACGACGGATCCTCATCCGGTACGGTGGATGAGGGACGTCGAGGTGTGTAACATCCCAAATTTTCAATTTGGAATGTTATACATTAGATCATCATGCATATCATATTTTATTTTGCATTTTGGTTGATCCTAGAAATTGTACGCAACTCAAGGACCCACGGAGAGAGTTGGGGATTTCGTTATTTTCATATTTGAGTTCTCTCAAATTTTGAGAATAGGATCATTTGATTTTATTTATTTTATCATCAATTATTTCTATTACAAAAATATGAGAGAGGGAATAAAATGACTTTCCCAAAATAAAGAAATATTGAGGATTTAATAATAAAATCAAATAAGATTTTATTTCGGAGTTTTTCGGTGTTTTATTTGAATTTAGGAAAAAGTGCATTTTTTCAAAATTGCATTTAGGGCCCAAATAAATGTTCACCTTGTGCGGCTTGATTTTAGAAGCCCGTGAAAATTTATTTTGGAATTTTTGGAGTCCGTTTAGTATTTCTTTCTATTTTTATTACGAGCGGAATAATTAAAAAAACAAACCGACTTCGGGCCATACCCGAGCGGGACACCGCCCGGGGGCAACCTTTAAATAGCGCCGCCCCGAGCCGCCCCAGCCACTCAGCCCCGCCTCGATCCGCGCGCGCCGCCGGAGCCGCCGCCGCCGATGATGATCCCGCCGCCCGAGGTTCGTCGCGCCGCGATTTCCGTGCCTAAAAAAAGAGAAAAAAAATTCGGCGTTCGTCGTTTTTCTTTTTCTTGGATTAAATCCACGATTTTTCTGATCGCGATTCCTGATCCGATTTTCGTTTTAGTTTAACTTTTCGCTCGTTTATCGGAATCAGGCGAGTCAAGCGCCTAGGGATTCGTCTCGAAACCCTCTATCCGTTTAACCAACTAAAACAAGATTTTGCTACTGTAAAATTTGCCCTAGATCCAGATTACTAGAACGAAGTTGTTTTCTTTCGCCGTTTGTCTTTCGTTGTTTCGTTCGATTTGATTCTTTTTGCCAACCGGAGTTCTTAAGTTGAACCTTCTGGTTAGATCTCTTATTTGAGTTTTACCCGTGCATTAGATGAGTACTTATTGTATGCTTGTTTGTTGTCTGCGATAGAATACCCGGAGTGCGCTGCCTATTACTTCGAATCGTTAGGTTTCGCGGATCATCGGCAAGGCAAGTAACACTTTGATCATACCTTTTCTACTACCCAGTTTTATTGCATTAGATCAATCCTCACATATTGCATGATTAGGATCTAATTAAATTGTGGGATGGGAAGTAGATGAGGTAGTACCTATTACCTGTTTATTATCGAACCTTTGGGAGTTACTTCTACGTTTGCTTATTATGCCATGCTATGCTAGTAGACGTGGATTGGGTGAGTGATATCCATGATAGATGTGAGATTGTTAATTAATGGTTTATCTAAGGTGGCAACTTAAACTCACATCTGGGTGGATTGAGGCACCTGGGTATTCCAGGACTTGCAAGTTTTCTTTTGGACCGCCACCTAGGCTCAAAGGGATCATGAGACTATTCATACTAGAAACTTCCATGTGCAGCCACAAGCTATTGTGGGCTCTAGCATAGTTGACTAAGTCGGGCGAACTCTTACAGAGGTAGACTAGCAGATGTAGGGGATGTAGGTGGTACGGTCTACCCATCGTAAGGTGCTAGCGCTTCTGAAAGACTATGTCTCGGTCATCCGTTTCTCAAACACCATGTAGTGCGAGAAACCAAACGGAGGCGATCGAGTCTTGTGGGGAAAAGTGCGCAAACCTCAGCAGAGTTTAATAAACTAATCATGGTTAGCCATGTCCCCGGTTATGGACATCTTGAGTATCTAGTACCTGGATTTTCATGTGAATCTCAACATGTTACTCTAAATTAATATTGTTGGGCTTTAATGTTGATGCTTAATTGGGATTGAGAATGCTGTCAACCATTCTCAATGTTTAACAACCACCATGATAGTAATTAAATTTTATTCCTTTGAAGTAGGGAAAAATTGGCTTTACGCAAAACTGTAACCATAGAGCTTTCCACCAGCCAAATATGCATATAGTGTTACCTTGCCAGCATATTCCATGTGCTGACCCGTTTTCGGGCTGCAACGTTAATGTTGCAGACTTTTCAGACGACGATTAAGGAGTTTTTAGGTCGTGGTTCTATACTCAGTGATGCCGTTGGAGTTGATGGACTCACTTATCTTCCAAGCCTTCCGCTGTTATCGTTATTAGATGGCCTTAAGCCATATTTATTATAATAAGTTCTCTTTTGAGACACTCGATGTAATAAGTGTGTGAATGCTACTCTGTTATAAATCCTCCAAGTACTGTGTGGTGTCAGCATTACTGATCCAGGGATGACACCGGAGCACAGATATCAGACTGTTTGAGGTCTGGTCGCTACAGAGATGGTATCAGAGCACACGCTGACTGTAGGACACGACCACTAAGTTAGAGACCTAGATCACTATTCACTCTCCTCTCTTCTGACCTCTCATCTTTTCTACTCTTTAGGATGGCAGATGCAAGGAACAAGTTCACGCAACCGGATGAAGATACACCCTTTGGACGTCACTTGAAGGAAGTCACTAGATACCTGAACATAGGAGTACCAAGCTTCACGGGAACCTACAACGCCACTTTACCTGAAGAAGAGCGCTGGATGATTCAAGTTCAAGTTCCAGGAAGGACGTTCATGCCAGTCAGTGAGCCCATAGAGTTTTCTTTTGATGCACCAACTTGGAGTCTAGGAAAGAGCATGGCAGCTCACATTGCCATGGGACGCATTGGAGAAGTCTACCGCAAGGATCTCAAGGATACCATCTACCAGATTTGTGGGCGCCGAGATGAACACTAGGAGATGATCAGCACCAGGAAGGATAGATCAATCGCAGCTTTTATCCAGGAGCTAAACCAACACATTCGACGACAGGAGAACCAGATGTGCGCCGACATGATAGATCTGAAGAAGGCTAAGACTAGAATCAAGGAACTGGAGGAAGAACTCAAGGCTACACATGAAGATTATGAAGAGGAAATTGAAGTATTGGTGGAGAAGAATGACGACCTTATCAAGAAGATTGGAATATTTATGGGAGACCCTACGCCAGTAGATGAAGACGAAGAACCCCAGGAGATTAGACCGGAAGACTACATCATCATCGACGGCACCGATTCGGAACCAGATAGTAGCGATGATGACTATGTTGATGAAGCTGGAGCAGATATCATGGAGTCTGCAACCGAAGAATATTTCTAGTAGACCACCTCATTAGTAGTAGTAGTCCACCATGTAAATATAGTAGTCCGAGCACTTTTGCGATAGATAGATCGATTGTATGCCCTTGTTTGATTGATTGAAGTGAATTGTTTGTTTTGCCTCATGTGCATATGGGTAGTGTTTTCTCTTTAGGCCCCCTCTATTCTTATATCTCATCTTTTCTAAACCCTCAGATGCCTCCTAGACGTGACCCCGGATTTGCCTTTCCACCGGAGCTCACCCAGTTGATCCAGCAGCAAAACACATTGATGCAGTTGCTAGTCCAGAATCAGAATCAGGGGATTTGTGGATAAGTATAACCTACCAACCCAAGCCCTTAGGTCACCCATGTTAGGAACCTCGCCCGGAGCAGAATATGTGGCTACTCTACGGTGTGATCGGTTACCATTAAGGATTGGTAACTATGTTTTTCCCTCAGACCTAATAGTATTGGAATCTCAAGGATTGGATGTGATATTAGGCATGGATTGGTTATCAAAGTATGAAGGGAATATTGAATGTGCTTGTAAGTAAATTTTTCTTACCACACCAGAAGGGAGAAGGATCAAGTATGTACCCCGGCATGTGCCAAAAGAGGACTCAAGTAAATTGCCTAAACAGGAGTTGTGCAGGAGGAAGTACCAGTGGTAAGGGATTTCCCTGATGTATTTCCAGAAGAGTTGCCAGGCATGCCACCGGATAGAGATATTGAGTTTTTGATTGAGCTATTGCTAGGCACAGGTCCAATATCAAAGAGACCATATAGGATGCCAGCAAAGGATTTGGTGGAAATTAAGAAGCAGATTAAGGAGTTACTGGACAAGGGATATATTCGCCCAAGTTCTTCACCTTGGGGATCGCCAGTACTTCGAGTGGAGAAGAAGGATGGATCGTTAAGGATGGTTGTAGATTATCGAGGATTGAATGAAGTAACGATCAAGAACAAGTACCCACTACCGATGATCAATGATCTGTTTGATCGATTGCAAGGAGCTAAGGTATTTTCCAAGATCGACCTGCGATCAGGATACCACCAGTTGAAGATTCAAGAATAGGATATTCCGAAGACAGCTTTTACCACCAGGTATGGGCTGTACGCGTATACCGTTATGTCATTTGGTCTGACTAACGCACCTGCCTATTTTATGAACATGATGAACAAAGTGTTTATGGAGTTTTTGGATAAGTTCGTCATAGTGTTCATTGATGATATCCTGGCTTATTCGACGAATGAAGAGGAACATAAGGAGCATTTGCGTTTGGTACTTGGAAAGCTCAGAGAACATCAATTATATGCCAAGTTCAGCAAATGTGAGTTTTGGTTGAAAGAAGTAGGATTCCTCGGACACGTTATATCAGGAGAAGGTATAGCAGTAGATCCCACTAAAGTTGAAACCGTGACCAAGTGGGATGCCCCAACAACAGTTGGAGAGATCCGGAGTTTTCTTGGACTCGCAGGATACTACCGGAGATTTATTGAGAATTTCTCAAAGATTGTGAAGCCTATGACTGAGTTTTTGAAGAAGGATACCAAGTTCATATGGACAGAGGAGTGTGAGGCTAGTTTCCAGGAGTTGAAGAAACGTTTGGTTACCTCACCAGTGTTGATCTTGCCAGACTAGACCAAGGATTATGAGGTGTATTGCGACGCTTCACGTCGAGGACTTGGAGCAGTGCTTATGCAGGAAGGGAGAGTTGTTTCATATGCCTCAAGACAACTGAAGCCTCATGAGTTAAATTATGCTATGCATGATTTGGAGTTAGCAGCCGTAGTGCATGCATTGAAGACATGGAGACATTTTCTCATTGGAAATCATTGTGAGGTGTACATGGATCATAAGAGTTTGAAGTACATTTTCACCCAGAAGGAGTTAAATCTCAGACAAAGGAGATGGTTGGAGCTTATCAAGGATAATGATATGAAATTGCATTATCACCCCGGAAAGGCTAATGTAGTAGCTGACGCATTAAGCCGCAAGAGCCATGTCAATACGTTAATGACGGGAGGAATACAAAGGGAGTTAGCCAAAAATCTTCGTGAACTATGTTTGGAAATAGTTCTTAGAGGTTATGTAGCAGTAATGGAGATTCAGTCAACCTTGATGGATAAAATCAGGGAAGCTCAGAAAGCTGAAAAAGAGATTGCCGCTATAAAGGAGAATCTGAGCAAAGGAAAAGCTAAAGGATTTCGTGAGGATGAGCACGACACCTTATGGTTTGAAGATCGCGTTTATGTGCCCAATGACCCGGAGATCAGGAAGTTGATTTTGCAAGAGGCACACGACTCACCGTATTCAATTCACCCAGGAAATACCAAGATGTATCTGGATTTGAAGGATATTTTCTGGTGGACCGGAATGAAGAAGGATATAGCGGAGTATGTAGCAGTTTGTGATGTATGTCAGAGAGTAAAGGCAGAGCATCAGAAGCCAGCAGGATTGTTACAACCATTGTCAATACCCGAATGGAAGTGGGATAAGCTAGGCATGGATTTTATCATGGGATTGCCCAGGACTCATTCAGGCTATGACTCGATTTGGGTTGTAGTTGATCGATTGACGAAAGTAGCTCATTTCATCCCAGTAAAGACAACTTACACTATTGCTAAGTTGGCAAAGATATACATGACTAGGATCGTATGTTTGCATGGAGTTCCAAGGAGTATCGTATCAGATAGAGGAACCCAGTTTACCTCAAAGTTCTGGAAGCAGTTGCACGAAACTTTGGGAACCAGGCTAGAATTCAGTACAACTTTTCATCCACAGACAGATGGACAGACCGAGAGAGTCAATCGGATTTTGGAGGATATGCTGAGAGCTTGTGCGCTAGATTATGGATCTAGTTGGGACGATAATTTTCCATATGCAGAGTTCTCTTACAACAACAGTTACCAAACCAGTTTAAAGATGGTCCCTTTCGAAGCTTTGTACGGAAGGAGGTGCAGGACACCGCTGTCATGGGACGAAGTTGGAGACCGCCAGTTGTTTGGACCTGACTTGATTAAAGAGTCTGAACAGAAGGTGAAGTTGATTCGCGATAGGCTCAAGGTAGCCCAGTCCAGACAGAAGAGTTATGCAGATTATAAACGCAAGGAGACAGTTTATGAAGTCGGAGACAGAGCTTATCTTCGAGTATCTCCACTTCGAGGAACAAAGCGTTTTGGATTTAAAGGGAAGTTAGCACCATGATTTGTAGGACCATATCGAGTTTTGGAGCGTATGGGAGAAGTGGCCTACAAGTTGGAATTTCCTGAAGGATTGTCAGGAGTACATGATGTGTTCCACGTTTCTCAGTTAAAGAAATGTCATGTGGAGATGGCTGACATACCATTGAGAGACACAGTGCCTTTGGAAACTATTCAGTTGGATAACGATTTGACCTACGAGGAGAAACCAGTTAAGATTCTCGAGTTTGCCAGCCGAGTTACTCGCAGCAAGGTTATCATGTTTTGCAAAGTTCAGTGGAGCCACCACACGGAGGATGAAGCCACCTGAGAACGAGAGGATGATTTGCTCAAAGACCACCCTCACCTATTTTCTAGCCAACCCGAATCTCGAGGGCGAGATTCATCTTAAGGGGGGTAGGTTTGTAACATCCCAAATTTTCAATTTGGAATGTTATACATTAGATCATCATCATGCATATCATATTTTATTTTTGCATTTTGGTTGATCCTAGAAATTCTACGCAACTCAAGGACCCACAGAGAGAGTTGGGGATTTCGTTATTTTCATATTTGAGTTCTCTCAAATTTTGAGAATAGGATCATTTGATTTTATTTATTTTATCATCAATTATTTCTATTACAAAAATATGAGAGAGAGAATAAAATGACTTTCCCAAAATAAAGAAATATTGAGGATTTAATAATAAAATCAAATCAGATTTTATTTCATAGTTTTTCGGTGTTTTATTTGAATTTAGGAAAAAAGTGCGTTTTTCAAAATTGCATTTAGGGCCCAAATAAATGTTCACCTTGTGCGGCTTGATTTTAGAAGCCCGTGAAAATTTATTTCGGAATTTTTGGAGTCCGTTTAGTATTTCTTTTTATTTTTCTTCCGAGCGGAATAATTAAAAAAATCGAACCGACTTCGGTCCGTACCGGAGCGGGATACAGCCCGGGGGCAGCCTTTAAATAGCGCCGCCCCGAGCCGCCCCAGCCCATCAGCCCCGCCTCGATCCGCGCGCACCGCCGGTGCCGCCGCCGCCGACGATCCCGCCACCCGAGGTTCGTCGCGCCGCCATTTCCTTGCCGAAAAAAAAGAGAAAAAAAAATTCAGCGTTCGTCGTTTTTCTTTTTCTCGGATTAAATCCGTGATTTTTCTGATCGCGATTCCTGATCCGATTTTCGTTTTAGTTTAACTTTTCGCTCGTTTATCGGAATCAGGCTATTCAAGCGCCTAGGGATTCGTCTCGAAACCCTCTATCCGTTTAACCAACTTAAAAAAGATTTTGCTACTTTAAATTTTCCCTAGATCTAGATTACTAGAACAAAGTTGTTTTCTTTCGCCGTTTGTCTTTCGTTGTTTCGTTTGATTTGATTCTTTTTGCCAACCGGAGTTCTTAAGTTGAACCTTATGGTTAGATCTCTTATTTGAGTTTTACCCATGCATTAGACGAGTACTTATTGTATGCTTGTTTGTTGTCTGCTATAGAATACCCGGAGTGCGCCGCATGTTACTTCGAATCGTTAGGTTTCGCGGATCATCAGCAAGGCAAGTAACACTTTGATCATACCTTTTCTACTACCCAGTTTTATTGCATTAGATCAATCCTCACACATTGCTTGATTAGGATCTAATTAAATTGTGGGATGGGAAGTAGATGAGGTAGTACCTATTACCTGTTTATTATCAAACCTTTGGGAGTTACTTCTACGTTTGCTTATTATGCCATGCTATGCTAGTAGACGTGGATTGGGTGAGTGATATCCATGATAGATGTGAGATTGTTAATTAATGGTTTATCTAAGGTGGCAACTTAAACACACATCTGGGTGGATTGAGGCACCTTGGTATTCCAGGACTTGCCTGTTTTCTTTTGGACCGCCACCCAGGCTCAAAGGGATCATGAGACTATTCATACTAGAAACTTCCGTGTGCAGCCACAAGCTATTATGGGCTCTAGCATAGTTGACTAAGTCGGGCGAACTCTTACAGAGGTAGACTAGCAGATGTAGGGGATGTAGGTGGTACGGTCTACCCATCGTAAGCTGCTAGCGGTTCTGAAAGACTATGTATCGGTCATCCGTTTCTCAAACACCATGTAGTGCGAGAAACCAAACGGACGCGATCGAGTCTTGTGGGGAAAAGTGCACAAACCTCAGCAGAGTTTAATAAACTAATCATGGTTAGCCATGTCCCCGGTTATGGACATCTTGAGTATCTAGTACCTGGATTTTCATGTGAATCTCAACATGTTACTCTAAATTAATATTGTTGGGCTTTAATGTTGATGCTTAATTGGGATTGAGAATGCTGTCAACCATTCTCAATGTTTAAAAACCACCATGATAGTAATTAAATTTTATTCCTTTGAAGTAGGGAAAAATTGGCTTTACGCAAAACTGTAACCATAGAGCTTTCCACCAGCCAAATATGCATATAGTATAGCTATTTCATTCCATTACTCTCTATGTGTTACTTGCCAGCATATTCCATGTGCTGACCCATTTTCGGGCTGCAACATTAATGTTGCAGACTTTTCAGACGACGATTAAGGAGTTTTTAGGTCGTGGTTCTATACTCAGTGATGTCGTTGGAGTTGATGGACTCACTTATCTTCCAAGCCTTCCGCTGTTATCGTTATTAGATGGCCTTAAGCCATATTTATTGTAATAAGTTCTCTTTTGAGACACTCGATGTAATAAGTGTGTGAATGCTACTCTGTTATAAATCCTTCGAGTACTGTGTGGTGTCAGCATTACTGATCCAGGGATGACACCGGAGCACAGAGATCAGACTGTTTGAGGTCTGGTCGCTACAAGGTGTTGCTGTGGACGACGTCGTCGGGGAAGAGGCTCCAGCTGGGTGGCGGATGGAGCAGGGCGTGGGGTTTCGTCGCGGGTTTTCGTGGCCTCGGTGTACGAATGGGTGGGCGGATGGGATGGCAGTGGGGAACCATGGCTTAGAGATGCTCTTGTCCGAAATGTGGGGTAACTTACGAACGTACCCCCACCGATTTGAGGCGGTTCTTTCGGTTCAGGGGTACCACGGGCATTTCGCGTGTCGGGATTTCACAGGAGGTGGGAGTTTTCGCGCGTGGTGTAATTTCGGAATAGCAAGGCGCGGGTTGAGATGGAGAGAGTTGTCGGAGCACAACGAGACAAAGATATATCTTAAATATTTCGGGCTAACAAGGCGCGGGTTGAAGAGGCGGGAGTTTCGCAGCATGATAGACAGAGACGCTAGCTTGAATTTTCGGCATAACAAGGCGTGGCTTGAAATTTCGGAAGAACAAGCTTAACGTGTACAAAAAAAGACAATTTGCACCTCAACACGCACAACACACACACACAAAACACCGTTTAGACTAGAGTAAGGTACACGTGCATTGCACGCATGAGATTTGGCAACCAAATTATGAATAAATACCACATTATAGCATGCAAGCTTTGAGTCATATATGCATGATGTAGATGTTCGTTTAATTCTTATAGTAAGAAAGCTAATCTATTTTAAGATTCATGGAATTGTGCGTCGTAAGACATAAAGTAAAAACAAATAATGGCAAATCATGTAGAAAAACATTTGGGCAATTCTGATACGGAAGATTCTAGAACAAATAAGAAGTGCTTGTGTTTTGATGTTTGTGCATTATGCTTAAGTTCAACCATGGAGTCTTCTAGATTATACATGTGGCGAAATCTGGTGGAATCTAGATGATATCCAACGGCCAGTAGTGCTCAAATTTGCCATCTTTGGACCATCGGATTCGCCTCATCCAACGACCATCTTTCAAAGTTAAAGTTACCCGCACACAATATAAAAAAATATAAAATATAATATATATAGGGGTATAGATATAGATATGTGATGCAAAAGCCGCCCATCATCTCCAATTAGAATAGTGTGTCCATGCACGGATGCGACGTGGACAAATGATGTCTGCCATTAGTACCTCAAATTCAAATCAGTCTGGCCTTGTTCAATGTGTATACATTACAACATGCTCGTTTCCAAACCACACCGCGCAGATCTCTGTTATATTCATGCATGCATGGGTTTCAAACATCAGGATCTCTTATTCAAATATTTGAATTCAACTTTACATTGATTGTGACCTCACCTATTCAGCTATTCTTTTACACCGACACAGTAGTCTTCTCTTTATAATTGTACCACTAACTTTCTCTCGTGCATGCATGCCCACACACTACCAGTCGGCATTATCCATCGCATGCATGCAATCTTTTTCTTCAGGTCGGTCTCCCATGAAGGCACACACGAACACACACCCCCATCTCCATCATATCGGGCATTCTTTATCTCTCACGCGTGCATGCGCAACGATCGATGTTCCTCTATGTATGTGTGTATATAGCTAGGTCTTTCATAGTTTTCCACACAAACCAATCAATCGATATATCCAGTGAGGTCTCACCCTCTTTCCCACGTCCACATCAATCAATCTATACCTCTCTATATAGGATTAACATATATAGCTAATACACCCACATTAATTATGTATCCAACGCCCCCTCTCATCATCCATGCCTTCCGCTTCATCTCTCAGACGCGTGCACAATGGCGAAGACAGGGGGCAGTAAGGGCCCTGCCCCCCTCCCCCCCTAACATCACTATATATCAAGGCTAAAATGAATGTGATCATTAGACAATTGTTGCTAAAAATGGTTTAAGTTCATGAATTGACCCTCCTCGTAAAGGATTAGCAATGCTTGGCCCCCTAGCTCATTTATTTTTCATGGCTCCGCCACTGCGCGCATCAGCGCACGTGTTCGCCCCTCTCTCTAAATATCGATCTCGCACTTGTGCATTCCTTCATAGTCTCCCTCCACTCGGCCCCTCGCACCATCTTCTAGCCCCCACCAGATTTTTCCACATGTACAATCTAGCAGACTCCATGGTTTAACTTAAGCATAATGCACAAACCTCAAAACAACAGTGGTTCTCTTTTGTTCTAGAATCTTCCGTATCATAACTGCCCAAACTTTTTTCTAGTTGAATTGCCATTATTTGTTTTTTACTTTATGCTCTACAACGCACAATTCCATGAATCATAAAATAGATTAAGGGCTTCTTTGATTCAAAGGATTCTCAAAGGAATTTTGGAGGATTCTAATCATTAGGATTTTTTCCTATCTTGGTTGTTTGATTCGTAGGATTGTAAACCATAGGAATTTTTCCATATGATTCATTTGCACAAGATTTCATAGGAAACATCCCATCCACTCAAACCTCTTTGAAAGAATGCTGCGTTTTTTCTATGCACAATCAAACACTCGTACAATCCTGTAGGATTCAAGACGACATTCCACTATAATCCCATGTTTTTCCTATTCCTGTGTTCTTAGGTTTTTTATAAAAACTAATTGATTTTGAATGACATGAACTATAAGAATTAAACGAAGGGCTACATCAGTCATATATGACTCAGAGCTTACATGCTATAGTGTGGTATTTATTCATAATTTGGTTGCAAAATCTGATGCGTGCAATGCACGTGTACCTTACTAGTACTTTGAGTATGTGCAAAACATGTAAATTAGAATACCAATGGCACGCTACACAGTAAAAGTAAGCACCTGTAGGAGCAAGTAAAAGTAAAATCACGGGGCCCCACCTGTCCAGCAGTAACTCGCTGTCAAATCACAAATCCCTACGTTTGCAGCAGCCTACTCCCTCGTCTTCTCGCATCTCTGTCGAACCGACTAGGCGGAACTGCCCCGCCGCCTACCGCGCAGGAAAATCCCCGCCCTCGACCTTTAAATAGTATACAGTATACTAATTTTGTATCCATGGAGTGCGCCCGCGCCATGGAGCAAAGTGTCTAGAAAACGGAGGTGAGACGGTGGTCTTGCAATAGAGAAGAGGGAGAGGCGAGATGGTGGTTTTGGAATGGAGATGATGGAGAGGAGAGGAGGTGGTTTTGCAATGGAGAAGAGGGAGAGGAGCGTGCGGCAGCAATTTAGGATTGGAGGAGAGGGCCGGCGCGCTCTGACTGGATCAAAATCAAAATCAATTTACCCTTCAATTAAGAAAGCGACCCCACATTAACTAGTCTCCCATTTATTCTGGGTCATAATTGACCATGATTTTCGCACATAAAATATATGTTATATGTTGTATACAAGGCCACTATCAAAATTACAATTTGCAACTATACATGGCCAGTAACATTAATCGAGGAAAAATTGATGGCGTTTGCCTCGTACTAGTACCCAAGGACATTAATATCCCTTGTGTGCATGCTGGAGTGAGAAGGTTAGCTTGCATTCCCAACATTAATCAACTAATGAGGAGTAAGAGGGTTGGCTTGTTGTGCTTGGGAGAGAAAACCACATTAATTAACACGACAATCAAGGTGACAAGCTAGCTTGCAACATTGACTTAAACATAGCATTGATTTTTACCTTGGTACCTGTAATATGAGTTTGTGGCCTTGTATACAAAAATGGAGGGAGTATAATTTGAAAGTACATTCAGATACGAACCAAACGATACATTTTTTGGTGATATGCATTCACATTTTGCTTGTCAAATACAGTACGTGGTCAAACTTTGACCCAAAATACACGAAACAACAAAAAAATACTTCCAAGACCAGCGCCGCTCTTCCGCTATTCTCCTTTTAAACCACCACCGCTCCTCTCCTGTTCCAATCTAAATGCAGCGCCGCTCCTCTCCTCTTCCATTTCAAAACCACCGCCCCTCCTCTCCTGTTCCAGTCCAAAACCAGCGTCGCTCCTCTCCCGTTCTAATCCAAAACTAGCGCTGCTCCTCTCCTCCTCCATTCAAAAACCACCGCCGGCAAGTGAAGGTGCTGTGGAGAAGTAGATCGATGGAGGAGTACAACAAATACGCGAGGATCGCAGACGGTGAGCCTGTGAAGCTAGGTAGGATGTTGGAGATACAGTCTTGGTTTGACAACAAGGACCAACTAGCAGCGACAGCGACATCCATGGCCAAATATCTGCAACAGAGCGAAAATGCGGTGATACTCCCGGAGGGAGTCGCGCCGGAGTACATAGATCTGCTCCTCTGGGCCATGGAGCAAACAGATTCACCGAATCCGATCGTGAGGGAGCGGTGGTGGGAGTATTGATCCCAGATGGAGCATCCACCAGAGATTGAAGGATCGAGCATCTACAGGGTGCCGTTTGTGAGGGTGTCCTGCCAGAGCGAGCCGGTGGAGTCTTCGTCGACCGAACCCAACTACAAGAGGAGTAAAGCAGTTGGCCCGATGACGCCTCCCCGCCATCGTCTCCCTCGCCGTTCACATTGTCTCACGGGGTGGCTGTCTGCCCCCGAGGAATAGGAGGGGGCTGCCCTCCCCCCCCCAGCCCAATAGTCGGGCAGGTTGTGAATTGTCAGGAGGAGCTTAGGGTTGTCAGTATTTGCAGGTTGTGAATTGTGTTTTGTGTTGTGTATTTTGAGAGTACTTTCAGATATGAATGTCTTTTGAATTTCAGATTTGCAGTATTGAGCATATAAAGTATTTTATGAATTCTAGAGATCTATTTTTAGCACTTAAAAAAATGTAGTTTCATAGGAGTATAAAAGTGCAGACAATGTGATTCTCAGAGAAGAAACTGCAAGTTTCAGTTTCAGATAAGAAACTGCAAGTTCAGTTTTCAGATAAGAAACTGCAACTTTCAGAGGCAGAGCATTTATATTAACATGGCCTTTTCAAACAGGGTTAACATCATGTTCGAAGTTTTATTCATGGTCTAAAATGGAACTACCAGCCAGTTAACATCATGCTGATCAACATTCATGCATAGCACATCTTCATATGATGCACAGTCAAAATGCCCACACAATGTTGATTGTGTGAAACACAGAGAAAACGAGGGACGAAGTTTTGGCAAGTGTTGGGCGTGGTTTTGGGCTGCCCCATCTAGGCTTTCATTTTTAACATGCGCAGCCCACAACCTCGGATGGGAGGTCCATAGGCCTGTTTGTATTTTCTTAGGGCCATGATGTATCGATCGGCCTATGGACCTCCCATCCGAGGTTTTATTTTTGGCAGCCCATTTTATGTATTTTTTTGAAGAAAACGCAGAGGTCTGTTCTATTTTTCTATATAAGAATAGGAACGCCAGGTCCAACTTATGTTTCCCTTCTAACTATATTATATATATTTAAATTATTATATATGTTGACTGTTTAGTTCACATACTCCCTCCTTTTCGGTTTATAGGGCTTATCTCAAAATTTTAGTTTTTCCATTTTATAAGGCTCAATTTGGTTGTTTTCCATCACATGTTCAGATTCCAAGGTGCATTAAATCATTGCATGCAAGTATTAAGAGAAAATTGACCAATGCATGTACTTTATGTATGCATGCATGCATTGCAATTTATGCATTAATAAACATAATTTTTTGAGGAAAACAAGTGCATTAATTAGGTGCTTTTGCAAACTACAAAAAGTATTCCACCATTCATCATCTACCCTGGTTGGTGATATTTTTGAATTGAGCCCTATAAACCGAAAAGGAGGGAGTAATTGGGAAATAGATCTCGCCGCCACCCCCCGCCTCCTGACTCCGGGCGCGCCTGCCCCCCTCAGCAAGTCCGTTCGCGCGCCCCATGGAGTCGTCGGCCATATCCACGGGGGAATGGCTGGAAGACAAGAAGATGTACAAGATGCATCTCCCACATGTCTACAAAGCCTTCCCGCGGATGCTCCAGGCCTCGACTCCGTCTCGCCGGCGGTGATGTGGGAGACTCGAGGGAGGAGATGGATGGAGCGGGCGATGCGGATCCGCATCGATGCTCTCTCCTAGACCCAGTGCATGCGTGAATGGAGGGAAGCAGAGGAGGAAGCTGCGAGGGAGGAAGCCGAGGAGGGACCGAATCCGTTCTCTCACTCGCACAGGTATGCTCGGATGTGCAAGGATCATGTGGATTGGGAGCTGCTGAATCTAGCCCTATGGATCTACTTCGAAGGAGATTTCTCGGAGAAGCACAGGATGCCCCACCCAAGTGAGCCGCTGATTGCGTTCGTTCGATGGGTGAAAGGAGAAGTGAATTCAGGAGATCCACACCGTGCTGCGAGATGGGAATGCTTGACTGGACTCCTGCCCACCAGCACGCCACCGGAGCCGGAGCAGGTGGATCCCCTACCTTACCTCTCCCCCAAACCTGTAGAAGATTGAAATTAGGCTTGCAATCTGCTTCAATTGAGCCGTCTGGTGGTTATTTCTACTTCCTGAGAGACAACATCTGGCTGGAGGATGAGAAGGAACCAGGAACTCCGATGAATTTCCCCTATCACAATGGGGGGGGAGCGCCGGTTGGGCAGTGGTACGGCCCACCTCCACCCCAAATGGGGGCACAATCTGGGCAGGCTCCTGTAATTGCCCAAGATCAATCTGCTGGTGGTTCTAACTCTCAGATCAGTGGGAAATCTCAAGGCAAGAATCAACAAAAGAAGAGATAGGACATCCAGAAAACTACTCCTGCCCCTGCTTCGGGCCTTATGGCATACTCTGAGTTGATCTGCTACAACTGTGGGGAACCAGGGCATCATTTGGATAAATGTGTCAAGCCCAATAGTTGTTTTATCTGCAAAATGGTTACCCATAAAGTTGAGAATTGCCCCGTCAGAAGGAAAACCCACAGTTTTGCTAGATATGTTGGAAGTGCTGCTCCAGGATTATGTCCAACATTGACAGAATTTTCCCTGACACAGAATTAGATAGTTTCTTTCCCCTTTCTAGTTGTAGATCTCTGCCCAGATGTGGTAGTGACCACACTCCTTTGCTCTGGGACTCTGGTCTTAACCAAACTCCAAAGAGCAATAGTTTTAAATTTGAAAAGTGGTGGTTGCTTAGAGAAGATTTTACTGAGCTACTCAGGAAAATCTGGAATGAGCCTACTAGGAGCAGCTGCCCCCTAGAAAATTGGTAGATCAAAATCAGGAGATTTAGAAGAACTACCAAAGGGTGGAACTCTAATGAGGAAGCTAATCTTAGAAGATACAAAAGGCTTCTCCTCCTTGAGTTTGATTCTCTAGATATTAAGGCAGAAACCACTGACATCTCTGAGGCTGAGAATAATAGATTAAACTTTATCCATGGAGAGATCAAAAAAATTTGGCTTCAAAAGAAATCAAAGCCAAACAAAGGTCTAGAGATAGGAACATTAAGGAGGGTGATAGAAATACTGCTTACTTCCATGCAGTAGCTAACCAGAGGAGGAGGAAAACCCTCATTCACTCCCTTGATGGCCCTAATGGCCCTGTTACTGAGGTACATGAGATGCTGAAAGTGGCTAGTGACTTCTACCAAGACCTGTTTAAGAAAGAAAACCGTTCTGGGTTCTCTCTACAAAACAATTTTTTCCCTACTTCTGAAAAACTCTCCTGCTGAAAATGAGGTGCTAGAAGCCCCTTTTTCAGAGACAGAGGTGACGGAAGACATTTTTAGCTCTTATCCTGATGGGGCTCCTGGTCCTGATGGGATTACCTTCTTGTTTTACCAGCATTTTTGGGACTTGGTGAAAAATGATCTCTTAGATCTTTTCCAAGCCTTTCATAGAGGAGAGTTGGATCCAGCAACTTACTCATGGGGGGTCTGTTGGAGTCAAGTTAAATAACTGTGAAAGTGATTTTTTGCTTGCTGGTAAAGGCCTTAGGCAAGGTGACCCCATCTCCCCGCTTTTGTTTAATTTAGTAGTGGACGTTCTTACTAAAATGCTGAGCAAAGCTGCTGATTATAGTCTCATTGCAAGGCTCTGTCCTGAGGTCTGCCCTGGTGGCATCATCTGCCTTCAATATGCAGACGATACCATCCTTTTCTTAGACAATGACTCCACACATGGTAGCAATCTGAAAACTGTTCTAACCTGGTTTGAAAAAGTCTCAGGCATGAGAATCAACTACTCTAAAAGTGAACTCATCCCTATCAACATGGATGATCAGGAGTTAGCTGACTTCCTCTCTATTCTAATATGTAATAAAGGTAACTTCCCCATTAAGTACCTAGGTATCCCTCTCCACTATGATAAACTGAGGAGAGAGGATATCCAACACTTCTGGATAAAATCATTAAAAGAATTGCTGGGTGGAGGGGCAAACTTCTCTCTTACAGAGGTAGATTGATCCTCATACAAGCTTGTTTGGATAGCATTCCACTGTATCTCCTCTCCTTCTTCAAGTTCCCTAAATGGGTAGTGAACCTCATCAATTCTCAGATGTCTCATTGCTTGTGGAATGATTTTGAGGGAAATAGGACGCTACACCTTGCTAATTGGGCCCTAGTCTCTATGAAAAAAGATTTTGGAGGCCTAGGCATACCTAACCTCCAAGAAATTAACATCTGTCTTCTAGGGTCTTGGATTAAAAGATTCTATGAGGAAGACCTGAAACCCTCGAAGCTTCTTATTGCCCATAAATACCTAGGAAATAAACCTAATATTTTTGTCCCTTCCTCCAACCCTAAGACCTCTAGATTCTGGAAAGGATTAAAATCTATTATGCATGCTGTGAAATTTGCCAACAGATGGAACATAGGGGATGGGAGCAGAACCAGGTTCTGGGAAGATACTTGGTTTGGCACATCCCCCCTAGCAGTCCAATTTTGGCCTATTTACCCTGTCCGCAATAAGCTTAACAAAAGTGTCAATGCCTAAAACTCTCTTTTAGAAGGAACTTTAGTGATAGTCTCATGGAACAATGGTTCTAGTTGGAGGAAATTGCCAAAAGCATTACCTTTACTGCTGAGCTGGATGCCCTGATTTGGCAGATGGACAATAAGGGGAAGTATTCCTCCAGATCCCTCTATCATGTTATCAACTTTAGAGGGTTTCAACCCGTGTTTATCCCTACTGTCTGGAAATTGAGAGTTCCCCCTAAAATTCATGTATTTCTCTGGCTTCTCTCCAAATACCAATTGATGACTAGGGATAACCTTAGGAAGAGACACATCATCAAACACCTTGATTGTGTTTACTGCTTGGAACAAGAGTCTTGTTCTCACCTATTTTTTGAATATATAGTTGCTAAACATCTCTGGGCCCACATTAAGGAATATTTCTCTAGTCAGATTGGCTCATCCTTCGAATCTGTCGCCAGATTCTGGATTGCTACCAAAAAGTGCTCAGTTTTAAACACTGTTAGCTCAGCTGTCCTTTGGTGCCTCTGGAAATATAGAAAAGCTATGATTTTCAGTAACACCTCCAGGATTTCCATTTCGCAGGTCTTGAGGTTGATGAGGAACATGGTAAGGAACTGGGCGATTCTCTCCTCCGGACCGGACAAGGACAAGTTGACGAGCTTTGTGGAAACCCTAACAAGATCCCTCCAGAAACTGTTGGCGATCACTTGTGGCTGAACAAGGCTCGACCTGCTTTGGGGCTGGACCCGTGGGCTCATCTCAAGATCTCTGATGAAGATGATGGGCACCTGGCGCCGAAACAGAGGGACATCCACCATGCTACGCCTTCCAGCCCGGTGTCTCCGCTTGCTTACTCCTCGCCACAGGCTGACACGGCCCCTCGACTGAAGACCGTGAAGGCTTCGCTGGACCCTCCTTGTGTCATTTGAGTGCTCTATCCACTCTGCCTTTGGCACCGCAAGGGTGATTTGTCTTATTCAGAGATCTTGTTCATCCACCCCCTAGTTTGTAGATTTTCTATCTTTGCTTTCGAACTGCTCTTTGAGCTGATGTATCAGAATATGTTGTGGTTTCATTCTCAGCAATGGAACCAGGGAGATGCTCCCTGTTTTTCTAAATAACAATATGGTATATGTTATTATATATTATTTTTATTGTCATCATATATTTAACAGATACTTACATATGTAATAAAACAATATCCCACATCTTATTAACTTATAAAAATAATTTCTTAACAACTAAAATCCTAGATTGTTTTGGCACGAAAATCCTAGTGATTGTGTACAAAAGCTTGGTAAGATTTAAGGACGAATGTAATTATATCACTTATTATTTAAATATATTTATAACAAAATGCTCAGCCCCTTTTTATTTTTTGATAACATTGCTGGCCCAACCCAACATTATAATTAGAATCAGCCCAGCAAAATCGTGTATTTCGAGAAAGTAAAAATGGCCTATAATTTTTTTAGGAAATAAAATAAACGGGTCGGATGGACGCTACATTATTTGTTCACCCAGCCCAGCTAATGGCTGTAATTCAAAAAAAAGATCAAATTGACGGTAAATTCTACCGCGCAAAAAATAAGACTGTAAATTCTGAAAAAATGGGTTGAATACGTGCCACATTTTTGGAGGCTGAAATGTGGGCCAATAGGTCGAAGCCAATGCAAGTCGTTGTCAATTTAGTCAACAAATGATTCTGACATGTTAGCCATTGGATTTACATCCAATGACCGGCATCCATCTTCAATCTCTCTTCTTCTTCCTCCAGCGCCGCCAGGACTACCTCCCGCCTCCTACTGCTAGCAGCTCTCCTTAGCACGCTTCGCTATGAAGCGCTACTCCACCGTTGGCCAGGCCATCCCTCCACCCCTCCAGACCTCCTGTTCTTCTCCACCGATTGCCGAACCACACCGCACTAGAACTAGTAAACCCTCGTACAACCAGGCCATCCCTCCACCCCTCCAGACCTCCTGTTCTTCTCCACCGACTGCCGAACCACACCGCACTAGAACTAGTAAACCCTCGTACACCTCTCTGTCTGTGACTCTACTCCCGCGTCTTCCCATCTCCGGCTCGTTGCTGTTCGGGGCCTCGCCGTCGTCCACCACCTTGGATGCGCTTGGCGTGGCATGGTCAACATGGTCAACGAGCGACACCATCGGAAGTAGACTGTGCGTGGAGAGGCTGACAGCTGGGTCCACTGCCGCACACAAGGAAATGGCTCCTTGTTACGCGCAAAATAATGATTCCTCCACCTGACATCTGGGACCCACCGGAAGGGCCTCTGTATTTCGTGAAATAAAGTGCCCCCCGCTGGCATGTCGGACCCACCAGCTATCTTCGCACTCAAGGAAGTGCCTCCTTATTACGCACAAAAAATGAATATTCCCCCTGCCGGCCGGAACCCAGCATAGTGGGAGGCTGACTTGTGGGCCTACCAAGTTGACAGGGACGGAGGGCTTTGTCAACTTAGTCAATATGAACGATTCTAGCTCATGTTACCGTACGGTGTTCATCCAACGGCCGTAGTGCTTCTTCAACCTCTGGGCTTCTTGCTCCAGCCGCCCAAACCAGCGCCGGTCGTGCCGTGTGCTCCTGCCTCCCGTGGCCGGCAGTGATGCCGCGGAGGCCTCACCGCCCCCTACTACTCCCACCGCTGGCTAGGCCATCCTTCTACTCACCCACACCCCCTGTTATTCTGCGGTGACAGCAGCCTCACACCGCAACCGAACCAGTGAACCCTCGTACTCCTCTTCGCGTGGGCATCCACTGCTGCGTCTTCCCCGGCTCCGAGTCATCCCCTTCCTAGTCCTCGCCATCGTCCACCGCCCGGGTGCTCTCGGCGCGGCGTGGTCAACATGGTCAACAACGGACTTCTATCGGAAGAGTACTGTACGTGGAGAGGCTGGCAGCTGGGTCCACGGCAGCCGCAAGGAAGTGCCTCATTATTACGCGGAAAATAATTATTCCTCCACCTGACAGCGGGGACCCACCGGACAGGCCACCAGTATTTTGCAGAAAAAATTGTTTCCCCCTAACTGCTGGGACCCACCGGACGGGCCACTGTATTTCGTGAAAAAACGTTCCCCCCGCTGTCAGCTCGGACCCACCAGAAGTGCCTCCTTATTACGCACAAAAAAATGAATACTCCCCCGGCTAGCTGGGAGGCTGACTTGTGGGCCTACTAAGTTGACGGGGACGAAGGGCTTTGTCAACTTAGTCAATATGAACGATTCTAGCTCCAGTGACCGTATGATGTCCATCCAACGGCCGTAGTGCTTCTTCAACCTCTAGTCTTCTTGCTCCAGCCGCCGAAAGCAGCGCCGGTCGTGTCGCATGCTCCTGCCTCCTGTGGCGGGCTGTGCTGCCGCAGAGGCCTCACCGCCCCCTACTATTCCCACCGCTGGCCAGGCCCTGTGGCGACGGCAGCCTCACACCGCAGCCGAACCAGTGAACCCTCGTAGTCCTCTCCGCGTGGGCTTCCACTACCGCATCGTCCCCTTCCTAGGCCTCGCCGTCGTCCACCGCCGTGGTGCTCTCCGCGCGGCATGGTCAACGTGGTAAATGAACGACTTCCATCGAAAGAGTATTGTACGTGGAGAGGCTGACAGCTGGGTCCACGGCCACAGCCCAGTTTTTTTGTGATTTGCCAAGTAAGTCGCTTTGTCAGGCCTATTGGGCTGAAAATATTTCAAGACGAGGAGAGCTTTCATTCGGCTGGACGAGAAAATGGCCCATCAGTAATGAGAAATGGGTTGTACATTTTTAAAACACATCAAACCGGCAATTAGTTTCAAATATCTTTTTCTTTCATTTCAAGATTTTAAATTACATTAATTTTTATGCATGGAGAATTTGTTGGATTTTATATTGATATACATTTATTTTTAAAATCAGTTTCAATGTGAGTCGAAATTTCGGGATTAAAAACAGTTCGGACCGCACCGAAATATGCAAAATTTCGTATAATTTTTTAACCGTTGCCACAATATGGGCTGTGATGCTAACAAAAAGAATATGGGCTCCAAAAAAACCTTAAGAATTAGCAAATGGGCTATAAATTATTAGAAATAATGGCAGATGGGATGTATGCTGTTTTCCACAGATTTGAGGCTTTCCTAAAAAGAAGGTTGACGCGCAAGCACTAACTGTTGGATGTCCATCCAACGGCCGTCGTGCTTCTTCAATCTCTGCTCTTCCTGCTCCAGCCGCTCAAACAAGCACCGACGGGACTGCTTGCTCTCTCCTCCTCGCGACCGGCTGTGCTGCCGCGCAGGCCTCACCGCCCGACCGTACTCCCATCACTGGCCTAGCCATCCCTCTACTCACCCACACCTGCTGTTATTCTCCGGCGACGGCAGACGAACCAGTAAACCCTCGTATAGTCGTACTCCCCTCCACGTGGGAAACAACTGCCGAGTCTTCCCTGCCTTCGTGTCGTCCCCTTCCTAGGCCTCGCTGTCATCCACCGCCCTGGTGCTCTCGGTGCGGCGTGGTCAACGTGGTTAAGGAACGACTTCCATCGGACATGGACTGTACATGGAGAGGCTGACAGCCGGGTCCATGGCCGCAGCAAAGAAGTGCCTCCTTATTACGCGGAAAATAATGATTCCTCCACCTGATAGCTGGGACCCACCAGACGGGCCACTGTATTTCATGAAAAAAATGTTTCCCCCTCACAGCTGGGACCCACCAGCTACATCTTCGCACACAAGGAAGTGCATTCCGGCAAAAAAAACGATTTGCCCCCTGACTGCTGGGACCGACCAGCTACATCTTCACAGGCAAGGAAGTGCTTGACAGTCGGGACCCACCTAGTCGAAGCGTATGTAGCGTTGTCATTCTGGTCGTGAATGTGTACGTACATACTGGTCGATGTAGAGGCGCGCACGTGTCGTAGTAGAGGCACACACGTAGCATTTACACGTACGCACAGCGGCCAGGGTGCAAGAAAGAAAATACGGCCATGTATATGTACATACGGGTGGGGTCTCGAACGCCTACTCGCGCATACATACGGCTAGGGCTCGTGTACATGGCTGGGTCGGAACGGAGAAACAGCGTCGTAGTCATGTTCATGGGGAGGCAACGAATGCGTCGTGTTCATGGGGGGGCAACGGAATGCGTCGTGTTCATGGGGAGGCAACGGAATGTGTCGTGTTCATCGGGAGGTCTTGGACGGAACAGGCGATGGAAACGAGGCCTGGCGTACCGCAAAACGGAGGAAAAGGCCTTGTGTTCGACCGGCCACGTCCGAAACATGATCCTGTTCATCGGGAGGGGTCTGGCATACCGCAAAATGGAGGAAACGGACCTCCTACGGTCGAAACGGGGGTCCTGTTGATCGGGAGGGGTGTGGCGTACCGCAAAACGGAGGAAACGGACTTGTGTTGGAGCGCTACGGTCGAAACGGGGGTCCTGTTCATCGGGAGGGGTGTGGCGTACCGCAAAACAGGACTCCACGGGATACTGTTCATCTCCACCATCGACCTCCTCCAGCCTCCACGGGCTCCTGTTCATCCAGCCTCCACCGCGCGCTACTCCACCGGCTAATGTTCAACCACCCCTCCACCATCTACTGTTCATCCAGCCCTCCACACCACGGGGTGCTGTTCAACCACCCCTCCACGGGCAACCCTCCACCGTCTACTGTTCATCCAGCCCTCCACACCACGGGGTCCTGTTCAACCACCCCTCCACCGTCTACTGTTCATCTAGCCCTCCACACCACGGGGTCCTGTTCATCCACCCCTCCACGGGCACCCCTCCACCGTCTACTGTTTATCCAGCCCTCCACCACACCACGGGGTCCTGTTCATCCAAAGGCAACGCCACCGCTCATTGTTCATCCACCCCCCCCCCCCCCCCCCCCCCCCCCCCCCCCCCCCCCCCCCCCCGCAACACTCACTGTTCATCCCATCGATCGGCTTCAGTTAGCAGCAGTAGCGAAGGAATCGCTCGATCGGGTTCTGTTAACAGCCATCGATCTATCGCTCGGGTTCAGTAACACGTAGCCTACAGTGCAATCGCTCGGGTTCAGTTAGAGTCCAACGCCTCGCTCGGGTTCAGTTAGAGCGAACGCCTTGCACACACGCGCATATTTGTACGAGAGAAACGCGCATCGCTCGCCCCCGACCTCCCACCGTAACCGAGAACTCCCCGAAATTTTCCTCCCCCTCGCTTCTACCATGGTTTTTTCCGTCATGGACGGCCCAAAGAATGTCATGCAGCTGCGTCTCCAGCCCGCCCAGGACGAAAAGCCCATTTTCTGTCATGATTTTTTGTCATAAAAGTAGGAGCCCACCACATCTATGATGATACCAGGTTTTGTCACAATTATTGTCATAGAAGTGTCATATGTATGACAGAAAAAAAATTCGTTCGGCCCAAAATGTCACGGATGTGTCTTTTTTTGTAGTGCATTATGGGCTCTGGCATAGTTGAGTAAGTTGTGGGAAACCTTTCCATGATGGGCTAGCAGATGTAGGGGATCGTAGGTGTACTGGCCTATCGATAAGTTAAGGGGACCTCTTCGGAAAGACTGTGTCTCGGTCATCTGTTTCTCAAACATTATGTAGTACGAGAAATCCAAAGGAGGAGATCGAGTCTTGTGGGGAAAAGTGCACAAACCTCTGCAGAGTCGTGTCCCCGATTGTGGACATCTTGAGTATCTACTTCTTAGATTATCATGTGGATCTCATCACTCTTAAATATAATTTGATTGGGTTATTAATTACTTTTAATTGGGATTGAGATGGGGGTTACCATTCTCAATGTTTTCAATAAAATTTGTAGCTAAACAAAATATATTCCTTTGCAGTAGGGAAAAATTGGCTTTTCGCAAAACCTATTAACCATACAGCCTCCACCAGCCATATATGCATGTAGTGATAGATTTACTATGTTCATTACTCTCTTGTGTTACACTGCCAGCATATTCCATGTGCTGACCTGTTTCGGGCTGCAACATATCATGTTGCAGACTTTTCAGATGACGAGTAAGGAGCCTTAGGTCGTGGTCTTTCACTCAATGATGCCGTTGGAGGTGATGGACTCACTTTATCTTCCAAGCCTTCCGCTGTTATCGTATTAGATGTCCTTAAGCCATATTTATTGTAATAAGTTCTCTTTTGAGACATTCGATGTAATAAGTGTGTGATTGCTACTTTGTTATAAATCCTCAAGTACTATGCGTGTCAACATTACCGATCCAGCGATGGCACTGATGCACAGAGATCAGACTGTTTGAGGTCTGGTCGCTACAAGATGGTATCAGAGCACACGTTGACTATAGTACACGACCACTAAGCTAAAGCCCTAGATCACTACTCTCTTCTCATTTCTGACTCCTCTCCATTTTCTACTCTTTAGAATGGCGGACGCAAGGAACAAGTTTGCACAACCAGATGAAGAAGCATCTTTTGGACGACACTTGAAGGAAGTCACTAAGTACCTGAACATTGGAATACCAAGCTTCACCGGGACCTACAACGCCACTTTACCAGAAGAGGAGCGCTGGATGATTCAAGTTCAAGTTCCAGGAAGGAAATTCACGCCAGTCACTAAGCCCATAGAGTTTTCCTTTGATGCACCAACCTAGAGTCTAGGAAAGAGTATGGCAGCCCACATCACCATGGGACGCATTGGAGAAGTTTACCACAAGGAGCTTAAGGATACTATCTACCAGATTTGTGGGGACCGAGATGAGCAATGGGAGATGATCAGCACCAGGAAGGATAGATCTATTACAAATTTTTGTTGGGGAATGTAGTAATTTCAAAAAATATCCTACCCACACGCAAGATCATGGTGATGCATAGCAACGAGAGGGGAGAGTGTGTCCATGTACCCTCGTAGACCGAAAGCAGAAGCGTTAGCACAACACGGTTGATATAGTCGTACGTCTTCACAATCCGACCGATCAAGTACCGAACGCACGGCACCTCCGAGTTCTGCACACATTTAACTCGATGATGTCCCTCGAACTCTGATCCAGCCGAGTGCTGAGGGAGAGTTTCGTCAGCATGACGGCGTGGTGACGATGATGATGTTCTACCGACACAGGGCTTCGCCTAAGCACCGCTACGATATGATCGAGGTGGATTATGGTGGAGGGGGGCACCGCACACGGCTACGAGATCAAGAGATCAATTCTTGTGTCTATGGGGTGCCCCCTGGCCACGTATATAAAGGAGTGGAGGAGGGGAGGGGCCGGCCCTCTTCTGTGGCGCGCCCTAGGGGAGTCCTACTCCCATCGGGAGTAGGATTCCCCCTTTCCTAGTTGAACTAGGAGCCCTTCCAAGTAGTAGGAGTAGGAGAGAAGGAAAGGGAAAAGAGAAGAGAAGCAAGGAGGGGCACATCCCCCCCCCTAGTCCAATTCGGACTAGGCCTTGGGGAGGCGCGGCCTGCCTCTCTCTCTTTCCCTTAAAGCCCAATAAGGCCAATACACTCCCCGGCGAATTCCCGTAACTCCCCGGTACTCCGATAAATACCTGAACTACTCGGAACCTTTCCGATGTCCGAATATAGTCATCCAATATATCGATCTTTACGTCTCAACCATTTTGAGACTCCTCGTCATGTCCCCGATCTCATCTGGGACACTAAACTACTTCGGTACATCAAAACACCTAAACTCATAATATAACCGTCATCGAACTTTAAGCGTGCGGACCCTACGAGTTCGAGAACTATGTAGACATGACCGAGACACGTCTCCGGTCAATAACCAATAGTGGAACCTGGATGCTCATATTGACTCCTGCATATTCTACGAAGATTTTTATCGGTCAAACCGCATAACAACATACGTTGTTCCCTTTGTCATCGGTATGTTACTTGCCCGAGATTCGATAGTCGGTATCTCAATATCTAGTTCAATCTCGTTACCGGAAAGTCTCTTTACTCGTTCCGTAATACATCATCCCGCAACTAACTCATTAGTTGCAATGCTTGCAAGGCTTATAGTGATGTGCATTACCGAGTGGGCCCAGAGATACCTCTCCGACAATCAGAGTGACAAATCCTAATCTCGAAATACGCCAAGCCAACAAGTACCTTCGGAGACACCTGTCGAGCACGTTTATAATCACCCAGTTACGTTGTGACATTTGGTGGCACACAAAGTATTCCTCTAGTAAACGGGAGTTGCATAATCTCATAGTCATAGGAACATGTATAAGTCATGAAGAAAGCAATAGCAACAAACTAAACGATCAAGTGCTAAGCTAACGGAATAGGTCAAAGTGTTTCTCCTACTGATGTGATCCCATTAATCAAATGGCAACTCATGTCTATGGTTAGGAAACATAACCATCTTTGATCAACGAGCTAGTCAAGTAGAGGCATACTAGTGACACTGTTTGTCTATGTATTCACACATGTATTATGTTTCCGGTTAATACAATTCTAGCAGTAATAATAAACATTTATCATGATATAAGGAAATAAAAAATAACTTTATTATTGCCTCTAGGGCATATTTCCTTCAGTCTCCCACTTGCACTAGAGTCAATAATCTAGTTCACATCGCCATGTGATTTAATAACAATAGTTCACATGACCATGTGATTAACACCCATAGTTCACATCGACATGTGACCAACACCCAAAGGGTTTACTAGAGTCAATAATCTAGTTCACATCGCTATGTGATTAACACCCAAAGAGTACTAATGTGTGATCATGTTTTGCTTGTGAGAGAAGTTTAGTCAACGGGTCTGCCACATTCAGATCCGTAAGTATTTTGCAAATTTCTATGTCAACAATGCTCTGCACGGAGCTACTCTAGTTAATTGCTCCCATTTTCAATATGTATCCAGATTGACATTTAGAGTCATATGGATCAGTGTCAAAATTTGCATCGACGTAACCCTTTACGACGAACCCTTTTTGTCACCTCCATAATAGAGAAACATATCCTTATTCCACTAAGGATAATTTTGACCGCTGTCCAGTGATCTACTCCTAGGTCACTATTGTACTCCCTTGCCAAAAACAGTGTAGGGTATACAATAGATCTGGAACACAGCATGACATATTTTATAGAACCTATGGCCAAGGCATAGGGAATGACTTTCATTCTCTTTCTATCTTCTGCCGTGGTCGGGCTTTGAGTCTGACTCAGTTTCACACCTTGTAACACCAGCAAGAACTCTTTCTTTGACTGTTCCATTTTGAACTACTTCAAAACCTTGTCAAGGTATGTACTCATTGAAAAACTTATCAAGCGTCTTGATCTATCTCTATAGATCTTGATGCTCAATATGTAAGCAGCTTCACCGAGGTCTTTCTTTGAAAAACTCCTTTCAAACACTCCTTTATGCTTTGCAGAATAATTGTACAGTATCTCCGATAAACAATATGTCATTCACATATACTTATCAGAAATGATGTAGTGCTCCCACTCACTTTCTTGTAAATACAGGCTTCACCGCAAGTCTGCATAAAACTATATGCTTTGATCAACTTATCAAAGCGTATATTCCAACTCCGAGATGCTTGCACCAGTCCATAGATGGATCGCTGGAGCTTGCATATTTTGTTAGCACCTTTAGGATTGACAAAACTTTCTTGTTGCATCATATACAACTCTTCTTTAATAAATCATTAAGGAATGTGGTTTTGTTTATCCATTTTCCAGATTTCATAAAATGTGGCAATTGCTAACATGATTCGGACAGACTTAAGCATAGATACGAGTGAGAAACTCTCATCGTAGTCAATACCTTGAACTTGTGTCGAAAACCTTTTGCGACAATTCTAGCTTTGTAGATAGTAACACTACAATCAGCGTCCGTCTTCCTCTTGAAGATCCATTTAATCTCAATGGCTCGCCGATCCTTGGGCAAGTCAATCAAAGTCCATACTTTGTTCTTATACAAGGATCTCATCTCAGATTTCATGGCCTCGAGCCATTTCGTGGAATCTGGGCTCATCATTGCTTCCTCATAGTTCATAGGTTCATCATGGTCAAGTAACATGACCTCCAGAACAGGATTATGGTACCACTCTGGTGCGGATCTCACTCTGGTTTACCTATGAGGTTCGGTAGTAACTTGATTTGAAGTTACATGATCATCATCATTAGCTTCCTCATTAATTGGTGTAGTAGCCACTTGTCACGCCCTCGATCCGGCTATATCTCCCACGTGTCGAAGCACAATGTAGAGGCATAACCGCATTGAAAGCAATGTCGCAAGTGAGGTAATCTTCACACAACCCATGTAATACATAAGGGAAAGAGATACATAGTTGGCTTACAATCGCCACTTCACACAATTACATGAATAAAGCATTACATCAACCAGATACAATCAAGATACGACTACGGAACCCAAAATAAAAGAAGACTACCCCAAATGCTACACAGATCCCCGATCGACCCCAACTAGGCTCCACTACTGATCAACTAGAACGAAACAACACAAAGGACAAGATCTTCATCGAGCTCCTCCTTGAGCTTGGTTGTGTCACCTGCTCGGTAACATCGGCACCTGCAAACTGGTTTTGGAAGTATCTGTGAGTCACGGGGACTTAGCAATCTCACACCCTCGCGATCAAGACTATTTAAGTTTATGGGTAAGGTAAAAGGCATGAGGTGGAGCTGCAGCAAGCGACTAGCATATATGGTGGCTAACATACGCAAATGAGAGCGAGAAGAGAAGGCAAAGCATGGTCGAGAAACTATGATCAAGAAGTGATCCTAGAACAACCTACATCAAGCATAACTCCAACACCGTGTTCACTTCCCGGACTCCATCGAGAAGAGACCATCACGGTTGCACACGCGGTTGATGCATTTTAATTAAGTTAAGTTTAAGGTTTTCTACAACCGAACATTAACAAATTCCCATCTTCCCATAACCGCGGGCACGGCTTTCGAAAGTTCAAATCCCTGCAGGGGAGTCCCAACTTAGCCCATCACAAACTCTCATGGTCAACGAAGGATATTCCTTCTCCCAAGACAATCCGATCAGACTCGGCATCCCGGTTACAAGACATCCTCGACAATGGTAAAACAAGTCCAGCAAAGCCACCTGAATGTGCCGACAAATCCCGATAGGAGCTGCACATATCTCATTCTCAGGGCACACCGGATTGTTCGAGGTTCCGGTAGGCCAGCTCAGAGTTGCCCCTGGTGGCCACCGGTAGCTGACAGGTTGGACCAACACTCAGAGGAGCACTGGCCCGGGGGTTTAAATAAAGATGACCCTTGAGTTTGCAGAACCCAAGGGAAAGAAAAGACTAGGAGGCGAATGGTAAAACCAATGTTGGCCCTTGCTGGAGGAGTTTTATTCAAGGCGAACTGTCAAGCGGTTCCCATTATAACCCAACCGTGTAAGGAACGCAAAATCCGGGAACATAACACCGATATGACAGAAACTAGGGCGGCAAGAGTGGAACAAAACACCAGGCATAAGGCCGAGCCTTCCACCCTTTACCAAGTATATAGATGCATTAATTAAATAAGAGATATTGTGATATCCTAACAAAATATCCATATTCCAACATGGAACAAACTCCAATCTTCACCTGCAATTAACAGCGGTATAAGAGGGGCTGAGCAAAGCGGTAACATAGCCAAACAACGGTTTGCTAGGACAAGGTGGGTTAGAGGCTTGGCTTAACAATATGGGAGGCATGATAAGCAAGTGGTAGGTATCGCGGCATAGGTATAGCAAAAGAGTGAGCAACTAGCAAGCAAAGATAGAAGTGATTTCGAGGGTATGGTCATCTTGCTTGAAATCCCACAAGGAAGAAGAACGAGTCCATGAAGAAGACAAACGGACGTAGTCAAACGGTTCCTCACAAACGCGACGTTATCGGAACCAACCCGAAGAAGCAACACCGGAAATAAGCACACACAACATAGTAAACAAACAACACATGAACATGGTATGATATGCGGGATGCGGTGCATATGCATGATTTGGAAAGGAATGATTGAACCTGGCCTCAACTTGGAAGTCCAAGAGTGCCACTGGAAAGGTGAGTTGATTTCGGTTGAAATTGATATAAAGATCATCGGAATCGGATGCATGGTTTGGAAATGGCAAGCAAAACAAATATGGCACCGGTCTGCGATAAACAGCAAGTAGCCAACTAAATGCATCAAGATAAATATGCTATAGCACTCAAACATGGCAACAAAATACAAGGCAAGGTTCCACTCAAGATGCTTGACAAAAGATGAACGCTGAGATACGGCTAATTCATCCATTAACAGGTTCAAACAAGCATGGCAAAAGTGCAAATGATAACAGGTTTCAGACTTACTGAAATCAACACAAGTCTAGAATCTATCATCAGGAAGCAAACTTTAGAGCATGAAAACTACATACTACAGGAACATATCATGGCAAAGAAAGACATGGCATGAGGCTACTCTAAGCATATAACAAAAGTCCCTTTGTGACCTTAAGCCAAAAGGGATCAGAAAATACAATTGCAAGCATGTGAACATAGCAAAAACATAAACAGATTCAGACTTTGTGAAAAACTGGAGCATGCAAACAAATTAACAAGTAGGCATGTTTACGAGCTTGATGCACTCACTACAGAGCATGGCATGACAAACTAAGCATACACCTATCAAGAAGACATGCCATAGAAGCTAGACATGGCAAGAACAACATGATAGCACGCACAGATCAATAGCAACAACCTCAGCAAAATCGCTAAACATGTTAACAATCTGCCAGGAACATTTTATAGCAAAATAGAGCTCGATTAACTCAAGCTAGGTTGCTCCATAAATGCAAACAAAGACATGGATGGATAGAGCAGCACAATATCTACAAAACATACTTACTGATCATGCTCAAAAGAGGCACGGATCACTAGGAAACAACATGACCGTATGGCATAAAAACAATAACAGGACAAGGACTTAGTGAAATTCTAAGTCCCTGAAATCAGCATCAATGAGTAGGCTACTTTGCATGCTTGTGCTAGTCACACTAAAGATCACAAAAATACATGGCATACACCCCTGTAAAGATGGCATGGCATTTAACAAAACACATGTAGAGCTCAGGATCATAACATGCACACATTAATCATGCCAAAAATGATAAAAGGCCATTTGCTGAAACAGATCTGACAAAATCATCACATAGCCCTCTTCCAACAGCATTTCGGGCTTCAAGACGAGCTCAAATGAAAATGATGCTATGAGATGAAATGATGTACTCGTCGAGACGGACATTTTTATATGCTACACAACCAAAATGGAGCCACGGGTGCAGAGTTATGACATGATGAAAATGGCATGAAAATATGCAGATCTGGGGACTTCGCCGAAATTATACCTCCGCGAAAGTCAACACGGAATGGAGCGGTTCCGGGACGGAGTAGATCGGGACGAGGGGAGGCATTTGGTTCAACTCCTGGTGGATCTGGTCCATTCCGGCCGGAGAAGTTCGCCGGAGACGGCGGAGACGACCGGAGTTCGCGGGGATGACGGAGGTGAGGCCGGAGAGGAGGAAGGAGACACCGGGGAGGCCGGTTCCGGCTGTATCCGGCACCTGCGGAGGCAAGGCGCGGCGGGAGGCGGCCGGCGGAGGTCGGCTCCGGCGAGCTCCGGTGGCCGGCGGGAGGCACGAGCAAGGCGGCGGCGACGATGGAGCTCTAGGGCGGCGCGGCGCAAGGAGGCGGCGCGGCGAGGTTGGCGGGGCGCGGCGGAGGTCGGCGGCGAGGCGCGGTGTGATGGCGGCGCCCGGACGGCGAGGGCGGTGGAGGCGCACGGCGGGCGGCGGGACGCGGACGCGCGTGAGGCTCGGGGAGCCCGCGGTGAGCGGCGGCGTGGTCGGGCCTGCGCGGGCCCGCGATGGGCTCGGCGAGGCGCGCGGTGGATAGAGAGGCCGGCGGGGTGAGGTGGCAGCGCGTGAGTGGAGGAGAGCGGCGGCGGCGCGACGTGGCAGCGTGCCATTGGTCGGGCAACGTGGCCGGACGGGGTGGACATGTCTAGCTATCGGGCGGACGTGTCCGGCGGCGCAAGGAGGACGAAGGTTAGGGTTAGACTGCGCGAAAATTTCGGGGAAGCCACATATATATATGTAGAGGGAGCTAGGAGAGTCCAAATGAGGTGCGGTTTTCGGCCACGCGATCGTGATCGAACGCTCTAGATTATAGAAGGGGTTTAGGTGGGTTTTGGGCCAAAATGGAGGGGTGTTGGGCTGCAACACACACGAGACCTTTTCGGTCCCTCGGTTAACCGTTGGAGTATCAAATGAAGTCCAAATGGCATGAAACTTGGCAGGCGGTCTACCGGTAGTAAACCAAGGCCGCATGACAAGTCTAGGTCCAATCCAAAAACTTTTAACACCCGCACACGAAAAGAGGTAGAAAGGGACATCGGGTGACATAGGAGCGCCGGATTGCAAAACGGACAATGGGGAAAATGCTCGGATGCATGAGACGAACATGTATGCAAATGAAATGCACATGATGACATGATATGCAATGCATGATACGCAAGCAATGACAAGGCAACAACAGCGAATAACTGAAGGACACCTGGCACATCGGTCTCGGGGCGTTACACCACAGGAATAGATTTCTATGATGAACTACTTTCCAATAAGGGAGCAGGTACAGTTACCTCATCAAGTTCTACTTTCCTCCCACTCACTTCTTTCGAGAGAAACTCCTTCTCTAGAAAGGATCCATTCTCAGCAATCAATATCTTGCCTTCGGACCTGTGATAGAAGGTGTACCCAAGATTTTATTTTGGGTATCCTATGAAGACGTACTTCTCCAATTTGTGTTTGGGCTTACCAGGTTGAAACTTTTTCACATAAGCATTGCAACCTCAAACTTTAAGAAACGACAGTTTGGGTTTCTTGCCAACCCATAGTTCATACGGTATCGTCTCAATGGATTTAGATGGTGCCCTATTTAATGTGAATGTAGCTGTCTCTAATTCATAACCCCAAAACGATAGTGGTAAATCGGTAAGAGACATCATAGATCGCACCATATCTAATAAAGTACGGTTATGACGTTTGGACACACCATTACACTTTGGTGTTCTAGGTGGCGTGAGTAGTGAAACTATTTCACATTGTTTTAACTGAAGGCCAAACTCGTAACTCAAATATTTTACTTCTGCGATCATTTCGTAGAAACTTTTATTTTTGTTACGATGATTCCCGACTTCACTCTGAAATTCTTTGAACTTTTCAAATGTTTCAGACTTGTGTTTCATCAAGTAGATATACTCATATCTTCTCAAATCATCTGTGAAGATCAGAAAATAATGATACCTGCCGCGAGCCTCAATATTCATCGGACCACATACATTAGTATGTATGATTTCCAACAAATCTGTTGCTCGCTCCATTGTTCCGGAGAACGGAGTCTTAGTCATCTTGCCCATGAGGCATGGTTCGCAAGCATCAACCGATTCATAATCAAGTGATTCTAAAAGCCCATTAGCATGGATTTTCTTCATGCGCTTTACACCAATATGACCTAAATGGCAGTGCCACAAATAAGTTGCACTATCATTATTAACTTTGCATCTTTTGGCTTCAATATTATGAAAATGTGTATCACCACGATCGAGATCCAACAAACCATTTTCATTGGGTGTATGACCATAGAAGGTTTTATTCATGTAAACAGAACAACAATTATTCTCTAACTTACATGAATAACCATATTGCAATAAACATGATCCAATCATATTGATGCTCAACGCAAACACTAAATAACATTTATTTTAGGTTTAACACTAATCCCGAAAGTATAGGGAGTGTGCAATGATGATCATATCAATCTTGGAACCATTTCCAATACACATCGTCACTTCACCCTTAACTAGTCTCTGTTCATTCTGCAACTCCCGTTTCGAGTTACTATTCTTAGCAACTGAACTAGTATCAAATACTGAGGGGTTGCTATAAACACTAGTAAAGTACACATCAGTAACATGTATATCAAATATACCTATGTTCACTTTGCCATCCTTCTTATCTGCCAATTACTTGGGGTAGTTCTGCTTCCAGTGACCAGTCCCTTTGCAGTAGAAGCACTCAGTTTCAGGCTTTGGTCTAGACTTGGGTTCTTTCACTTGAGCAGCAACTTGCTTGCCGTTCTTCTTGAAGTTCCCTTTCCTTCCCTTTGTCCCTTTACTTGAAACTAGTGGTTTTGTTTACCAGCAACACTTGATGCTTTTCTTGATTTCTACCTTCATCGATTTCAGCATCACAAAGAGCTTGGGAATCGTTTCCATTATCCCTTGCATATTATAGTTCATCATGAAGTTCTACTAACTTGGTGATGGTGACTAGAGAATTCTGCCAATCACTATTTTATCTGGAAGATTAACTCCCACTTGATTCAAGCGATTGTAGTACCCAAAAAATCTGAGTACATGCTCACTGCTTCAGCTATTCTTCTCCATCTTTTAGCTATAGAACTTGTTCGAGACTTCATATCTCTCAACTCCTGGAACATCTCATATGGTCCATGACGTTCAAAACGTCTTTGAAGTACCGATTCTAAGCTGTTTGAGCATGGTGCACTAAACTATCAAGTAGTCATCATATTGAGCTAGCCAAACGTTCATAACATCTGCATCTGCTCCTACAATAGGTTTGTCACCTAGCGGTGCATCAAGGACATAATTCTTCTATGCAGTGATGAGGATAAACCTCGGATCATGGATCCAATCTGCATCGTTGCTACTAACATCTTTCAACTTAGTTTTCTCTAGGAACATATCAAAAATAAAACAGGGGAGCTAAACGCGAGCTATTGATCTACAACATAGATATGCTAATACTACCAAGACTAAGTTCATGATAAATTTAAGTTCAATTAATCATATTACTTAAGAACTCCCACTTAGATAGACATCCCTCTAATCCTCTAAGTGATCACGTGATCCATATGAACTAAACCATGTCCGATCATCACGTGATATGGAGTAGTTTCAATGGTGAACATCACTATGTTGATCATATCTACTATATGATTCATGCTCGACCTTTCGGTCTCAGTGTTCCGAGGCCATATCTGTTATATGCTAGGCTCGTCAAGTTTAACCTGAGTATTCCGCGTGTGCAACTGTTTTGCACCCGTTGTATTTGAATGTACAGCCTATACACCCGATTATCACGTGGTGTCTCAGCACGAAGAACTTTCGCAATGGTGCATACTCATGGAGAACACTTGTACCTTGCTAATTAGTGAGAGATCATCTTGTAAAGCTACCGTCGAACTAAGCAAAATAAGATGTATAAAAGATAAACATCACATGCAATCAAAATATGTGAGATGATATGGCCATCATCATCTTGTGCCTTTGATCTCCATCTCCAAAGCATCGTTATGATTTCCATCGTCACCGGCATGACACCATGATCTCCATCATCTTGATTTATATCAATGTGTCGTCACATGGTCGTCTCGCCAACTATTGCTCTTGCAACTATTGCTATCACATAGCGATAAAGTAAAGCAATTATTTGGCGCTTGCATCTTATGCAATAAAGAGACAACCATAAGGCTTCTGCCAGTTGCCGATAACTTCAACAAAACATGATCATCTTATACAACAACCTATATCTCATCACGTCATGACCATATCACATCACAACATGCCCTGCAAAAACAAGTTAATGTCCTCTACTTTGTTGTCGCAAGTTTTATGTGGCTACTACGGGCTGAGAAAGAACCGTTCTTACCTACGCATCAAAACCACAATGATAATTGTCAAGTTAGTGCTGTTTTAACCTTCTCAAGGACTGGGCGTAGCCACACTCGGTTAAACTAAAGTTGGAGAAACTGACACCCGCTAGTCACCTGTGTGCATAGCACGGCGGTAAAACCAGTCTCGCGTAAGCGTACGCGTAATGTAGGTTCGGGCCGCTTCATCTAACAATACCGCTGAACCAAAGTATGACATGCTGTTAAGCAGTATGACTTGTATCGCCCACAACTCACTTGTGTTCTACTCGTGCATATGACATCTATGCATAAAACCTGGCTCGGATGCCACTGTTGGGGGACGTAGTAATTTCAAAAAATTTCCTGCGCACACCCAAGATCATGGAGATGCATAGCAACGAGAGGGGAGAGTGTGTCCATGTACCCTCGTAGACCGAAAGCGGAAGCGTTAGCACAACGCGGTTGATGTAGTCGTACGTCTTCACGATCCGACCGATCAAGTACCGAACGCATGGCACCTCCGAGTTCTGCACACATTCAACTCGATGACGTCCCTCGAACTCCGATCCAGCCGACTGTTGAGGGAGAGTTTCGTCAGCACGACGGCGTGGTGATGATGATGATGTTCTACCGACACAGGGCTTCTCCTAAGCACCGCTACGATATGATCGAGGTGGATTATGGTGGAGGGGGCACCGCACACGGCTAAGAGATCAAGAGATCAATTGTTGTGTCTATGGGGTGCCCCTGGCCACGTATATAAAGGAGTGGAGGAGGGGAGGGGCCGGCCCTCTCTATGGCGCGCCCTAGGGGAGTCCTACTCCCACCAGGAGGAGGATTCCCCCTTTCCTAGTAGAACTCGGAGCCCTTCCAAGTAGTAGGAGTAGGAGAGAAGGAAAGGGAAAAGAGAAGAGAAGGAAGGAGGGGCGCAGCCCCTCCCCCTAGTCCAATTCGGACTAGGCCTTGGGGGGGCATGTGGCCTGCCTCTCTCTCTTTCCCTTAAAGCCCAATAAGGCCCATACACTCCCCGACGAATTCCCGTAACTCCCCGATACTACGATAAATACCCGAATTACTCGGAGCCTTTGCGATGTCCGAATATAGTCGTCCAATATATCGATCTTTACGTCTCGACCATTTCGAGACTCCTCGTCATGTCCCCGATCTCATCCAGGACTCCGAACTACCTTCGGTACATCAAAACACATAAACTCATAATATAACTGTCATCGAACTTTAAGCATGCGGACCCTACGGGTTCAAGAACTATGTAGACATGACCGAGACACGTCTTCGGTCAATAACCAATAGCGGAACCTGGATGCTCATATTGGCTCCTACATATTCTACAAAGATTTTTATTGGTCAAACCGCATAACAACATATGTTGTTCCCTTTGTCATCGGTATGTTACTTGCCCGAGATTCGATCGTCGGTATCTCAATACCTAGTTCAATCTCATTACTGGCAAGTCTCTTTACTCGTTCCATAATACATCATCCCGCAACTAACTCATTGCTTGCAATGCTTTCAAGGCTTATAGTGATGTGCATTATCGAGTGGGCCCAGAGATACCTCTCCGACAATCGGAGTGACAACTCCTAATCTCGAAATACGCCAACTCAACAAGTACCTTTGGAGACACCAGTAGAGCACCTTTGTAATCACCCAGTTACGTTGTGATGTTTGGTGGAACACAAAGTGTTCCTCCGGTAAACGGGAGTTGCATAATCTCATAGTCATAGGAACATGTATAAGTCATGAAGAAAGCAATAGCAACAAACTAAATGATCAAGTTCTAAGCTAACGGAATAGGTCAAGTCAATCACATCATTCTCCTAATGATGTGATCCCGTTAATCAAATGACAACTCTTGTCTATGGTTAGGAAACATAACCATCTTTGATCAACGAGCTAGTCAAGTAGAGGCATACTAGTGACACTCTGTTTGTCTATGTATTCACACATGTATTATGTTTCCGGTTAATACAATTCTTGCATGAATAATAAACATTTATCATGATATAAGGAAATAAATAATAACTTTATTATCGCCTCTAGGGCATATTTGCTTCACTTTCATCCAGGAGTTAAACCAGCATATTCGCCGCCAAGAGAATCAGATGTGCGCAGGCATGATAGATCTGAAGAAGGAAATGACAAGGATCACGGATCTTGAAGAAGAACCCAAGGCTATTCGTGAAGATTATGAGGAGGAAATCATCGTACTAGTGGAGAAGAATGACGACCTAACAAGGAAGCTAGGAGTATTCATGGGAGACCACGCGCTAGGAGGAGAAGATGACGAACCCAAGGAGATTCGTTCTGAAGACTATATCATCATCGACGACACCGACTCGGACCCCGACGATAGCGATGATGACTATGTTGATGAAGCTGGAGCAGATATCATGGAGTTTTCGACCGATCAATTTTTCTAGTCGACCACCAAAACAATAGTAGTATTCCACCATGTATATAGTATACTCCGAGCACTTTTGTAACGGTAGTTCTAGACCGATTGTATGCCTTACTTTATTGATTGAGTGATATGTTTGTGTTTGTCTCATGTGCATATGGGTAGTGTTTTCTCACTATACCTCATGCTATTCTATTCCTCTTCCCTCTAAACCATCAGATGCCTCCGAGACGTGATCTCGGATTTACCTTTCCACCGGAGCTCACTCAGTTGATAAAGCAGCAGAATACCTTGATGTAGTTGTTAGTTCAGAACCATGGCAAAAATAACAACAATAACAACAACAACAACCCACCACCACCACCCCCAGTTGACAACTTAGCTCGTTTTCTGAGGTTGCACCCGCCGGTGTTCTCTAGTAGCACCGAGCCGATAGTGGCAGATGATTGGCTCCGCAGGATTGGAAGGGAGTTAACCACTGCAGGATGCACGGATGCTGAGAAAGTGCGTTTTGCCGCACACCAATTGGATGGACCAGCCGCCTCACGGTGGGAGAATTACACTATCACCTATCCTATAGCCACTGTTACATGGGACCAGTTCCAGCAGGCCTTTTGCACCGCCCATGTATCAACATGAGCTATGGCCATGCAGAAGCGTGAGTTTCGCAACTTACGCCAAGGAGGACGAACTGTTGGCCAGTAAGTTGATGACTTTAGTAAGCTAGCACGTTATGCCCCAGATGACGTCGCTACATATGCAGCCAAGAAGGAGAAGTTTTTGGAAGGACTGAATGATGAGCTGAGCATGCAGTTGATGGTGGAAAATTTCAATAACTACCAGCAGTTGGTAGATAGAGTTCTCATGACTGAAGGGAAGCAGCAGCAGATTGATAACCGCAAGAGGAAGTATGGACAAGGGAAGTATAATTCTGGAGCTCAGCAAAGACCCTGTTTTACCCCGAACTCGGCAGGACCCCTTTAGCATAACCATGGAGTTCACAATCACCCTGCAGGGAGTTCGCACAACCATAGTGGCTCCAAGAACGTGAATGGTAATGGAGGAAGCAACGGACAGAACCGTTCCAACCCAGCAACGCCCTCCAAGAAAGATCTAAGCAACGTTACTTGCTACAAGTGCCAGAAGACTGGACATTACGCCAATGAATGTCCTGAAGCTAAGAATGGAAACGACAATGGAAGTTCTGGGAAGAAGCCCAACCCTTTCAACAGGGGGCAAGTGAACCGCATTAATGTGGAGGAGATTGAAGCCCAGCCAGATGCAGTAATAGGTAAGTTTTTGGCTAAGTCATTTACTATAGTTGTTCTTTTTGATACTGGTGCATCGCATTCATACGTATCAAGGGGATTTGTGGATAAGTATAAGTTGCCCACTAGAGTTCTTAAGACCCATGCTAGTAACCTCACCTGGAGCTGAGTATATGGCAAGCAGTGGATGTTTTCAGTGGCCATTAACCATAGGGAGTCATGTTTTCCCCTCTGACTTGATAATTTTGGAATCGCAAGGTTTGGATGTGATTCTGGGTATGGATTGGCTATTGATGTATGGAGGAAACATCAACTGCGCCAGTAAGTCAATTTTTCTCACCACCCCAGAAGGAAGAAGGATCAAGTATGTATCCCGGCATGTGCCGATTAGGACTCAAGTAAATTCCTTATCAGGAGTTGTACAGGAGGAAGTACTAGTGGTGAAGGATTTCCCGGATGTATTTCCCAAAGAGTTGCCAGGCATGCCACAAGATAGAGACATCGAGTTCTTTATTGAGTTTTTGCCAAGCACAGGGCCAATATACAAGAGGCCGTACATGATGCCCGCATAGGATTTAGAGGAAATTAAGAAGCAGATTAAGGAGTTATTGGATAAAGGATATATTCGCCCAAGTTCGTCACCTTCGGGATCGCCAGTACTTCTAGTGGAGAAGCAGGATGGATCGTTAAGGATGGTTGTTCATTATCGAGGATTGAATCAGGTGACGATCAAGAACTAGTACCCACTGCCTATGATCAATGATTGTTTGATCAGCTGCAAGGATCTAAGGTGTTTTCCAAGATCGATCTGCGATTAGGGTACCACCAACTGAAGATTTGAGAGCAGGATATACCTAAGACAACTTTTACCACAAGGTACAGGCTATATGAGTATACCGTTATGTCATTTGGCCTGACTAACGCACCTGCCTATTTTATGAACATGATGAACAAGGTGTTTATGGAGTTTTTGGATAAGTTCGTTGTGGTGTTCATAGATGATATTCTAGTTTACTCGAAGAATGAACAGGAGCATAAAGAACATTTGCGTTTGGTACTTGGGAAGCTCAGCGAACATCAGCTATACGCCAAGTTCAGCAAGTGCGAGTTTTGTTTGAAGGAAGTTGGATTCCTTGGATATGTTATATCCGGAGAAGGAATAGTAGTAGACCCCACCAAAGTTGTCACTGTAACAAATTGGGAGGCACCCACGGTAGTTGGAGAGATCCGGAGTTTTCTTGGACTCGGAGAATACTACCGGAGGTTCATTGAGAATTTCTCCAAGATTGCAAAGCCTATGATTGAGTTGTTGAAGAAGGACACCAAGTTCAAATGGACTGAGGAATGTGAGGCAAGTTTTCAGGAGTTAAAGAAACGCTTGGTTACATCACCAGTTTTGATCCTGCCAGATCAAGGCAAGGATTATGAAGTGTATTGCGATGCCTCTCGTCGAGGACGTGGAGCAGTGCTTATGCAGGAAGGAAGAGTTGTTTCATATGCCTCATGACAGCTTAAACCCCATGAGTTAAATTATGCCACGCATGATTTGGAGTTAGTAGCCGTAGTACAAGCCTTGAAACCTTGGAGACATTTTCTCATCGGAAACCATTGTGAAGTATACACGGATCACAAGAGTTTGAAGTATATCTTCACGCAGAAGGAGTTGAATCTCAGACAGAGGAGATGGTTGGAACTCATTAAGGATTATGATATGAAGTTGCATTATCATCCCGGAAAGGCTAACGTAGTTGCCGATGCGTTGAGCCGCAAGAGTCATGTCAATACACTCATGACCCGAGAGTTACCTAAGGAGTTAGCAGAAGACCTTCGGGAGCTATGTTTGGAAATAGTTTCAAGAGGTTATGTAGCATCTTTGGAGATTCAATCTACCTTGATGGATAAGATCAGAGAAGCTCAGAATACGGACAAGGAGATAGCCAAGATTAAGGAAAGGATGAGCAAAGGAAAGGCCAAAGGATTTCGTGAGGATGAGCACGATACCTTATGGTTTGAGGACCGCGTATATGTGTCAAATGATCAGGAGATCAAGAAGCTAATTTTGCAGGAGGCCCATGATTCGCCATATTCAATTCACCCAGGAAATACCAAGATGTATCTGGATTTGAAGGATAGTTTCTTGTGGACCAGAATGAAGAAGGATATTGCAGAGTATGTAGCAATTTGTGATGTATGTTAGAGAGTGAAGGCAGAACATCAGAAGCCAGCAGGATTGCTACAGCCATTGCCGATACTCGAAAGGAAGTGGGATAAGCTAGGCATGGATTTTATCACGGGATTACCCAGGACTCGTTCAGGCTATGACTCGATATGGGTTGTAGTTGATCATTTGACGAAAGTAGCTCATTTCATCCCAGTGAAGACCACTTACACCAGTGCTAAGTTGGCAAAGATATACATGACCAGGATCGTATATTTGCATGGAGCTCCAAGGACCATTGTATCAGTTGCATGAAACCTTGGGAACCAGGCTAGAGTTTAGTACAGCTTTTGACACGCGGATAGATGGACAGACTGAGATTGTCAATCAGATTCTGGAGGACATGTTGAGATCTTGTGCACTAGATTATGGATTTAGTTGGGACGATAATTTGCCTTATGTAGAGTTCTCTTACAACAACAGCTACCAAGCCAGTTTGAAGATGGCCCCTTTCAAAGCATTGTACGGATGGAGGTGCAGGACACCATTGTTGTGGGATGAGGTCGGAGACCGACAATTATTTGGACCCGATTTGATTAAAGAATCTGAAGAGAAGGTTAAGCTGATTCGCGATAGACTCAAGGTAGCCCAGTCCCGGCAGAAGAGTTATGTGGATTCTAAACGCAAGGAGACAGTTTACAAAGTCGGAGACAAAGTGTATCTTCGTGTATCTCTAGTTCGAGGAGTGAAGCGCTTTGGAGTTAAGGGAAAGTTAGCACCATGTTTTGTGGGACCATACAAGGTTTTGGAACGTATGGGAGAAGTTGCTTACAAGATGGAATTGCCCGAAGGATTGTCAAGAGTTCACGATGTGTTCCACGCTTCCCAGTTGAAGAAGTGCCACGCAGAGATGGCTGATATACCTCTGAGAGATACATTTCCACTGGAAGCAATATAGTTGGATAGCGATTTGACCTATGAGGAAAAGCCAGTCAAGATTCTTGAGTTTGCCAGCCGAGTCACGCGCAGCAAAGTTATCAAGTTTTGCAAGGTTTAGTGGAGTCACCATACCGAAGATGAAGCCACCTGGGAACGAGAGAAAGACCTACAGAAAGATCACCCTCACCTATTTTCAAGCCAACGCGAATCTTGAGGGCGAGATTCATCTTAAGGGGGGTAGGTTTGTAGCATCCCAAAATTTCAATTTGGAATGTTATACATTAGATCATCATTGCATATCATATTTTATTGCATTTTTGCTAAATCCTAGAAATTCTACGCAACTCAAGGACCCACGAAGAGAGTTGGGAATTTCGTTATTTTCATATTTGAGTTTTTCTCAAATTTTGAAAAGAGGATCGTTTGACTTTAATTATTTTCTCTTCAAATATTTCTTTTACAAAAGTAAAAGAGAGAGGATAAATGACTTCCTCAAAATAAAGAAATATTGGAGATTTAATATTAAAATGAAATAAGATTTTTATTCGGAGTTTTATTGGTATTTTAGTTGAACTAGGAAAAATTGCGTTTTTCAAAATTTTATTTTAGGCCCAAATAAATGTTCACATTGTCCGGCATATTTTTAGAGGACGGGGAAAATTTATTTCGGGATTTTTGAAGTCCGTTTAGTATTTCTTTTATTTCTTTTTCTGCACGTCGGAATGATTTAAAAAAAAAAGAAACCGACTCCGGGCCGTACCCGAGCGGTACTCCGCTCGGGGGGGGGGGGGCTTTATAAGCCGCGCCGGCCGAGCCCCGAAGCCGACCACCCCCGCCGCCGCAGCCCACCCGCGCCCCGCCAACCCTAGCGCCACCGCCCGCCGCCGCCGCCTCGCCGACCCACCGGAGGTAGTCGCCGCCGCCGCCTCGGTTTTCGCGAGAAAAACCGATCGTTTTTTTCGAAAACCTTAGATCTGTTTTTTAGATTCCGTTTGGTTTTTTCGTTTAGCTATGTAGCGGACGTTCATCCATAGATTTGTTTAAACGAACGGTTTTCGTCCGTTAGCCACAGATAGCGAACGTTTTTTCGTTAGTCTGTTCGTCAGTTTTTCTTTTTCTTGGATTTATCATGATTATTTTTGATCACGATTTCTGGTCCGATTTCCGTTTTAGTTTTCTTTTCGCCTGTTTATCGGAATCAGGTGATTCAAGTGCCTAGAGTTTCGTCTTGAAGCCCTCTTTCTGTTTAACCAACTTAAACAAGTTTTTGCTACTGTAAATTTGAGTTTAGTCCAGATTAGTAATCGGAGCTTGTTTCTTTCGCAGTTTGAGTTTCGTTGCTTCGTTTGATTTGATTCTTTTTACAAATCGGAGTTCTTAAGTTGAAATTTTTGGTTAGATCTTCTTATTTGAGTTTTACCCGTCCTTCTTGCTAGATTGCTTATTGTATGCTTGTTTGTTTGCGTTAGAGTACCCGGAGTGCGAAGCGTGCTACTACGAGTCTCTAGGTTTCGCAGATCGTCAGCAAGGCAAGTAACACTTTGATCATACCTCTTTACTACCCAGTTTTTATTGCATTAGATCAACCCTCAAACAATTGCATGGTTAGGATCTGAATAGGTAGTACCTATTCACCTATTTTTATTATCAAACCTTTGGGAGTTACTTCTACGTTGATTATATTGCTATGCTATACTAGTAGACGTGGTTTGGATTTGAGTGTATCCATGACAGATGTGAGATGTTAATTTAATGGTTAACTTAAGGTGGCAACTTTATACACATCTGGGTGGATTGAGGCACCTGGGGAACCCAGTGATTGCCTGTATTTTTGGAAATCCTGGGGTACCGTGTGATTTTCCTATGGACCGCCACCCAGGCTCAAAGGGATCATAAGATTATTCATGCTGGAAACTTCCATATGCAACCACATGCCATTATGGGCTCTGGCATAGTTGAGTAAGTTGTGGGAAACCTTTCCATGATGGTCTAGCAGATGTAGGGGATTGTAGGTGTACCGGCCTATCTATCGGTTAAGGGGACCTCTTCAGAAAGACTGTGTCTCGGTCATCCGTTTCTCAAACATTATGTAGTGTGAGAAATCCAACGAAGGAGACCGAGTCTTGTGGGGAAAAGTGCACAAACCTCTGCGGAGTGTAGAAACTAATCATGGTTAGCCGTGTCCTCGGTTATGGACATCTTGAGTATCTAGTTCTTGGATTATCATGTGGATCTCATCACTCTTAAATATAATTTGATTGGTTTATTAATTACTTTTAATTGGGATTGAGATGGGGTTTAGCATTCTCAATGTTTTCAACAAACTTTGTAGCTAAACAAAATATATTCCTTTGTAGCAGGGACAAATTGGCTTTTCGCAAAACCTATTAACCATACAGCCTCCACCAGCCATATATGCATCTAGTAAGAGCTTTACTATGTTCATTACTCTCCTGTGTTACACTGCCAGCATATTCCATGTGTTGACCCGTTTCGGGCTGCAACGTATCATGTGGCAGACTTTTCAGACGACGAGTAATGAGCCTTAGGTCATGGTCTTTCACTTAGTGATGCCGTTGGAGTTGATGGACTCACTTTATCTTCCAAGCCTTCCCCTGTTATCGTATTAGATGGACTTAAGCCATATTTATTGTAATAAGTTCTCTTTTGAGACATTCTATGTAATAAGTGTGTGATTGCTACTCTATTATAAATCCTCAAGTACTGTGTGTGTCAGAATTACCGATCCAGGGATGACACTGATGCACAGAGATCGGACTATTTGAGGTCTGGTCGCTACAAGATGGTATCAGAGCACACGCTGACTGTAGGACACGACTTTGCCTACAAAGTGCTTGGGACTTTATTCATAAGAGCCGTTTCTTTGAAAAAATATTTTGATAGACATTAGCCCCCAAGTGCCAAGTGTTGTTGCTTGCAAAGGACTTGGGACTTATATTGTTTTAATCTGCCATGAAATATATTTGATAAATCTGTGCTGTATGTAGGCTGCGACTGCTGAACTGGAATCTCAACTAAACGATGCCAAGACCGGCTGGCGGCTCAAGAAAATGAAACCCGGAAGGCTGAGTTGAAATTCTAGTGTAGTGTGACAGAATCGGAAAAGTTGAAGACCAGCTTTGAGGCGGAGAAAAAGACTTGGGTTGAAGAAAAGACTGCCTTAACGCAGTGGGCCGAGAAAGCAGAAACAACTCTGCAGGAGGTGACCACTAAGCTCTCTGGCTTAAGACACCATGTGTCTTAGATGGTTTATGCTATCTTCGGTGAGTTGCCTTGTTATTCATCCAAAGCGAGTACTTGACGCCATAATGTAAGCCGCCATTTAACCAATATGTAACTTACTCAGGTCCCAGGAGCAGCAACCTTAGCCAAGATACACTTGTGAAGCTCAAGGTGGTTTATACTCTTGTTGAGCAATTATATACAACGTACATTGGCTACCATCTCCTCGGCTAATCAAGGACCCAATCTGTTAAGCGATGTGCTGAAGAAATTATCCATCTTGCCCACCAGAATCCAAGATATAAAGCGGTCTTGTGCAAGAGCCGGCACTGTGACGGCCTTGAGCCGTGCTAAAGCGTGGGTACCAGAATTAGACCCGACAGATGTGGCCAGTGGGTATCCTAGCTTAAAGGAAGATGGAACCTCTTTCGATCAGCAAGACTTTGCCGCCTGTGTCAAAGAGATTCGTCCTCATGCAACAATCATCGCTGAAGAGACCAATCTTTCCAAATATCAGCCGGCTTACGATGTGGATAATCAGAAGATGCATACGCCTGCGTACAAAGTGATGGACTTAATTCCGCTGATTCGTAAGCACACTTTCGCCACTGATATTGACCCGTCCAATCTGATTGACGACGAAGCTGAATTCTTCACCTTGCATGGCTTTGACTAGTTGAAACCAAACTTCCAAACGGCGGCGGAGGAAGAAGAATCGGCATGGGATAAACCGGAGGCCTCTCATCAGCAAGATCAAGAAGAGTGAACCGCCAGGCGGTGTAAAGACTTAAGCTTTGACAAAACACTTGACCTCATGTGGCTCATGGAGCTATGTAATAGGGAAGTTAAAACTTGAATTGGGCATGCCATCATGCACATTTTTTGTTTTCCGTAACATTAATGATCCACCAGTTTAAGAAACCACTCTTTGTATGATAGTCTTTGACTTATGCAAATTTGAATTATTATGATCCTGCACACAAAGAAAACATAAGGGCCTTGGCGGCTTACCGCCGGGCTGGTCATGATACCCAATGAAAGCCACTGGGGACGAATAGTCCATAACCAGGGCCGGTCTGATAACTGCTAAGGAAAACAACATATGTAACACCCCGGATGGAACTTTCCAATTTGTACTCCAACTCTTGTCGTTTCCGGCGTTAAGTTATATTTATTTCCTCGGGTTCGGGTCTTTGTATCCTTGTGTTGTTGTCATTCTCATGCATCCCATATCATGTCATCATGTGCATTGCATTTACATACGTGTTTGTCTCATGCATTCGAGCATTTTCCCCGTTGTCTGTTTTGCATTCCGGCATTTCGTTCTCCTCCGGTGGTCATTTCTAGCTTTCTTCGTGTGTGGGGATTAAACATTTCCGGATTGGACCTAGACTTGCCAAGCGGCCTTGGTTTACTACCGGTAGACCGCTTGTCAAGTTTCGTATAATTTGGAATTCGTTTGATACTCCAACGGTTAACCGAGGGTCCGAAAAGGCCTCGTGTGTGTTGCAGCCCAACACCCTTCCAATTTTGCCCAAAACCCCCCTAACTCTGCTCCATCATCTAGAGCGTTCGATCATGATCGCGTGGCCGAAAACCGCACCTCATTTTGACTCTCCTAGCTCCCTCTACCTATAAAACTAGCCCTCCTCCGAAATTCCGGATCCCCCTCTCCTCGAAACCCTAAATCCCAGATCCGCGCCGGCCGGACGCGTCCGCTCCGCCGCCCGCGCCCACTCCCAGGCCGCCACGTGTCCCGCCGCCGCCCCGCGCCTCCCTGCTCCCCGCCGCCGTGCGCCGCCTCCTCCTCCGAGCTGCAGCCGCCGGCGCGCGCCGCCGCCGCCGCCTCCGCCCGCCAGCCGCCGCCACCGCGCCGCGCCGCCACCACCAGCCGCCGCCACCGCGCCGCGCCGACGCGCCCGCCGCCGCCTCACGCCGGCCGGCCCCGCGCCGCAGAGCCGCCGCCCGGCCACCCTCGACGGATCCGTCCTCGGTTCGCGTGCGTGAACAGTAAACCCTAGGTGAAATTTGTCTAAGTCCCGAAATTTGCTGATCCAAGTGCCCCTGTTCATAGCTCTGCAACTTTGCATCCGTAGCTCCGATTCATGCATATAGCATATCAAAATGTTCATCGCAGAGAGTACATCATTTCATTCCATTGCATCATTTTCATTTAAGTTCATCTTGATGCCCGGAATGCTGTTAGAAGAGGGCTACTTGAGATTATTGTCAGATCTGCTACTCCGTTTAGCTTTTTGTCATTTTTTGCCATGATTAATGTGTGCATGATATGCCCATGAGTTCTACATATGTCTTGTTTAGGGTTTTGTCATCTTTTCAGAGGTGCAACCCATGTATTTTTGTGATGTGTGTGGTGACTAGTGCAAGCTTGCAAAGTGGTTCACTTGCTAATTCTGTTTTCAGGGACTTAGTAATTTCTCTAAGTCCTGGAGCTGTTTATCTCTTGATGCCATATGTTCATGTTGTTTCCTAGTGATCCGTGCCTCTTTTAAGGATGATCAGTAAGGATGTTTTGTTAATATTGTAGTGCTCTATCCATCCATGTCTTTTTTTGCAATTTTGGAGCCACCTAGCTTGAGTTAATCGAGCTCTACCTTGTCAACTTGTTTGCGATTTTGCCGGTGATGTTGTAGTTGATCCGTGCTTGCTATGCTATTGTTCTTGCCATGTCTAGCTTGCATTTTGTGCCTTCTTGATGGATGTATGCTTGTCTTGCCATGACTTGCACCATAGTGAGTGCATCGAGCTCGTAAACATGCCTACTTGAGATATGTTTCAGCATGTGTCAGTTTTCACTAAGTCTGAAAACTGATTATGTTTTTGCTATGTTCACATGCTTGCAATTGTATTTTCTGATCCCTTTTGGCTCAAGGTCACGAAGGGAATTTTGTTAAGCTCTTTGAGTAGCTTCATGCCATGCTTTAATTTGCCATGTTCAGGTCCTGTAGCATATAGTTTTGTTGCTCCGAAGAGGGCTACCTGATCTGAAATTCTAGACAAGTGTTAATTTCACAAAGTCTGAGATCTGTTTGCCATTTGCATTTTTGCCATGTTTGTTTGAACCTGTTAATGGATGAATTGGCCGTAGCTCAGTGCTAGACTTTTGCTAAGCATCTTGAATAGCATCCCTGCCATGTATTTTGTTGTCATGTTTGGTTGCTGTAGCATGTTCATATCGTTGCATTTAGATGCCTACTTGCTGTAAATCGCAGACCGGTGTCATTTTTGAATCGCTTGCCATTTCCAAACCGTAACTCCGATTCCAGCATTCTTTATATCGTTTTAAAGCGATTTCATCTCATATTTCCAGTGGAAGACTTGGATTTCCAAGTTGAGGCCAGGTTCATGTATTTACTATCATATCTTGCATTTCGCATCCCGCATCGCATCCTGCATAGCATACCATCTTCGCATTGCGTTGTTTGAGTTTGCACATGGTTGATTGTATCCTTGTTGCTTGTTTGTCTTGTTTTGGGTAGAGCCGGGAGACAAGTTCGCTAACGAGGAGCCCGTTGAGTTTGCTTTCAAGGATCCAGTCAACTCTGACAACTGTGCAGGCAAGATGATCATACCCTCGAAATCACTACTATCTTTGCTATGCTAGTTTGCTCGCTCTTTTGCTATGCCAATGCTATGATGCCTACCATTTGCTTTCAAGCCTCCCAAATTGCCATGTTAAACCTCTAACCCACCATGTCCTAGCAAACCGTTGATAGGCTATGTTACCGCTTTGCTCAGCCCCTCTTCTAGCGTTGCTAGTTGCAGGTGAAGATTGGAGGTCGTTCCTTGTTGGAACATTTATTTACTTGTTGGGATATCATTATATTATCTTGTTATCTTAATGCATCTATATACTTGGTAAAGGGTGGAAGGCTCGGCCTCTCGCCTAGTGTTTTGTTCCACTCTTGTCGCCCTAGTTTCCGTCATATTGGTGTTATGTTCCCGGATTTTGCGTTCCTTACGTGGTTGGGTTATAATGGGAACCCCTTGATACTTCGCCTTGATTAAAGCTTTTCCAGCAATGCCCAACATTGGTCTTACCATTCGCCACCTAGCCTCTTTTTCCCTCGGGTTTCCGGAGCCCGAGGGTCATCTTATTTGAACCCCCCCGGGCCAGTGCTCCTCTGAGTGTTGGTCCGACCGAGTAGACTGCGGGGCCATCTCAGGGCAACTTGAGGGTTGGTTTTACTCGTAGGATGTCTCATCTGAGTGTGCCCTGAGAACGAGATATGTGCAGCTCCTATCGGGATTTGTCGGCACATTCGGGCGGTGTTGCTGGTCTTGTTTTAACCTGTCGAAGCGTCTTGAATTACCGAGATACCGAGTCTGATCGGAACGTCTTGGGAGGAGGTCTATTCCTTCGTTGACCGTGAGAGCTTGTCATGGGCTAAGTTGGGACTCCCTGCAGGGATTTGAACTTTCGAATCTATTCCTTCGTTGACCGTGAGAGCTTGTCATGGGCTAAGTTGGGACTCCCTGCAGGGATTTGAACTTTCGAAAGCCGTGCCCGCAGTTATGGGTAGATGGGAATTTGTTAATGTCCGGTTGTAGATAACTTGAACCTTAATTTAATTAAAATGAATCAACTGAGTGTGTTACCGTGATGGCCTCTTCTCGGCGGAGTCTGGGAAGTGGACACGGTGTTGGAGTAATGTTTGCGCAGGTTGTTCTCTAGTTTCTCGCTCGCGCTTTGCCTCCTCTTCTCGCTCTCTTTTAAGAATAAGTTAGCCACCATATTTGCTAGTCGCTTGCTGCAGCTCCACATATTTTTACCCTATCTTACCTATAAGCTTAAATAGACTTGATCGCGAGGGTGCGAGATTGCTGAGTCCCTGTGGCTCACCGATTACTATTACACCAGATGAAGGGCCTGATGATTCCGCTCCAGGAGACGCGTATGAACTCAAGTGGGAGTTCGACGAAGACTCTCAACGATACTATGTTTCCTTTCCCGATGATCAGTAGTGGTGCCTAGTTGGGGGTGATTGGGACCGTGTCGCAAGTTGGGTTCTCTTTTATTTTGGCGACGTAGTCGGGCCATGAGTGTTTGGTTGATGTAATGTTATTTATGTACTTGGTTGACGTGGCGAGTGTAAGCCAACTATGTTATCTCCCCTTTTATTATTATATTACATGGGATGTTTGTGAAGATTGCCTAACTTGCAACATATGCCTTCAATGTGATTATGTCTCTAAGTCGTGCCTCGACACGTGGGAGCTATAGTCGCATCGAGGGTGTTACAAGTTGGTAATCAGAGCCTTCCCCGACCTTAGGAGCCCCATTGCTTGATCGTTTTTAGCGGCCGAGTTGTGTCTAGAATTTTTTTTGAGTCATTTAGGAATTATATATCGGAGAGTTTAGGAATTCTTTTTACTTCCCAGTCTCCTCATCGCTCTGGTAAGGCATCCTGACGTAGAGTTTTGACTCTTCTCTTCTCAAATTTCACTAAGAAAAATTTAGGATCACGCGGGTATCTTGGAATCGTTCCGATGGTTTTATGATGAGAACATTGTCTTGGTGCCTCCTGTCAGGGGTTTAGTGGAAGTGTCCCCGGGAGTTGAGCTCTGAGGTGTTGTCATCATAATTTTATCGTTGCAGTTCTGGAATACCTGAGTCTAGTACGCCGACATCGAAAATCTCTTTTATGCAGTTCGTTGGTGAGATAACCTTGACGCCACCCAGTACTGGGGCGGGAGTTCGGGAGTATCGCCATAACTTGTATAACGGATGCTTTTCGAAGGTTGAGGTAGATGGTTTCCGAAGGTTTCTTGGTTATGTGTTGGAGGATGGATACAGCTGGATGTAGGATTTGCTAGTTTGGGTGAGATATTATGCTTCCCCTGTATCCCGAACACCTGATTGCATAACCGGAAAGGTTCGGAAGTTTCATAGGTGGGAATTCTAGTAGCCCTAGTTCTTCTTCCACGGATATTGGTTTGAGATTGGGATTTCTTACCGATTATTCGTTCTTGATCCGTACCTTGTTGATTTATTTCTCTACCTTAATTCTACGTGGCTTCTCAATTTATGGATATGTGACCATTTCAAGAGGAATGCATTCGTTCATTTTGTTCGGATGTGAAGACTATATGTTGCAATTTTCATTCCGTTGGATTCAGCTTCAATATTTGTCTGTCAATGTGCTAATGGTGGTCAACCTCTTCAGGATGGCTCCTCCAACGCGCACGACTCCGAATCCTGATCCGCCACCACCTCCACCTCCTCTAGAGGCATGGCAAGCTGTGATGGCCACAACCAATGCAAACACACAGTTGATCATGCAAATTCTCCAAGAGCGCAATCAAGGCAACCAAGGGAATCAAGGCAGCAATCAGAATCACTTTGCTACACTCAACCAGTTCCTTGCTAACGGGCCAAAGACTTTCAGCAATTGTGTTGAGGCAACCGATGCTGACGATTGGCTTGTGGATCTGTGCAAGCATTTCGAGTGCAGTAACGTCAGGCCTGAGGACTTTGTTAAGTTCGCTTCTTTCCAACTCAAAGATCAATCTGCAGAATGGTTCCAGCAGTACAAGGATTCCAGAGGTGGACGTGTTATCACTTGGGATGATTTCCGTCGAGATTTCCGAGCTCATCATATTCCTCGGAGCGTGGTTGAAAGTAAGCGTGAGGAATTCCGCAATCTGAAGCAAGGCTCTTTGTCTGTCTATGACTACAACAAGTTGTTCCAGAAGCTCACCCGCTTTGCCAAGCAGGACGTCCCTGATGAGAAGAGCATGATATACGAGTTCAGGGGTGGTTTGAGAGAAGAAATTCAGCTAGCTCTTGTTCTCTTCGAGCCCTTGAGATACGATGAGTTCTACAACATGGCACTGAAGCAAGAGGCTGCTCAGTTGAGGTGTGATGCTTCCAAGAAGCTAGCCAGAGATGTTACTCCTTCTTCCTCTACTCAAGTGGCCAAGCAGCAGAAGTTTTGGCTTCCTCCTCCTCAGTTCCGTCAGCCGTATCAGCAGAAGAGCAAAGGTGGCAGTGGTTCGTCCCACCCACCCAACCCTGGCTTTCAGAACAAGACTTCGTCTCAAGCTCCAAGATCGAGCGCTCCGTATCACCGTCCGCTTTCAGAAGTCACGTGCAACAAGTGCCAGCAGAAGGGTCACTATGCCAACAAGTGTTTTAACCAGAGGCGTCTTCCTCCTCCTCCTCCTCCTCCTGTCAGATCGGCAAGTACAACTGTGGTCAAGCATAACCCCAAGCACGCCAAGGTCAATTTGATGAATGCAGCTCAGGCAGAGGACTCGTCAGACGTCATCATGGGTAACCTTCCTATTAACGATGTTCCTGCAAAAGTTCTTTTTGAGACTGGTGCATCGCATTCCTTTTTTTCATGCCCTTTTGCATCGAAGCACAATGTTGAGACTGAGATCATGCCCAAAGTCATGCAAGTTGTTTCTCCCAACAAGCTTTTGACTTCTAGTTTGGTTGCTCCCGACATCTCTATCACTTTGGGTGACTACAAGTTCCTTTCTTCCCCAATTGTTCTTGGTAACTCGGATATTGATCTTATTCTCGGAATGGATTGGCTTTCTAAGCACAAGGCACATCTTGATTGTGCAGCCAGGCAGATTCAATTGACTCATTCGTCTGAGGATGTAATTGTCTTTGCTGCTCGTGATAATACAATTCGTCTGTTTTCTCTCAATAAGAAGGGTGAATTTGATGCCATCTCGGAAATTCCAGTCATTTGTGAATATCAAGACGTCTTTCCAGAAGAGCTCCCAGGAATGCCTCCACACCAGCCAGTTGAATTCGTTATTGATCTTGAGCCTGGCACGGAACCGGTGTGCAAACGTCCTTACAAGCTCGGACCTGAAGAGTTGAAGGAGCTGAAGAAGCAACTCGATATTCAAGAGAAATGGGTCTCATCCGGCCTAGTTCTTCTCCGTGGGGCTGTGGTGTTCTTTTTGTGAAGAAGAAGGATGGAACGGACCGACTTTGTGTTGATTATCGTCCAGTGAACAAGAAGACCATCAAGAACAAATACCCACTTCCCAACATCAATGAGCTGTTCGAACAACTCAAAGGTGCCCAAGTATTCTCCAAGCTTGATCTCCGTATGGGCTATCATCAGATTCGTATCCGTGAGCAAGATATTCCCAAGACGGCTTTCAGGACAAGCTTTGGTTCATATGAATAAACTGTCATGTCTTTTGGCCTCGTCAATGCTCCTCCGATGTTCTCTCGCATGATGAACTTGATCTTCAACGCTTACACCAATGACTTCGTTTTGGTCTATCTCGACGACATTCTGGTTTTTTCGAAGAATAAGGAAGATCATGACAAGCACTTGCGTTTGGTTCTTGATAAGCTCAGGGAACATCAGTTCTACGCCAAGTTCTCCAAGTGTGAATTTTGGCTCGATGAGGTTCTTTATCTTGGGCATATCATCTCTGCCAAGGGCATTGCCGTGAACCCTGAGAAGGTGTCTACAATTGTGAATTGGGAACCTCCTCAGAACGTGAAGCAACTCCGTAGCTTCCTCGGTCTCGCAAGCTATTGCCGAAGATTCGTTGAAAACTTTTCTAAGATCGCGAAGCCTCTCTCTAATCTTCTCCAGAAGCACGTCAAGTACGTTTGGTCTCCGGAGTGTGACATTGCTTTCAACACTTTGAAAGAGAAAAATTATCACTGCTCCAGTTCTGACTCCGCCTGATGAATCCAAACCGTACGAGGTCTTTTGTGATGCCTCTCTCCAAGGTCTTGGCGCAGTATTGATGCAAGAGAATAAAGTTGTTGCTTGCACATCTCGCCAGTTGAAGCCTAATGAGAAGAACTACCCCACTCATGATCTCGAGTTGGCGGCAGTTGTGCATGCTCTTTTGACTTGGAGACATCTTCTATTGGGAAGAAAAGTGGACGTTTTCACTGATCACAAGAGTCTCAAGTACATCTTCACTCAGCCTAATCTCAACCTCAGGAAAACTCGATGGGTCGAAATGATTCAAGAGTATAATCCGAGTATTGAGTACACTCCAGGCAAGGCCAATGTGATTGCTGACGCTTTGAGCAGGAAAGCTTACTGCAACAGTCTGATTCTCAAGCCTTATCAACCCGAGCTTTGTGAAGCTTTCCGCAAACTTAATCTGCAAGTTGTTCCTCAAGGTTTCCTCGCCAACCTTCTAGTCTCTCCTGCCTTGGAAGACCAGATTCGCCAAGCCCACCTTCTTGATGCTATGGTGAAAAAGGTGAAGATTGGGATTGCCAAGAGTCAGTCCAAGTACAAGTGCTACGGCCTTGATGCCAAGGACACTCTCTTCTTCGAGGATCGTATTGTTGTACCCAAAGGTGAACTTCATAAAGTGATCATGAACGAGGCTCACAATTCTTTCCTCTCCATCCACCCTGGGAGCACGAAGATGTATCAGGACCTCAAGCAAGCTTATTGGTGGACTCAAATGAAGCGCGAGATTGCTCAATTCGTGAATGAATGTGATGTCTGCAGAAGAGTGAAGGCAGAACACCAAAGGCCAGCTGGTCTCCTCCAACCTCTTGCCATTCCAGAATGGAAGTTTGACCACATTGAAATGGACTTCGTGACTGGGTTTCCTAAGTCCAAGCATGGTAATGATGCTATATTCGTTGTCATCGACAAACTCACCAAAGTGGCTCACTTTCTACCTATCAAAGAGTCAATCATTGCAGCTCAATTGGCGGAACTCTATACCTCTCGTATTGTCTCTCTGCACGGTATTCCACAAGTGATCTCTTCAGACTGTGGCAGCATCTTTACCTCGAAGTTTTGGGATTCTTTTCAGAAGGCCATGGGCACCAACATCCGCTTCAGCACAGCTTTCCATCCTCAAACTAGCGGTCAAGTTGAGCGTGTCAACCAGGTTCTTGAAGATATGCTCAGGGCTTGTGTGATCTCCTTCGGCATGAAGTGGGAGGATTGTCTTGCTTATGCTGAATTCTCCTATAACAATAGTTTTCAAGAAAGTTCGGGCAAGTCCCCATTTGAAATTCTGTATGGCAGGAAGTGCCGTACCCCTCTCAACTGGTCTGAAACCGGCGAATGTCAGCTTTCGGGTAATGACTTAATCAGAGAGGCAGAAGAAATGTGCAAAGTCATTCGAGATAACCTCAAAGCAGCCCAATCCCGTCAGAAGAGCTACTATGATAGTAAGCACCGTGATTTGGCTTTCAAGATCGGAGATCATGTTTACCTCCGTGTCTCTCCTATGAAAGGTACTCGTCGCTTCGGTATCAAAGGGAAGCTTGCCCCCAGATACGTGGGACCTTTCAAGATTGTCAGCAAGAGAGGCGACCTCGCCTATCAACTCGAGCTTCCGTCAAACTTTGCAAATGTTCATGACGTGTTCCATGTCTCTCAGCTCCGAAAGTGCTTCAAGACTCCTGACCGCACCATCAACTTCGAGGACATTGAGCTTCAAGAAGATCTCTCTTATCGTGAGCACCCAGTTGCTATTCTTGAAGAGACTGAACGCAAGACTCGCAACAAGTCAATCAAATTTCTCAAAGTCAAGTGGTCACACCATTCTGACCGTGAAGCTACCTGGGAACGCGAGGATCACCTCCGTTCTGAGTACCCGGCGTTCTTTCAGTCCTAGATCTCGGGACGAGATCCTTTCGTAGTGGTGGAGTGTTGTAACACCCCGGATCGAACTTTCCAATTGGTACTCCCACTCTTGCCATTTCGGCGTTAAGTTATATTTATTTCCTTGGGTTCGGGTCTTTGTCTCCGTGTGTTGTTTCGTTGTCATTCATCCCATATCATGTCATCATGTGCATTGCATTTGCATACGTGTTCGTCTCATGCATTCGAGCATTTTCCCCGTTGTCCGTTTTGCATTCCGGCGTTTCATTCTCCTCCGGTGGTCATTTCTAGCTTTCTTCGTGCGTGGGGATTAAACATTTCCGGATTCGATCGAGACTTGCCAAGCGGCCTTGGTTTACTGCCGGTAGACCGCCTATCAAGTTTCGTATCATTTGGACTTCGTTTGATACTCCAACGGTTAACCGAGGGACCGAAAAGGCCTCGTGTGTGTTGCAGCCCAACACCCTTCCAATTTGTCCCAAAACCCCCCTAACTCTGCTCCATCATCTAGAGCGTTCGATCACGATCGCGTGGCCGAAAACCGCACCTCATTTGGACTCTCCTAGCTCCCACTACCTATAAAACTAGCCCCTCCTCCGAAATTCCGGATCCCCCTCTCCTCGAAACCCTAAATCCCAGATCCGCGCCGGCCGGACACGTCCGCCCCGGCCGGACGCGTCCGCTCCGCCGGCCGCGCCCACTCCCAGGCCGCCACGTGCCCCCGCGGGCCCATCGGCCGCCCCGCGCCTCCCTGCTCCCCGCCGCCGCGTGCCGCCTCCTCCTCCGAGCCGCAGCCGCCGGCGCGCGCCGCCGCCGCCGCCTCCCCCACCAGCCGCCGCCACCACGCCGTGCCGCCACCACCAGCCGCCGCCAACGCGCCGCGCCCGCTGCCGCCTCACGCCGGCTCGGCCTCGCGCTGCCGAGCCGCCGCCCGGCCGCCCTCGCCGGAGCAGCCGCCATCCTCGCCGGATCCGTCCTCGGTTCGTGTGCATGAATAGTGAACCCTAGGTGAAATTCGTCTAAGTCCCGAAATTTGCTGATCCAAGTGCCCCTGTTTATAGCTCCATAACTTTGCATCCGTAGCTCCGATTCATGCATATAGCATATCAAAATGTTCATCTCAGAGATTACATCATTTCATTCCATTGCATCATTTTCATTTGAGTTCATCTTGGTGCCCGAAATGCTGTTAGAAGAGGGCTACTTGAGATTACTGTCAGATCTGCTACTCCGTTTAGCTTTTTGTCATTTTTTGCCATGATCAATGTGTGCATGATATGCCCATGAGTTCTACATATGTTTTGTTTAGGGTTTTGTCATCTTTCCAAAGGTGCAACCCATGAATTTTTGTGATGTGTGTGGTGACTAGTGCAAGCTTGCAAAGTGGTGCACTTGCAAATTCTGTTTTCAGGGACTTAGTAATTTCTCTAAGTCCTGGAGCTGTTTATCTCTTGATGCCATATGTTCATATTGTTTCCTAGTGATCCGTGCCTCTTTTGAGGATGATCAGTAAGGATGTTTTGTTAATATTGTAGTGCTCTATCCATCCTTGTATTTTTTTGCAATTTTGGAGCAACCTAGCTTGAGTCAATCGAGCTCTACTTTTGCTACTTTGTGAATCTGGGCAGATTGTCAACTTGTTTGCGATTTTGGTGATGTTGTAATTGATCCGTGCTTGGAATGCTATTGTTCTTGACAGGTCTAGCTTGTATTTTGAGCCTTCTTCATGGATGTATGCTTTTCTTGCCACGACTTGCACCGTAATGAGTGCATCGAGCTCGTAAACATGCCTACTTGAGATATGTTTCAGCATGTGTCAGTTTTCACTAAGTCTGAAAACTGATTATGTTTTTGCTATGTTCACATGCTTGCAATTGTATTTTCTGATCCCTTTTGGCTCAAGGTCACTAAGGGACTTTTGTTAAGCTCTTTGAGTAGCTCCATGCGATGCTTTACTTTGCCATGTTCAGGTCCTGTAGCATATAGTTTTGTTGCTCCGAAGAGGGCTACCTGATCTGAAATTCCAGACAAATGTTAATTTCACTAAATCTGAGATCTGTTTGCCATTTGCATTTTTGCCATGTTTGTTTGAACCTGTTAATGGATGAATTGGCAGTAGCTCAGTGCTAGACTTTTGCTAAGCATCTTGAATGCATCCCTGCCATGTATTTTGTTGTCATGTTTGGTTGCTGTAGCATGTTCATCTCATTGCATTTAGATGCCTACTTGCTGTAAATCGCAGACCGGTGTCATTTTTGAATCGCTTGCCATTTCCAAACCGTAACTCCGATTCCGGCGTTCTTTATATCGTTTTCAAGCGATTTCATCTCATATTTCCAGTGGAAGACTTGGATTTCCAAGTTGAGGCCGGGTTCATGTATTTCCTATCATATCTTGCAATTCGCATCCCGCATCACATCCTGCATAGCATACCATCTTTGCATTGCGTTGTTTGAGTTTGCACGTGGTTGAGTGTATCCTTGTTGCTTGTTTGTCTTGTTTTGGGTAGAGCCGGGAGACGAGTTCGCTAACGAGGAGCCCATTGAGTTTGCTTTCGAGGATCCAGTCAACTCTGACAACTGTGCAGGCAAGATGATCATACCCTCGAAATCACAACTATCTTTGCTATGCTAGTTTGCTCGCTCTTTTGCTATGACAATGCTACGATGCCTACCATTTGATTTCAAGCCTCCCAAATTGCCATGTTAAATCTCTAACCCACCATGTCCTAGAAAACCGTTGATTGGCTATGTTACCGCTTTGCTCAGCCCCTCTTATAGCATTGCTAGTTGCAGGTGAAGACTGGAGGCCATTCCTTGTTGGAACATTTATTTACTTGTTGGGATATCATTATATTATCTTGTTATCTTAATGCATCTATATACTTGGTAAAGGGTGGAAGGCTCGGCCTCTCGCCTAGTGTTTTGTTCCACTCTTGTCGCCCTAGTTTCCGTCATATTGGTGTTATGTTCCCGGATTTTGCGTTCCTTACGCGGTTGGGTTATAATGGGAACCCCTTGATATTTCTCCTTGATTAAAGCTTTTCCAGCAATGCCCAACATTGGTCTTACCATTCGCCACCTAGCCTCTTTTTCCCTTGGGTTTCCGGAGCCCGAGGGTCATCTTACTTAAACCCTCCCGGGCCAGTGCTCCTTTGAGTGTTGGTCCGACCGAGTAGACTGCGGGGCCATCTCAGGGCAACTTGAGGGTTGGTTTTACTCGTAGGATGTCTCATCTGAGTGTGCCCTGAGAACGAGATATGTGCAGCTCCTATCGAGATTTGTCGGCACATTCGGGTGGTGTTGCCGGTCTTGTTTTAACCTGTCGAAGCGTCTTGAATTACCGAGATACCGAGTCTGATCGGAACGTCTTGGGAGGAGGTCTATTCCTTCATTGACCGTGAGAGCTTGTCATGGGCTAAGTTGGGACTCCCCTGCAGGGATTTGAACTTTCGAAAGCCGTGCCCGCAGTTATGGGTAGATGGGAATTTGTTAATGTCCGGTTGTAGATAACTTGAACCTTAATTTAATTAAAACGAATCAACTGAGTGTGTTACCGTGATGGCCTCTTCTCGGCGGAGTCCGGGAAGTGGACACGGTGTTGGAGTAATGTTTGCGTAGGTTGTTCTCTAGTTTCTCGCTCTCTTTTGCGAATAAGTTAGCCACCATATTTGCTAGTCGCTTGCTGCAGCTCCACATATTTTTGCCCTGTCTTACCTATAAGCTTAAATAGTCTTGATTGCGAGGGTGCGAGATTGCTGAGTCCCTGTGGCTCACCGATTACTATTACACCAGATGCAGGGCCTGATGATTCCGCTCCAGGAGACGCGTATGAACTCAAGTGGGAGTTCGACGAAGACTCTCAACGATACTATGTTTCCTTTCCCGATGATCAGTAGTGGTGCCCAGTTGGGGGTGATTGGGACCGTGTCGCATGTTGGGTTCTCTTTTATTTTGGCGCCGTAGTCGGGCCATGAGTGTTTGGTTGATGTAATGTTATTTATGTACTTGGTTGACGTGGCGAGTGTAAGCCAACTATGTTATCTCCCCTTTTATTATTATATTACATGGGATGTTTGTGAAGATTGCCTAACTTGCGACATATGCCTTCAATGCGATTATGTCTCTAAGTCGAGCCTCGACACATGGGAGCTATAGTCGCATCGAGGGTGTTACAACATGCATGTGATATATATTTAAACTGTCGGCTTATCAGCTTCGTGCAATTTAGAACTATAACTTCAACCATGGTATTCATTACGCTTTGGTGATTTAGAGTATGTCCTCTCGATGGGTTGTACAAACCCAAAGCGTGCTTCCAATGTGAGCCATAAACAGGGCAGCTGGGCCCGACTTATAAAAAACCGGAAAACAGCCTAAAACACAAATACGAATAAGAAATCAAAAGAAATTCAAGGCTTTTGTAGACTGTAAAATTAAAGTGTCTTCTTCAATGAAACTAGTCGGAGCCACTGGATTGTTCGTGTTGCCGTGATCCTGACTCACAGTGTGCCCAATCGACATTTGAACCCTAGATAAGTCTGGTCTTGCTCCAAGACTTATGAGGAGTACGCGGGGCCAGAGTAACAGTATCATGGGCCGATTTATCCAAGTTTCAAGGAAGGCGGTTTATGATGCCTAGATCCATCTGACTCTACAAACCGTACTTTCGCATGACAAGCCGCTGTTTGAACCTTAATCGAGCTCAGGTCTTGGTCGAATATGCTGTAAAGACTGATCGTTAAGAGTTCGGCAGGTCAATCAGGATGACCTAATGGAGTTGAAGTAGCTGGTGTTACAGGTAGGATAACCCGGTCAGAATTTGTTCTCTTCGGTCGAATACACCTATGTTTGAACACACCTGGTCAAGAGGGTGGTAACGCTATGTTCTCTTTGGTCAAATACGCCTATGTTTTAACAAGAAGCCCCACAGTGACATACTTACAAGCGTGGCGTTGAGCCAATCAAAAGGGTACTAGCAGCTATGTTCTCTTTGGTGAATACACCTATGTTTGAACAGGAATCCCCCAAGTGACCATATAAACTTTTGGCCTTGCGCCGATAAAGAGGGTACCGCTAGCTATGCTCGATGAGCGGGAAGCCCCCAAGTGACCACATGAACTTTGGCATTGCGCCGATCAAGAGGGTACCGACAGCTATGCTCGATGAGCAGGAAGCCCCCAAGTGATCATATAAGTTTTGGCATTGCGCCGATCAAGAGGGTACTGACAGTTATGCTCGATGAGTAGGAAGCCCCCAAATGATCATCAGGGACCCATGTTTGAGCTGTGTTGTGCATCCAACTCTCCTTGGTCCTTGAAATTGTGGGCGTCAAGCCTCTTAAATGATGATAAGACTTCAGCTTTGAAAAAGTGAAACGATAGAGGCCCTGAATTGTCAGGGATGCCTGCTTTATTATACTTCTTATTATATATACAACAGATAACTATGTACATCATGAGAGCCGGAGGTTCAAGTATAATAGGGCTGAAGATGAGCAATGTTCCACGGCCGACGGGTCTCCTCCTCCGACGTGCGTGAGTCCTTGTTGTCTCGAACGTCGATAAGGTAGTATGACCCATTATGTAAGTTCTTGCTGACCACAAAAGGTCCTTCCCAAGGTGGTGATAACTTGTGCATATCTGCCTGATCTTGGATGAGCCGGAGCACTAAGTCGTCTTCTTGAAAGGTTCTGGTTTTGACCCAGCGGTTGTGATAACGCCGTAGGTCTTGCTGGTAAATCGCCGAACGAGCCGCCGCGAGGTCACGCTCCTCATCCAATAAGTCAAGTGCGTCTTGACGTGCTTTTTCATTGTCAGCCTCAACATAAGCCGCCACCTGGGGTGAATCATGATGGATGTCACTAGGGAGAACCGCCTCTGCCCATAAACCATGAAGAAAGGTGTGTAACCCGAGATCTGTTGGGGGTCGTGTTGATGCTCCATAACACTAAGGGTAACTCCTCCACCCAACAACCCGACGTTTTCTGTAAGGGAACCATAAGCCGGGGCTTGATACCCCGTAGATTCTCCTAATTTGCTCGTTCTGCCGGTCCATTGGATTGAGGGTGAGCTACAGAGGAAACATCAAGTCAGATGTGCTCCCGTTGATAAAATTCTTCCATAGCACATTTAGAAAGATTAGTGCCATTATCCATTATGATGCTGTGCGGAAAGCCAAAATGGAAGATCACCTTCTTCATGAATTGAACCGCCATTGCCGCATCACATTTACTAATCGGCTCTGCTTCAACCCACTTAGTAAACTTATCAACCGCTACCAAGAGGTGGGTCTTCTTATCCTTGGACATTTTGAAAGGCCCAACCATATCAAGCCCCCAAGTTGCAAACGGCCAAGTAATTGGAATCATCCTCAATTCTTGAGCCGGCACATGAGCTTGTCGTGCAAATTTCTGACAGCCGTCACATCTGCTTACCAAATCCTCAGCATCAACATGAGCCGTTAACCAATAAAACCCATGACGGAAAGCCTTGGCTACCAGAGATTTAGAGCCGGCGTGATGACTAGTTCTTCATGGATTTCTTGTAAAATCTCACAGCCTTCTTCAGGGGAGATGTAACATTGAAACGCTCCTGTAACACTACGATGGTGCAACTCTCCATTGAAAATCGTTATTGACTAAGACCGTCAGGTTAGCTGTCTGGCCAAGACCTCATCTTCTGGAAACTCACCCCGGGTCATGTAAGCCAAATACGGAACCGTCCAATCAGGAATAGCATGGAGAGCCGCCACCAATTGTGCTTCTGGGTCAGGAACGGCAAGGTCCTCCTCTGTAGGCACTTTCACAGACGGGTTAAGCAGAAAATCCAAAAACGTATTGGCGGCACTGGCTTACGCTGAGATCCTAGCCGGCTTAAGTTATCAGCTGCCTCGTTCTTCCGGCGATCAATATGTTCAACTTGCTAACCCTTGAAATGACCTGCAATGGCATCAACCTCCCGACGATAAGCTGCCATAAGAGGATCCTTGGAATCCCAAGTGCCAGAAACTTGCCGAGCCACCAGATCTGAATCGCCAAAGCACCTCACCTGGCTTAAGCTCATCTCCTTAGCCATACGAAGACGATGGAGTAAGGCCTCATACTCTGCTGCATTGTTAGTATAGGGGAACATTAATCGAAGAACATAGGAAAACTTGTCCCCTCATGGGGAAGTCAAAACAATTCCAACCCCTGAGCCCTCCAGCTATGTGGATCCATCAAAGTGAATAGTTCAATATGTGTTATCCGGATTTTCCTCAGGCGCCTGCAACTCTATCCAATCATTGAAGAAATTCACCAGTGCTTGGGACTTGATGGCTGTGCGTGGCACATACTTTAAACCGTGAGGACCGAGCGCAATGGCCCATTTAGCAACCCATCTTGTGGCTTCTCTGTTTTGAATGATATCTCCTAAAGGAGCAGAACTTACCACGGTGATAGGATGACCTTGAAAATATTGCTTAAGCTTCCGGCTTGCCATAAAAAACCCATATACAAGCTTCTGCCATTGTGGATATCTCTGTTTGGACTCGATAAGCAACTCAGTGATATAATAAACCAGCCGTTGAACCGTATATTCTTTGCCTGCTGCCTCCTTTCCACCACAATGGCTACACTGACGGCCCGGCTATTAGCAGCCACATATAACAACAAAGGCTCTTTATCAATAGGGCAGCAAGCACTGGCGGTTGAACCAACTATTTCTTCAGATCCTCAAATGCCTGATTAGCGGCATCACTCCAAACAAAGTGATCCGTCTTTTTCATCATCTTGTAAAGGGGAATAGCATTCTCACCTAGCCGGCTTATAAACCGACTCAAAGCCGCAATATGACCAGCCAGACGCTGAACATCATTAACACACGCCGGCTTAGCCAATGAAGTAATGGCTTTGATCTTCTCTGGGTTAGCTTCAATGCCTATGTTAGAAACCAGAAATCCCAAGAGCTTGCCTGCTGGCACACCAAAGACACATTTGGCCGGGTTAAGCATCATCTTATAGAGCTGGAGATTATCAAATGTCTCTTTCAAATCCTCAATCAAGGTCTCTTTCTCTCTTGACTTCACCACAATGTCATCTACATAAGCATGAACATTGCGCCCAATTTAATTGTGAAGGCAATTTTGTACACACCGCTGATAAGTCACCTGGGCGCTCTTGAGCCCAAAAGGCATAGACACATAGCAGAAGGCTCCAAATGGAGTAATGAAAGATGTCTTCTCCTGGTCATTAACTGCCATCTTGATCCGATGATAACCAGAATAAGCGTCCAAAAAACTCAAACGCTCACAACCCGCCGTAGCATCAATGATTTGATCAATACGAGGGAGAGCGAACGGATAAGCCGGACAAGCCTTATTTAAGTCCGTGTAATCCACACACATTCACGAAGTGCCGTTCTTTTTGAGTACCAGCACTGGATTAGCCAATCACTCAGGATGAAAAACTTCAATGATAAACTCGGCCGCCAAAAGCCGGGCCACTTCCTCACCGATGGCCTTACGCCTGTCCTTGTTAAACCGGGGAAGAAATTGCTTGACCGGTTTAAACTTTGGATCAATATTAAGAGTGTGCTCACCGAGTTCCCTCACTACACCCGACATGTCTGAGGCTTCCATGCAAAGATGACCCGGTTCTCACGGATGAACTCGATGAGCGTGCTTTCCTATTTTGGATCCAGATTAGCACTAATGTTGAACTTCTTAGATGAGTCACCAAGGACGAAATCAACCATCTTAGTATCATCCGCCGATTTAAATTTTAACGAAGCATCATGCTCAATGGTTGGTTTCTTCAAGGACGTCATGTCCGTCGGGACAACATCGTATTTGTAAAATTTCAGCTCCTCCATTGCACAAACTGATTCAGCATAAGCCGCATCTCCTTCCTTACATTCCAAGGCCAGCTTGCGACTCCCATGCACTGTGATGGTGCCCTTATAACCCGGCATTTTAAGCTGCAAGTAGACATAACAGGGCCTCACCATGAACTTACCATAAGCTGGCCGTCCAAACAGAGCATGATAAGGCTTTTGATTTTGACCACTTCGAAGTTTAATGTCTCAGACCTGGAATCATGCTCATCTCCAAAGGAAAATTCTAACGATATCTTCCCCACTAGGTAGGCTGACTTACCCGGCACGACACCATGGAAGACAGTGCTGGACGGCTTAAAATTCTTATCTGTGAGTCCCATGCGATGGAAGGTCTCATAATAAAGAATGTTAATACTGCTACCACCATCCATGAGCACCTTAGTAAACTTATAACCCCCAACTTGAGCCGCCACTACCAAAGCCAGATGACCCGGATTTATTGACCCGGGGTGGATGATCCTCTCGACTCCATACAATAGGCTGCTCTGACCAACATAGATAATGTGGGACCGCCGGCTCAACAACGTTCACAGCTCTCTTGTGAAGCTTCTAATCCCGTTTACACAAACTGGTGGTGAAGATGTGGAACTGCCCACTATTCAGTTGTTTTGGATTGCTCTGATAACCGGGATGTTGCTGCTGTTGACTCCCTTGACTATTCTGCGGATTGTAACCACCCTGGTTACCGTGACTTGAAACCCGGAACTTGAACCGCCGTCTCCATGACCAGACCGTGAGAGCCAGATCTTGATCCACCATTTGGGCCATGGTGGCGCTGGATGGATTCCCGAAAGCTTCTCATTATGCTACAATCTTTCCACGAATGAGTAGCCGGCTTACGATCCCTTCCGTGTTTTGTACACGCTTGGTTTAACATTGCTTTAAGGTCGAATCCTGCCCTCGGAGCTGGCGGCCCCTGTGGTCCCCTATGGCGCTGGTTATCATTGCGTGCACCTGTGTTAGCCACAAAGTCATCAGCTTTGCGTTTAACGTTGCCACCCTAACTGGTAGAGTTCTACTGTTGTCCTTCATGCCATTACTCTTCTTTCCCTTTCCCGACCTTTCGTCCTCTGAATCAGGGTCCTTGGTACCATCAGAGTCAGCATATTAACTAGAGCCGCCATCAGCTCCCCCATGTCTATGTAATGATGCTTGAGCCGCCCAAGCTTCTGCTTAAGTGGAATGAACCGGCAATTTTTCTCCAACATCAGAACCACCGAGCCAATGTTGATATTATCTAAAGAATGTATGATAGTTGAGACCCGATGCACCCATCTGATTGTTGACTCACCTTCAGCCTGAACGCAAGAAACCAAATCCACAATCGACATAGGTTGCTTGCACGTGTCTTTGAAATTTTGTATAAACCGGGCCTTCAGCTCCGCCCATGACTGGATGGAATTAGCCGGCAATCCCTTCAACCACGTATGAGCCGTCCCTTCTAACATCATGGTGAAGTACTTGGCGTAAGCAGCTTTACTAACATCCAACATCTCCATGGCCATCTCACAACTCTCCACCCACGCCTCAGGGGGTTGATCAGCTATCTAATTAGGCACCTTACGAGGGCCTTTGAAGTCCTTGGGCAAACGCTCATTTCGTATAGCTGCCATTAGAAACGGCATGCCGAAAGCCTTGGAAGTCACACCTACCTCAATTGAAGTTGTCTGGTAAACTGGCGCGTGCTGATGAGCCGCCAGTTGAGCCACCAGCTCAGCCTCCCGACATGCTCGGGCCTGGTCCACCAAATCCTATGCGTTGGCTCCATTGTGTGCCGGGTCATGAGGTTGGTTACGGCGCTGTTCAGTACTTGAGACCGCTGGCGAGTAAATGTGTTTGTTGTAGCTCCGGCTTGGATGAGTGGTCTCATGAATCCGGTCACGACTATACGAGTAAGCATGCTACTGCACCAGAGCTGTTTGAAGAAGCTCCTGCTACCTCTTGAGCATTGCGTTGGTTTTCCCTTGAAGAGGAAAGGGTGATGTAGCAAAGTAGCGTAAGTATTTCGCTCAGTTTTTGAGAACCAAGGTATCAATCCAGTAGGAGAATACACGCAAGTCCCTTGTACCTACGCAAACAAAAAAGAACCTTGCAATCAACACGATAAAGGGGTTGCCAGTCCCTTTATGGTCACTTACGAGAGTGAGATCTGATAGAGATAATAATAATAATATAAATATTTTTGGTATTTTTATGATATAAATTGAAAGTAAAGATTGCAAAATAAAATATATTGGAAACTTATATGATAAAAGATAGACCCGGTGGCCATAGGTTTCACTAGTGGGTTCTCTCAAGATAGCATAAGTATTACGGTGGGTGAACAAATTACTGTCGAGCAATTGATAGAGAAGTGCATAATTACAAGAATATCTAGGCATGATCATGTATATAGGCATCACGTCCGCGACAAGTAGACCAAAACGATTCTGCATCTACTACTATTACTCCACACATCGACTGCTATCCAGCATGCATCTAGAGTATTAAGTTCATAAGAACAGAGTAACGCATTAGGCAAGATGACATAATGTAGAGGGATAAACTCAAGCAATATGATATAAACCCCATATTTTTATCCTCGATGGAAACAATAGAATATGTGCCTTGCTGCCCCTGCTGTCACTGGTAAAGGACACCGCAAGATTGAACCCAAAGCTAAGCACTTCTCCCAATGCAAGAAAGATCAATCTAGTAGGCCAAACCAAACAGATAATTCGAAGAGACTTGCAAAGATAACCAATCATAAATAAAAGATTTTAGAAAAGAATCAAATATTGTTCATAGATAAACTTGATCATAAACCCACAATTCATCGGATCTCGACAAGCACACCACAAAATGAGTTACATCAAATAGATCTCCAACAAGATCGAGGAGAACATTGTATTGAGATCCAAAGAGAGAGAAGAAGCCATCTAGCTAATAACTATGGACCCGAAGGTCTGTGGTAAACTACTCACACATCATCGGAGAGGCTATGGCGTTGATGTAAAAGCCCTCCGTGATCGATTCCCCCTCTGGCGGAGCTTCGGAAAAGGCCCCAAAATGGGATCTCTTGGGTACATAAGGTTGCGGCGTGGAAATAGGGTTTTGTGGTGCTCCTGGATGTTTTCAGGGTACATGGATATATATATATATATATATATATATGAGGAAGAAGTAGGTCGATGGAGCTGCGAGGGGCCCATGAGGGTCGGGGCGCGCCCTCCTGCCTCGTGGCCATCTCGTTTCTTTCTTGACGTCTACTCCAAGTCCCCTAGATCACGTTTGTTCCAAAAATAACTCTCCGAAGGTTTCATTCCATTTGGATTCCGTTTGATATTCCTTTTCTGCGAAACACTGAAATAGGCAAAAAAACAGCAATTTGCACTAGGCCTTGGGTTAGTAGGTTAGTCCCAAAAATAATATAAAAGTGTATAAATAAGCCCATTAACATCCAAAACAGATAATATAATAGCATGGAACAATCAAAAATTATAGATACATTGCATACGTATCAAGCATCCCCAAGCTTAATTCCTGCTCGTCCTCAAGTAGGTAAATGATAAAAACATAATTTTTGATGTGGAATGCTACCTAGCATAATTCTCAATTTAATTTTCTTTATTGCGGCATGAATGTTCAGATCCGAAAGATTCAAGACAAAAGTTTAATATTGACATAAAAATAATAATACTTCAAGCATACTAACAAAGCAATCATGTCTTCTCAAAATAACATGGCTAGAGAAAGTTATCCCTACAAAATCATATAGTCTGGCTATGCTCTATCTTCATCACACAAAGTATTTAAATCAAGCACAACCCCGATGACAATCCAAGCAATTGTTTCATACTTTTGACGTTCTCAAACTTTTTCAATCTTCACGCAATATATGAGCGTGAGCCATGGACATAGCACTATATGTGGAATAGAGTGGTGGTTGTGGAGATGAAAAAAAGAAGAAGATAATCTCACATCAACTAGGAGTATCAACGGGCTATGGAGATGCCCATCAATAGATATCAATGTGAGTGAGTAGGGATTGCCATGCAACGGATGAACTAGAGCTATAAGTGTATGAAAGCTCAACAAAAGAAACTAAGTGGGTGTGTGTCGGTGTCAAAACCGGCGGATCTCGGGTAGGGGGTCCCGAACTATGCGTCTAAGGCGGATGGTAACATGAGGCAGGGGACACGATGTTTTACCCAGGTTCGGGCCCTCTTGATGGAGGTAAAACCCTACGTCCTGCTTGATTTATTCTTGATGATATGGGTATTACAAGAGTTGATCTACCACGAGATCGGAGAGGCTAAACCCTAGAAGCTAGCCTATGGTATGATTGTATGTTGTCCCACGGACTAAACCCTCCGGTTTATATAGTCACCGGAGGGGACTAGGGTTACACAAGGTCGGTTACAAAGGAGGAGATATACATATCCGTATTGCCTAGCTTGCCTTCCACGCCAAGTAGAGTCCCATCCGGACAAGAGACAAAGTCTTCAATATTTTATCTTCATAGTCCAACAGTCCGGCCAAAGGATATAGTCCGGCTGTCCGGAGACCCCCTAATCCAGGACTCCCTCAGTAGCCCCTGAACCAGGCTTCAATGATGACAAGTCCAGCGCGCAGTGTTGACTTCGGCATTGCAAGGCGGGTTCCTCCTCGGGATATAACACAGAAGAGTTAAAATAAAGGATAGTGTCCGACCCTGCAAAATAAGTTCCACATACCACCATAGAGAGAATAATATTTCCACAAATCTAATCTGCTGACACGTTTTGGCAACATGACATCAGGCCATGGCTCGGTGATTATTCGAACTGTTTTTCATCAACCAGCTCCACACATAACGCGAGGTGGTTTCTTGACACATCTTGTCAAAAGCAGAGATCATGTTCCCCTAATTACGGGATTCTTATCAATACGGTCGTTGGTAACCCAACCGTGCCTAGGACTCCTAGATTTTAGGCAAGTCCCAAACGGCCACTAGGAGGACGCTTGATATTCACCCTCTTTATAAAGGGACAAGGCTTTTACTTTTTTCCCTCCCGTGCTCAATCGAATCCTTCCCCCGCCTCGAGTTCTAACACCCAAATCCCAGGTCAGGTGCTTCGGACCTTCAATCATGTCCAGATCTAGCCTTCAAGGCCGGTGGATGCCCTCCTCCATTACGGAAGAGGATATCAAGAAGTTGAGGGAGGCCAGATACCTGACCGCCGAGGTTTCGCATCGGCTGCCTGCCTGAGGGCAGGTCGGCCCTGTTGGGGAACGTAGTAATTTCAAAAAAATTCCTATGCACACACAAGATCATGGTGATGCATAGCAATGAGAGGGGAGAGTGTTGTCTACGTACCCTCGTAGACCGACAGCGAAATCGTTATGACAACGCGGTTGATGTAGTCGTACGTCTTCACGGCCTGCCCGATCAAGCACCGAAACTACGGCACCTCCGAGTTCTAGCACATGTTCAGCTCGATGACGATCCCCAGACTCTGATCCAGCAAAGTGTTGGGGAAGAGTTCCGTCAGCACGACGGCGTGGTAATGTTCTTGATGTTCTACCATCACAGGGCTTCGCCTAAGCACCGCTACAATATTATCGAGGATTATGGTGGAGGGGGCACCGCACACGGCTAAGAGAACGATCACGAAGATCAACTTGTGTGTCTAGAGGTGCCCCCCTGCCCCCGTATATAAAGGAGCAAGGGGCAGGGGCGGCTAGCCAGGAGGAGGCGCGCCAGGGAGGAGTCCTACTCCTACCGGGAGTAGGACTCCCTCCTTTTCCTTGTCCAACTAGGAGAGGGGGAAGGAAGGGAGAGAGGAGAGGAAGGAAAGGGGGGGCGCCGCCCCCCTCCTTGTCCAATTTGGACTAGAAGGGGAGGGGGCGTGCGGTCTGCCCTGGCCGCTCCTCCTCATCTCCACTTTGGGCCCATGAGGCCCATTAACCCCCCCCCCCGGGGGGGGGGGTTCCAGTACCCCCCCGGTACTCCAGTTTTATCCGAAACTTCTCCGGAACACTTCCGATGTCCGAATATAGCCGTCCAATATACCAATCATTATGTCTCAACCATTTCGAGACTCCTCGTCATGTCCGTGATCACATCCGGGACTCCGAACAATCTTTGGTACATCAAAATATATAAACTCATAATGAAACTGTCATTGTAACGTTAAGCGTGCGGACCCTACGGGTTCGAGAACAATGTAGGCATGACCGAGACACGTCTCCAGTCAATAACCAATAGCAGAACCTGGATGCACATATTGGCTCCTACATATTCTATGAAGATCTTTTATCGATCAGACCGCATAACAACATACGTTGTTCCCTTTGTCATCGGTATGTTACTTGCCCGAGATTCGATCGTCAGTATCTCAATACCTAGTTCAATCTCGTTACCAGCAAGTCTCTTTACTCGTTTTGTAATACACCATCTCGCAACTAAATTTTTAGTTGCAATTCTTGCAAGGCTTATGTGATGTGCATTACCGAGAGGGCCCAGAGATACCTCTCCGACAATCGGAGTGACAAATCCTAATCTCGAAATACGCCAACCCAACATGTACCTTTGGAGACACCTGTAGAGCTCCTTTATAATCACCCAGTTATGTTGTGACGTTTGGTAGCACACAAAGTGTTCCTCCGGCAAACGGGAGTTGCATAATCTCATAGTCATAGGATCATGTATAAGTCATGAAGAAAGCAATAGCAACATACTAAACGATCGGGTGTTAAGCTAATGGAATGGGTCATGTCAATCACATCATTCTCCTAATGATGTGATCCCGTTAATCAAATGACAACACATGTTTATGGTTAGGAAACATAACCATCTTCGATTAACGATCTAGTCAAGTAGAGGCATAGTAGTGACGTTTAGTTTGTCTATGTATTCACACAAGTATTATGTTTCCAGTTAATACAATTTTAGCATGAATAATAAACATTTATCATGATATAAGTAAATAAAATAATAACTTTATTATTGCCTCTAGGGCATATTTCCTTCAGGCCCTACTCCCGAACCCAACGAGAATGTTGTGTTCATCTCCCACTTCCTTCGAGGTCTAGGCCTCACTCTGGATCCCTTCATTAGGGGTTTGATGTTCTATTACGGGCTAGATTTCCACGATCTAGCTCCGGACTCCTTTCTCCACAGCTCGGCATTTATTGTCGTATGTGAGGCCTTCCTCCGCATTACCGCTCATTTCGGCCTCTGGCTCAAGACCTTTGATGTGAAGCCGAAGATGGTCGAGGGGCAACATGTAGCGTGCGGAGGCGCATTAATAAGCAGGATCGTTGGAGCTCCATGGCCAAAGGGTTCCTTTCCAGAGGTGTCCGGATTATGGGAACGGGAGTGGTTTTAAATCACAGCTCCCAGAAGTGCCAAGTGGGTGGCTGCCCCTGCTTTCCGCTCGGGCCCTCCACCACAACTGATGTCATGGATTAGCAGAGGGCTGAGCTGGGGTCCAGCCAAGGACGTGCCTATACTGCAGAGCTGCATTCAAGATATCTTCGAAGGAGATTTCATTCTGGTTATGGTGGTGCAAGTCATGCTGGTTCATCAAGTCTAGCCTTGCAAACGCCGGCCCCTCCGCATGTGGGAGTTCAACCCAGAAGGACCATGCACTATTCATAATTCCCTCGGCTTGACGCACGAGGAGATGTATAAATCATTCTTCAGACCCCAAATAGAGTGTCCGGATACCTCCGAGGACGTGGGCCTGAGCAGCAACCGTACCGCCGACCAAGTAAGTAATCCTCTAGCCGAACACACCGTCTTTCATTTATCATGACGTCATTCTGAGAAATCGCTCTTTGACCAGGACTGGCTAACAAAGGCGAAGATGATTCGGTGTTCGGCCCCCCTTCCTGAGGGTTTGGACAATCCGGTACTGGAAAAGATGCTCGAGCTAGCACCTTGCTCGGAGCCCTTAAAGGAAGATAAAGGGGGAATAATGAGGGCGAAAGCGGCCCCCCATCGCTACCAATTCCAACTGAGGGAATGAGCGCCTCCGTGAAGGAGGATAACCAAGGGGAAGAATCTGACCTTCTCTCACTTCGGGGAAGGAAGAGGACTGCCTCTGAAGATCCGGAAACAAAGGCTTCCAAACGGGAGAAGAAGTCTCCACCAGAGGGTCCTGCCTCGAAGGGTGCTTTGGCCGCACAAAGTCCGCACGGAGATCAGCCCTCTTGCGAGCCATAAGTGAACAAAAAATACTTAATAGTAAAGATATTCTACCTTACTTCCGAGGAAAATAACCGAAGCGTTTATCTCGCAGTTCGGATCTTAGCCCTTCTCAACGGAGCTCGTGTTCAGGGGACCTTCTTCCGGAGATGTTGGAGAGCGAAACGCCTCCCTCGGACTCCCCCGCTCAAGAAGCAGGCGACCTTGAAGTGTCGTCATGGAGGGCCTCTCTGGATCCGGTGAGGCCAGAAAATAATCCTATAGTCACCCGAAGTCCCCAGCATCCGGCTCTTGAAGAGAGCAAACAAAAGAGTCCGGCGCCGTCTGGTATGCGGTCGGACGCACTGAGGGATCTGCTAAGGCGGGCGACCATCTCGGAAGAACACTGTACATTGATGGGTACGGTGATGGAAAGGATTTCATCCACCGAAAGCAGGTTGCATGATGCCTTTATGAGTCTACTGACGGGCTTTGAGGTATGTAAAATGATGTACATTTGTGATGGTACCGCACATTTTTAGATGTGCGATGTGTAGATAGTAGCCCCTGAGACTCTGGTAGTCGCCGAGAACGGCGGCAAACAGAGGATTGTAGTCTGAGGTAATAACCATACCGCTTTATGTGCAGGTGATGGAAGCTCCAATGGCTAGCCGGACTAATGAGTTTGCCGAACTAAAGCGGCAACTGGATGCGGCAGATGCCGACATCGAGCTTGTTAACAAGCGGCTTGACGAGGCACAGGGTAAGTAATATTTTCTGGTGAATGTCACATAGTAAGAGCAGCATGATGCCAGTATCTTTAATATTTTGTGAATGCAGATGGAGCTGCCACCGTGGAAACCCTTCGGGCAGAAGTTGCCCGAGCCAAAGAACAAGCAAGTAGTAGTAATGCGGCTGCTTTGAAGGCGGCCGAAGAGTTGAAAGCCGAGAAAGCCGCGCATTGCGAGAGCAAAGAGAAAATTGCGAGGATGGATGCAAAGTTAAAAGACACTGCCGACCGTTGCCAGTTCCTTGAAGAAGAAAACCGAGCCAAGGCGACGGACCTTGAAAAGGCCATGATAGCGACGAAAGACACCCGTTCTGCCATGAGAGCAAAAAAGGTGGAACTGCGTGAAGCCTGTGATATTGTGGCTGGGAAGCCCTTTTTGCTGCGGAGGAAGTTCGGAGATCCGCGGTATACCCCTCTGGATCGGCTGTGGAGTTTGGCGGACACATATCTGGACTTGGCGGCGAGCGCTGTTTATGCGGCCGAATACTTCCGAGATCAAACAGATCGGGAAGTGGACAAGTTGTTCTGGTCGCAGTTCAACGTGCTAGAGCGTCCGCTTCCATTGACCGATCAGCTAGCTGAATGGGCCGAACTCAATAGGTTGTCTGGACTTGCCATGAGGTCCATCGTAGATCATCTGTGGCCGGAAAAGCCGAAGCCGAACAGTTATTTCAGCTTAGTGCAGCAGTTCCTTGATGCGGTGCCGCGCATCAATGCGATGAAGAGGTCGGCGTGCATAGAAGGCTCGCGGATGGCCCTTGCTCGTGTCAAAGCAAACTGGGCAGAGATGGATGCTACCACTGTCGCGGCGCAGGGTTCGGCCATAGGCCGAGTGGCTGCCGAGCACTATTTTGAAGAGGTTCTTGAGGGTGCTCGTTTGATAGAGGCCCAGTGCTCGAAGAATATTATGTTTGAATGACATGTATTCCCATTGTAAACACAATGTTTTTATTAAATTTATCAAGGCTGTATTTATACTTGTGCCCGAAAGTATTGTGATGCCTCCTGTGCGGCCGTTTATGTATACATGTGTATAACCTGAAAGATTGCAGTCGTCGGCTTCAGCCCCCACGCATATAATGCGGGGGTGTTTGCAGAAGACGTGTATTCACACTTAATCCAACGTCTTGGTCCTAATAAGGAGGTGATAGCGCAGCGAACTAGGCAACCAGACTATAATGCTTTAACACTTTCACTTAGCCATAAGAGTTTGACAGTGGGGCTACTATATAGCCCCTGGTGGCTCCGCGCTCACCCAAATTCGGGGTGCGTACTTTCCCGGCCGGGAAATGGCCTTTCGTTAAGGCAGAGGAATTCTAAGATTCCGATGGGTCATCGAGTGGTTGACCAGTCTCGCGCTATATCATGACAGTCAGTTTTCGCCTTTCTCTACTGAGGTGCTCGTCCGGATGAACCAGGGCACAATCGCAGTAGTTCTCCCGGTGCTGCCTTAGCTGATAGAGCGGAACGTAAGGCAGCAAAACACAGGAGCCGGGCAAACCCAACATTTGAGCAAGGACATGATTCGGAGTTGATGCATATAAGGCCAAACTCGCAATGCCGAACACTCCCTAAGGTATTCGGTCTTTATGGTGTAAACCGGGCCTAAACAGTGCCCTTTGTAAGAAGCCCCTGGTGTCCAGGTACGTGCATTGTTCTGACGTGGCCACATTCCAAGACATCAGCATCCTTCTCAATGGTAGTGAGAATCCGAGGGATGTGTATCAACAAGAGGCAGTAAAAAAGGTTGACACAAGGTCTTGATCTAAAAAGAATCCTTTGAACGGGTCCCTGTTGCACGTCTGCGCCTGTGTCTCCGTTGTGCCGTATCTTGGACGGGTGTAGCGCGATGGTCATCTATAAAAGAGAGGAACTTAGGTGAAAAGTTGTCGTGCAAAAAGGTAGGTTTTAAAGAAACCATGTATAGTTCAAGATGAGTAAAAATTGCCACTTGTCTGCGCGCGTTGAGCCCCTTGTATTTGTAATAGGGGTGTGGTCATCAAACCTGTATGAATTACATATAGCTATGCCAGACTCGTCTAACCGTGTCCGTGGTCTTGACGACCTATCGAATGTTTTAGTTGGTGACGCTGTTTACTGTGCGGCTGCCAAGGCAGCCGCACTCTCTTCGGCGCGTAGGGATCGCTCAATATTTCCTTTTACTGTAATGATGCCACGTGGACCAGGCATCTTAAGCGTGAGGGAAGAGTAATGCGGTATTGCGTTAAAGCGGGCAAAAGCTTCGCGTCCGAGTAGTGCTTGATAGCCACTTTGGAACGGAGCAATGTGGAAGGTTAAATTTGCGCTACGGAAGTTGTCGGGGAAGCCGAATACAACCTCTAGTAACAGGGAGCCCGTGCAACGAGCCCCTAGGCCTGGTGTTACTCCTCTAAAGGTAGTATTGTTGTGGCAAATTTTTGTTGGGTCTATCCCCATTCTGCGGATTGTGTCCTGATATATCATGTTTAAGCTGCTGCCGCCGTCCATCAGGACTCGCGTGAAGTGGTATCTGTCAATTATTGGATCTAATACCAAGGCAGCCCATCCGGCGCTCCAGATACTTGCTGAGTAATCCTAATGGTCGAAGGTGATTGGTTGAGACGGCCAGTGGCAGTACTCCGCGGTGATAGGCCCTTGGGCATGTTTATCTAGGAGTGCCGCTTTGCTTCTCCCCTTTATCACGTGTAACACGTTTACTGTTTTGACTTCTGGTGGAAATTTCTTTTGTTCCCAAGTGTTTTGCATGCGAGGCTCATCCTCGTCTTCGCTTGGTGTATCATGCCCCTTATGTTCGGCGTTGAGGTTGTCGAACTGCTTGAAGACCCAACATTCTCTGTGGGTATGATTTGCAGGTTTATCGGGGGTGCTATGGATCTGACATATTTGATCCAGAATTTTGTTTAAGCTGGACAGTTCATCTCTGGCGCCTTTAGGGGGCGGCTTTTGCTGACTTGGCCAAGAGCTTCTGAATCCGGCGTTTACCACCGTGCTCTTCGGGTTGTCTTCTTTATTCTGACGCTTATTATTTTTGTTGCGTCGTGATTTCCCATTTCCATCTCTAACTTCGGATGTACTTGGGTCGCTAGTGCTGCATCGGGCTAGCCAGCTGTCCTCGCCCGCGCAAAAGCAGGTCATGAGGCTTGTTAATGCTGCCATTGTTCTCGGCTTTTCTTGGTCGAGGTGTCTGGCAAGCCATTCGTCTCGGATGCTGTGTTTAAAAGTTGCCAAGGCTTCGGCGTCCGGACAGTCGACTATTTGGTTCTTTTTAGTAAGAAACCTGTTCCAAAGCTTTCGGGCTGACTCTCCGGGTTGTTGAGTTATATGACTTAAATCGTCCGCATCCGGAGGTCGGACATAAGTCCCTTGAAAATTTGCCCGAAAAGCGTCTTCGAGCTCTTCCCAGCTTCCAATGGAGCTTTCGGGGAGGCTTTTAAGCCAGTGCCGAGCTGGCCCTTTTAGTTTGAGGGGTAAATACTTAATGGCGTGGAGATCATCTCCTCGAGCCATATGGATATGGAGGATATAGTCCTCAATCCAGACCCCAGGGTCTGTTGTTCCGTCGTATGCCTCTATGTTTACGGGTTTGAATCCGTCTGGAAGTTCACGGTCCAACACTTCGTCGGTGAAACATAGGGAGTGTGCGGCACCCCTGTATCTGGGTGTACCGCGTTGTTCGGATGTTTGTTGTGTTGCATCGTATGCTGGAGCGCGCTTGCGTGGTCCATAGATGGATCTGGTTGCACCGTCCTTTTGATGCGAGCCCTCGTGTGGATCGCGTATTGGCTTATGTGCGGCGTTGTTTGCCGCTCTATGTTGGCCGTGAGGTCGTCTATCCGGCCAGATGGCCATTTTAATTTTTGGTTGCGGGCGATCTAAGGCCTCCTCATCGAATTCAGGTAGCAACTTCTGCTTCGGGTAGCTCTTGGTGGGGCGATTACCGCCATGCTTCGCTGGTGTGTTGAGTACTTTACTCCATCTGATTCTGAGTGTGTCTTGCGCAGCCTTGAACTTTTGCTTCTGCTTTTTTAGACTCCTCGCGGTGGCAACAAGAGTTTGACGGGCATTCTGTTGCTCCGGGTGTCTGTCCGGTGTGATGTTGTCCGGACTATTGTCTTTGAAAGAGTCGGGTTGTTTTGTTTGATTCTCCGTGTTGCCGTGGTCCGGCGATAGTTCACCCTGCTCTAACGCTGGGTCTATATTATTATTGTTTTTTCCGGGGCGGGATTTGGAGCAGTGCTTATGCCGCCGCTTTGACAGCTTCTCGAGGGGACAACCCTTCGTTGCGTCCTTCCGTTCCTCGTCGTCGCTTTCTTTTGGTGTGTCCACCATGTATATGTCATGTGATGAAGTGGGCGTCCGGTGCCCTGTGGGCAGTGGTTCCTGTTCGTCTCCTGCATCGTCGTCCATACCGTCGATATCTTCGGAGTCGAAGTCAAGCGTGTCGGTTAAGTCATCGACAGTGGCTACTAAGTGGGTGGTGGGTGGGCGGCGAATTTCTTCGTCATCCGCATCCCAATCCTGCCGGACATAGTTTGGCCAGGACTCTCCTGACAAGGAGAGAGACTTTAATGAATTCAGTATGTCGCCGAAGGGAGAGTGCTGAAAGATATCCACGGAGGTGAACTCCATGATTGGCGCCCAGTCGGATTTGATAGGCCCGGGCGCAGGCGGTTCGGAGTCCGTGGCCGAGGAAGGATCCGGTAGTTTGGCAACACGGCTTCTCGTGATGGGCAAGGTTGATATTCGGCTCGATCGCCGCTGATGATACGGCCTTCATGATGGGGTCTATCCACCCGTCCATGGATGGCGCAACTGGCTCCGAATTGAGGCTCGGAGCGGCTGCCGGTGCGATCTCCTGAATACAGTCCGATGGTAGAGCTAAATCGTACTCATCGTGACCGCGTGGCGCACAAGGCAGGGGCTCGAATCCGTCGAAGATCAAGTCTCTGCGGATATCGGCCGTGTAATTTATGTTTCCAAACCTGACCTGATGGCCAGGGGCGTAGCTTTCGATCTGCTCCAGATGGCCAAGTGAGTTGGCCTGCAGTGCGAAGCCGCCGAACACAAAGATCTGTCCGGGGAGAAAAGTATCACCCTGGAATGCATCGCTATCAATGATAGAAGGGGCCATCAAGCTTAACAGCAACGACATAGAGGAACTCTCAATGAAAGCACCAATGTCGGTCTCAAAACCGGCGGATCTCGGGTAGGGGGTCCCGAACTGTGCGTCTAAGGCGGATGGTAACAGGAGGCAGGGGACACGATGTTTTACCCAGGTTCGGGCCCTCTTGATGGAGGTAAAACCCTACGTCATGCTTGATTTATTCTTGATGATATGGGTATTACAAGAGTTGATCTACCACAAGATCGGAGAGGCTAAACCCTAGAAGCTAGCCTATGGTATGATTGTATGTTGTCCCACGGACTAAACTCTCCGGTTTATATAGACACCGGAGGGGGCTAGGGTTACACAAGGTCGGTTACAAAGGAGGAGATATACATATCCGTATTGCCTAGCTTGCCTTCCACGCCAAGTAGAGTCCCATCCAGACATGAGACGAAGTCTTCAATCTTGTATCTTCATAGTCCAATAGTCCGGCCAAAGGATATAGTCCAGCTGTCCGGAGACCCCCTAATCCAGGACTCCCTCAGTGTGCATCCAACTCGCTTGCTCACGAAGACCTAGGGCATTTTGAGGAAGCCCGTCATTGGAATATACAAGCCAAGTTCTATAATGTAAAATTCCCACTAGTAAATGAAAGTGACAAAATAGGAGACTCCCTATCATGAAGATCATGGTGCTACTTTGAAGCACAAGTGTGGTAAAAGGATAGTACCATTGCCCCTTATCTCTTTTTCTCTCATTTTTTGGGCCTTCTCTTTTTATGGCCTCTTTTTATCCCTTTTTTCGTCCAGAGTCTCATCCCGACTTGTGGGGGCATCATAGTCTCTATCATCCTTTCCTCACTTGGGACAATGCTCTAATATTGATAATCATCACACTTTTATTCACTTACAACTCGATACTTAGAAAAAAATATGACTCTATATGAATGCCTCCGGCGGTGTACCGGGATGTGCAATGACTCATGAGTGACATGTATGAAAGAATTATGAATGGTGGCTTTGCCACAAATACGATGTCAACTACATGATCATGCAAAGCAATACGACAATGATGTAACATGTCATAACAAACAGAAAGGTGGTAAGTTGCATGGCAATATATCTCAGAATGGCTATGGAAATGCCATAATAGGTAGGTATGGTGGATGTTTTGAGGATGGTATATGGTGGGTTTATGGTACCAGCGAAAGTTGCGCGTTACTAGAGAGGCTAGCAATGGTGGAAGGGTGAGAGTGCGTATAATCCATGGACTCAACATTAGTCAACTCATATACTTATTCCAAAAATCTATTAGTTTTCGAAACAAATTACTACGCACATGCTCCTAGGGGGATAGATTGGTAGGAAAAGACCATCGCTCGTCTCCAACCGCCACTCATAAGGAAGACAATCAATAAATAGATCATGCTCCGACTTCATCACATAACGGTTCACCATACGTGCATGCTACGGGAATCACAAACTTTAGAACAAGTATTTCTCAAATTCACAACTAATCAACTAGCATGACTCTAATATCACCATCTTCATATCTCAAAACAACCATCAAGTATCAAACTTCTCATAGTATTCAATGCATTTTTATGAAAGTTTTTATTATACCCATCTTGGATGCCTATCATATTAGGACTAATTTTACAGCCAAGGAAAATTACCATGCTGTTCTTTAATATTATCAAAATAATATAAGTGAAGCACGAGAGATCAATAATTTCTATAAAATAAAACCACCACCGTGCTCTAAAAGATATAAGTGAAGCACTAGAGCAAAATTATGTAGCTCAAAATATATAAGTGGAGCACATAGAGTATTCAAATAAATTCCAATTCATGTGTGTCTCTCAAAAGGTGTGTACAACAATGATGATTCTGGTAAACTAAAAAGCAAAGACTCCAATCATACAAGACGCTCCAAGCAAAACACATATCATCTGGTGAATAAAAGTATAGCCTCAAGTAAAGTTACCGATGGAAGAAGACGAAAGAGGGGATGCCTTCCGGGGCATCCCCAAGCTTAGGCTTTTGTTTGTCCTTGAATTTTACCTTGGGTGACTTGGGAATCCCCAAGCTTAGGCTCTTGCCACTCCTTATTCCAAAATCCATCAAATCTTTACCCAAAACTTGAAAACTTCACAACACAAAACTGAACAGAAAATCTCATGAGCTCCGTTAGTATAACAAAACAAACCACCACATAAGTTACTGTAATGAACTCATTCTTTATTTATATTGGTGCTAAACCTACTGTATTCCAACTTCTCTATGGTTCATACCCTCCGATACTAGCCATAGATGCATCAAAATGAGCAAACAACACACGAAAAAAAGAATCTGCTAAAAACAGAACAGTCTGTAGTAATATGTAGGTTTAGAATACTTTATGTAACCCCAAAAATCTGAAATAAATTGGTGGACGTGAGGAATTTGTATATTAATCATCTTCAAAAAGAATCAACCTAATCTCTCTCTCCCGTAAAAAATGACAGCAAATCTCGTGAGCGCTAAAGTTTCTGTTTTTTACAGCAAGATCGCTAAAACTTCCCCCAAGTCTTCCCAAAGGTTCTTCTTGGCACAAACACTAATTAAAAGCATAAAACCACATCTAAACAGAGGCTAGATGAATTATTTATTACTAAACAGAACCAAAAAGCAAGAAACAAAAATAAAATTGGTTTGCCTCCCAACAAGCGCTATCGTTTAAGGCCCCTAGCTAGGCATAAAAACAAGAATAGATCTAGGTATTATCATCTTTGGTATGCAATCAATAAGTGGATCTCATAATGGATTCATAAGGTAATTTAATTTTCTTTCTATGAAAGTGTTCCATGCCTTTCCTTAATGGAAATTGGAATCTAATATTCCCTTCTTTCATATCAATAATTGCACCAATCGTTCTGAGAAAAGATCTACCAAGAATAATGGGACATGTAGGATTGCAATCACTATCAAGAATAATGAAATATATGGGCACATAATTCCTATTTGCAACAATAAGAACATCATTAATCCTTCCCATAGGTTTCTTAATAGTGGAACCCGCAAGATGCAAATTTAAAGAACAATCATCAAATTCACGGAAACCTAACACATCAGACAAAGTTTTTGGAATCGTGGAAACGCTAGAACCCAAATCACATAAAGCATAGCATTCATGACCTTTAATTTTAATTTTAATAGTAGGTTCCCACTCATCATGAAGTTTTCTAGGGATAGAAATTTCTAATTCAAGCTTTTCTTCATAAGATTGCATTAAAGCATCGCCGATATGTTTGGTAAAAGCTTTATTTTGACTATAAGCATGCGGAGAATTTAGCACGGATTGAAAAAAGGAAATACAATCTATCAAAGATAAATTATCATAATTAAATTCCTTGAAATCCAAAATAGTGGGTTCATTTCTATGTAAAGTTTTGACCTCTCCAATCCACATTTACCAATTTTTGCATCAAGATCTAAAAACACTGAATCATTGGGACGCCTTTTAACTAAAGTTGACTCATCTCCAGTCCCATCATTATCAAGATTCATATTGTAAAACAAAGATTTAATAGGAGACACATCAATCACTTTTAGATCTTCATCTTTATTATCATCAAAACAAGAAGAACACGCTTTTATGAAGCAATCTTTTTTAGCACGCATCCTAGCGGTTCTTTCTTTGCACTCATCAATGGAAATTCTCATGGCTTTGATAGACTCATTGATATCGTGCTTAGGTGTAATATATCTAAGTTTCAAAGAATCAACATCAAGAATTCTATCCACATTCCTAACCAACTCAACAATCTTAGACAATTTTTCTTCAATCAAAGCATTGAAACTATTCTGTGAACTAATAAATTCTTTAATACTAGATTCAAAATCAGAGGGCATCTTATTATAATTTCCATAAGAATTGTTTTAGGAATTACCATAATTATTAGAGGAATTACTAGGATACAGCCTAGGATTAAAGTTTCCTCTATACGCGTTGTTACCAAAATTGTTCCTACCAACAAAATTCACATCCATAGATTCATTATTAATCTCAATCAAAGTAGACAAAGGCATATCATTAGGATCAGAAGAAACACTCTTATTAGCAAAAAAATTCATAAGTTCATCCATCTTTCCACTCAAAATATTAATTTCTTCTATAGCATGAACTTTTTTACTAGTAGATCTTTCGGTGTGCCATTGAGAATAATTAACCATAACATTATCTAGGAGTTTGGTAGCTTATCCAAAAGTGATTTCCATAAAAGTGCCTCCCGTGGCTGAATCTAAAAGATTTCTAGAAGAAAAATTCAATCCATCATAAAAAAATTGTATGATCATCCATAAATTCAAACCATGTGTAGGGCATTACGAATCATTAATTTCATCCTCTCCCAAGATTGTACAACACGCTCATGATCTAGTTGCTTAAAGTTCATAATATCATTTCTAAGGGAGTTGATCTTCGCAGGAGGAAAATACTTAGAGATAAAAGCATCTTTGCACTTGTTCCAAGAATCAATATTATTTTTAGGAAAATACAAAAACCAAATTTTAGCACGATCTCTAAGAGAAAACTGAAATAGCTTCAATTTAACTGTATTATTATCCACATCTTTCTTGCTTTGCATATCACACAAATCAACAAAGCTGTTTAGATGGGTAGCGGCATCTTCACTAGGAAGGCCAGAAAACGGATCTTCATGACAAGATTCAGCAAAGCTGTATTAATTTCACAAGATTAAGCATCAGTAAAAGGAGAAATCGGAGTGCTGATAAAATCATTATTTTTGGTATTGGAAAAATCACATAATTTGTATTATCTTGAGCCATCGTGACAAACAATCCAACACACAAGCAAGCAAGAGGCAAACAAAAAAGAGGCAAACGAAAAAGAGGCGAGCGGAAAAACAGGGCAAATAAAACCACAAGGGTGAAGTGGGGGAGAGGAAAACGAGAGGCAAATGGCAAATAATGTAATGCGAGGGATAAGAGTTTGTGATGGGTACTTGGTATGTCTTGACTTGTGAGTAGATCTCCCCGGCAACGGCGCCAGAAATGCTTCTTGCTACCTCCTGAGCACTGCATTGGTTTTCCCTTGAAGAGGAAAGGGTGATTGAAAGTACATGTAGTCCCCATGTGTGGTTTTGGTAATTAAATAACAATCCTATAGGACTAATGTTTGCATTGAGATATACATTTGAAGGTTAGTCCCATTGAAAAATGATTGAAGAATAATGGAAGACAACTCCTTTGAAGCAACAATTACATCGAGATTACCAAAATGGAGTTCATTGGAGTATCTTAAGGGTTGCGATGCTTAGAGCTATGGTTTGAGCCATAATGGATCAAGATCTGAAAAGGATGATTTGTATGATGAATTCTAGGAGTGTCTCAAAGATATGATCATACTGGACTCATGTGTTGAGTCATGATTGAGAAATCTATTCAAGTGAAGAATTCAACATACCCTTCATGACGTCAAGATTAAACATGGAGTAGAGATATTGGTTGACCAAGATGAAGCTCAGAGATCGAACTCTAAATGGTCAACACACGAGCGCAAACGATGCACCACATAGGATCTTGTGGTATGATAAGAAATTATCAATTGCACTCTGTGTACTAACCCATACTATGTATTGCCTATGGTTTTGAGGGTTAGGTGATTCTCATGGGCTCGCATCGAGAGAGAGAGAGAGAGAGAGAGAGAGAGAGAGATCTCAAGTGTCCATGAGAGGATGACATCAAGTGTTGATGATCATGGTTGACAAGGGCAAGTTAAAGATAGCCATCCCGAAGGATTACATGCTTGAAGCTTGTGGATGATCACGTGATGAATGTATGAAGATGAATACAATGCAATGCTCCCCGCATGGCTTATGGGGGAGCTACTTGAAGCCTTCACCAAGTCTCATGATCAAGATCATCGCTCTGACTTGAGCCAAGCATAAAGGTCAACATCAAGCTCAACTGGAATGATTTAGTCAAAGGTATTAGTTCCTTTGGCTTTAGTTGTGCGGATCGATGACCATTGAAAAGGATATATGCTCAAGAATGAGTTTCCGGAAGCTATCTAGTATAGTTCTTTTATGATTCTTGAGTTATAGGGATCCCGCACTATTAAGAGGGGATCAAAGGGGTTAGTGATACATTTGCTCAAGTCAACATCTTCTATTTCTACTTCCTCACATCATATTCCAACATAGGCATATTTTACTCCTATCCAACACAATTCCACTCATATCCTATATACCAAATAAATCCATAGCCAACTAGGTTCCCCAAAATATATGATCTAACCTTTTCATACTTTGCATCCTCCATTTTGGTTTATCTTGGGTGGTTCTCTATGTGAGGACCTGGAGCTTTTCCACAGCTTCAAAACAAGCCCAAGATCATCAAAATCGGAGTCCGGATGAGAAAGTTATGGATGTTTTACTTTTGGGGCGCCTGCAGTTTTTGTGTTGGCCGGATATCCGGGACTTAGCCCGAAAATCCGGCCGTAGATGTCCAGAACTGTGTTGAAATGCTGGTTGTGTCCTTCGGATGTCTGGCAACTTGGGCCAGATGTCCGGGGCCCTAACTTGGGCCAGATGTCCGGGCTTTGGCTAGATGTCCGGCCCAACACAGCCACTTACTCACAAATGGCTAGTTTTCTAGGCTTGCTATATATACCCCTCTACTAATCCGGTAGAGGGTTGAGCAACACATTCATATGAACCCTAGAACACAAAAAGGCTCCCTCTCACTTCTCCTACACCAAATCTTAGATCCCGGAGAGATTCGTGAGAGTTCTTGAGAGATTTTCCAATCAAGTGATAGATCCACTCCCTCTCCCTCTCTTGACCAAAGGAATTCGTGATTTGAGCAAGTCTTGAGCATTTCCCATTTGTTCTTGTTATTCTTTGAGGTTGGAGACTCCTAGGTGGTAGGAGTGCTCCGGTGAGGAATCAACTTGTGATTTGTCCCCCGAAAAGTTTGTGAAGGTTTGGAGGCCGCCTCAAGGTCTACCACTAGTGGATGAGAATCGCCTTCGTGGTGATATCTCAAGGAGAATAGGGTGAGCCTTTGTGGCGTTGGTGTGCCTTCGTGGTAACATCCACCTCTCTAATGGTGACTAGCTTCCCTCCAAGGAAGTGAACATCCTGATACATCCTCGTCTTCGTGACTTTGGTTATCCCTAACCCTAACTCCTTACTTGTGGTTTACTTTGGTCACTTGACCGTGCATTCACTATATATTGTTGTCCTCATTATATTGTGTTGGCCATTACCTTCAAGAGATTTTTTAGGCCTACACTTTATATTCGTAATTCATACTTTCTACTATTGTTCTATCTTATGCTTAGTGTGAATTGCTAGCTTGTAACATTCATTTCCATATCTTGTGACATAACTTGTGTAAGCTTGTAGTGCTTACTTGAGTTTGCTTGTATCATTCAATTCCATATATTGTGATACAATTTGTGTAAGCTTGTATTGCTTACTTGTGGTTGTGTGTATTATTCATTTCCATATCTCGTGATATACATTGAGTAAGTTTGTGTGACTTACTTGTGCTTACTCATATCCTCGTTGTTCTCATCTTCTTTATCCTAATTTGCTGGTGCACTTAGTGAGCCTAGTATATTAGGATTTGTGCTTGAAAAGTATCCGCTTAGTTTATTTCCGCATTAGGATATAGCCAAATTCGTAAATGATTTTTAAACGCCTATTCACCCCCCCTCTAGGCGACATCGTGGTCCTTTCAATTGGTATCAGAGCCCGGTCTCTCCTTATTAGGCTTCACCGCCTAGAGAGTAACGATGTCAACTAGTGAACTAGTGCATGATGACACATTTTGTTTTAATGGAAAAAATTACATTATGTGGAGATTACACATGCTTAGTTACTTTCGGGCCATGGGTCCAAATGCTTTGCAGATTGTTGTTGTAGGGGATTCAAATCTAAAGGATGGACAATCTCCATCACTTGAGGATATGCATCTTGATAGTCAAGTTTTGAGTGCCATTCACCAAGCTATATCTTTCGAAGTGTTTAAGGAAATCTTGACTTGCAAGTCGACTCACGAGGCTTGGACCAAACTTGAAGATATACATGGTGGGTCCAATCTTGATGAAGACAATATTCTTTTCAGGGAGTTAATGGAGGATTTCTCCACATTTTTAAATCATGAAGAACTCTATATTTCTTCCACCTCCAATTACTTGGACACTTCAATATCTTCCACTTCACCATCATGTGGCGTGCCACAAGGTAATGACATGGTGAGTGAAGAAATATCTTGTGAGGATGGTGGTAAGCTCACTTCTGATGATATGCTTGATCTCCCATGTTGCCATGATAGAAATGATTTGGTTTCCTCTAGTTGTTCTATGACTAACCATGTAGAGGAAATCAAGAAAGATGAGGCATGCTTGATTGATGAAGAACCCTCTTCTCCAAAAGAATCATCATCACCCCCCTTTGTTCACATGTGCCTCATGGCAAGAGGTAATGACGAGGTATCACCTTCTCTTAGTGATAATGATGATAGTTGTAATGAGAATGATGATGATGACTTGACTCAAAATCTCTATGAGATTGGGAAAACTCTTCATAGAGCTAAAGATAACACTTATAAAAGGTTCCAGGATGTTCTTGCTTGCTTTCAAAAACGTAATGACTTATTTCTGAACGAGCAAGCGAAAAGTGAACAACTTGAACATGAACTTGCTAAGGCTCATCAATGTCTTAGTGACTTGAGGTCTTTAAAAGAAGAGATTGAAGTTACTCATTGTAAACTTAAATAGGATTTTGAGCAACTTCAAGCTACTCATGCGGGGAGAGCTCACCAAACTCTCTAAGCCTCATGAGGAACTTCAAGCTACTCATGCGGGGTCTCTAGTTTCTACATGCTCCTCGCATATTGATAATGATGATTGTGCTACTAACTCTATCTTGTGTGAAGCACCGTTGTTGAAAGAAAATGTTGAGCTAAGGACTCAACTTGATTTGCTAACTAGAAATTATGGGAAATTGGAAGAAAGTTATGAAAAGCTCTTGGGCACTCATGAGGATCTTTTAATCTCTCATGATGGGCTAAAGTTAGCTCATGAGGTTATGTTCACGAAGGTAAAATCGTGTGAGTCTCATGTGGATATTAGCGCATCTTCTACTCAAAATGCCTTATTTCCATGTGCTAGTCCTTGCACTTCCTCTCTACATGATATTGATACACCTCATGATGAATTGCTTACCTTGTCTTGTTGCTCTAACCATGAAGTTTATACTTCCACTAGTCCTCTTGTTTCTAGTCTTGAAACTAACCATGTAGAGGAAATTAATGAGCTCAAGGCCCAAGTCACTAGTTTGAAGAAAGACTTGGAAAAGTGCGATGATGGACATAGTTTTCACTCCAACAAGAAGAAATCCATAAACAAGAAAAGGGGGGCAAGACGAAGCCAAGAATGAGTCCAACATTTCTTGCTTTAAGTGCAAAAAGGTTGGACATCACGTGAGATCTTGTCCATTGAAGAAAAGGGCTTATAAAGGGAAGCTACATGGGAAGCGGCCTCAAGCTCAATCTCAAGTTCAACCTCAAGTTGAAGAACGGCCACTATCCATGATGAACCATGTTATTACTTCCCAAGTTGAGAAAGTAAAGAAGAAGAGAATGAGGAGTACATGTTGCTATATTTGCCGTAGGATGGGACACATAGCTTCATCATGTCTTAACGGTAACAACTCTAAGCCTCCAATTATCAATGATCATTATTCACTTAGGAAGGATATTGATGGTAATATGTTTGCCAAGTATGTTGGTGCCCAAAGTGGTTTGAAAGTGGATAAGACCATTTGGGTTGCCAAGCCTATTGTTACTAACTTCTTAGGACCCAACGTGGTTGGGGATCATCGAGATCAAACTTGATCAATAGGTGTGTGGAGGGCATTGGAGACTTGGATAATTCACAAAGAAAAATTATTCTCACCATTCATTATGATTCAAATCAAGTCAAATGAATTATCATCATATTTGTCATTCAAATGCTCCTCTTGGCGGTAACTTGTATTTATATTGTCTACATTGAAAGTTACTAGCCCCATGCATGTTTAGGTTTTGTACCTACTATGTATTTGTTAATGTTGTGCCTCTTAGTATGCTTGATTTGTGTTATCTAGCATGTGTAGGTTGTTATGCATGTCGTATAGTTGTGTGTGTGGTTTCGATCCTTTATTGCTTCATTAGTTGAATCTTCCTTGGCTCTTTTGAGATATTAATTGATCATCACATTATGGGGGAGTGCTATGTTTACGCATATCACAAACCTTAAATGTGTATATATGTGGGATACCACCTAGTATTGTTAGTGCAATATTATCTAGTTACTATGTGGTGTGTAAAGCTCATTTGAAACTCAAATTGTCATCCATTAATTATCCTTAGTTGGGTTTCGTTTGCCTCTTATGGATAATACATGGATCATCATCTTATGGGGGAGTGACATGCTTTGTGCATATCACAATCCTTGTTAATATGAACAATTGAGGGATGCCACTTAGAATTTATATTTGAGATTATCTTATATCGCCGTGGCTTGCAATGCCTTGTTCACGTATGGCATTCTTGTGCGGTTTTGCCCTTGGTTATCTTAAATCATATTTGGAAAATCGTTTGATTAAAGCTATTCTAGTTGTTGCTTTGCATGATGATCTATCTAATTGGTATGTCAATAATATGCTATCCAAGCATTGTGTTTATTTCTAATCTCTCATGTTATGCTTGTCTTAGTATAGATGATTATGTACTTATGTGGTTTCTACGCTGAATGATAACTCGAAAGACCATTTTGTTCGAGTTCATCTTATTAGTTTGTATGGAGTTATGGGAGTTTGTTATCTCATTGTCTATAGTATCCTATATCGACTTGAGTGAGATATTCCTATGAGTATGTGTGCAATGCATATCTTATATGCTCATTGGTTTTCCTTTGTTCATATGTTGAACTTTGTGTGCTATCATATGTTGATTTGTCACTTTGATTTATTTTGGACAACATGAATGACTTGTCTTTGATGGTTGTGTGTTTGGAGTTCACTAATATACAATAAGATAATATTAAGCCATGTGCTATGCTTTCAAGCAAAGATCTCATTGGTATATTTTATGACTCCTGTTTGGATATCTTATTCTTTCCTTTTGTAACTATTTCATGTGTACATCCTTCTTGGTGGATATATATCACCATGATTGTCATCTACCTAGAATCCTATACATGTGAGAGAAGTTACATCTCTTGTTGATATCCCCATTCTTTCATGTCCACCGTTTCATTCTCTTTTTTTATATCTTTGGTGGCTCCATGGAAGCATTCGTTGTATGAGTGCGTGTATGACCTCTTTCAATCTTAGTGCACTCATGATTGGTGAAGTTTGTTGTCCTTGCACTTGCCTTGACAAGCCTATTATTTCCTATCTTCACCATGGGTTATCACAAGCTTTGATTTTTAATTTGCTATTAGTGAGCTTGTGAACCCATTGGCTTGATGTGTGCGTGACCTGCTTAACTTCGTGTGTGTGGGAAGGACATGTCTGGAACCTTGTATCTCATTTACTCAAGACTATGTTGATGCTTAATTCTCATCCTTATATTAGTCTTCTCAAGTGCTTTGACATGAATCATACACATCGTTTTGGTTGTGCCTATTATTAGGTTGCCTCATTTACATGTTGCTCAACCATATGTTTGTTGCAATTGCTAGGCTTATTTTCCTATCTATGCTTTCTTGCAATTGTTTTGTATTCCTATTGATTTTGGGGGAGTGATGATCCTATTTTGTGCACTTATTCAAATAAAAAAATTTATAAATAGTGCACAAATCATGGGGAGCTTTTCTATTTTCCTTAGAACACTCCGTTGCTCAAATCATAATATTCTTTTATCCTTCTGGATCGTCGGATCTTTTGATTGCTTGCATCACATTGTGTTATGCAAATGAGATCAATTTGTGTCATGTACTTTGTGCCATGTGCCTTGATCTTATGCTAGGCTCAAAGTTTTATAATAGTGGATTCACTTGTGGATATCATGTTTTTATCAATTACAACATTTTTTGTGTATACGGGTTTCTTTGTGGATACATATCATGATTATTACTGGCCACTTAGAAATTTTTATACATAAGAAAGTTCATATCTTTCCTTGATATCATTTAGTCCTTGCTGGCCACTTTGTGTGTTCCTTTTATTCGTATAGTGGATTCGGTAAGAGGTTGTGTCGTGAGTGCTTGTATGCATTGCAAATATCCTTGCGCACTCAAGTGTTTTGGATGTATTTTGGACCCATACTTGACATGATGATCACATTGTATATTCCTATTTTATCTTGTCCAAAATATGTTCTTTGGATCTTTTGAATGTTTTCCTCCATGTTTAATCTTATTTTCATATCATACTATCTTGTTGCATTCTAGATACTATATATGGGTTGAGATCCTCAAATTTTTCATCATTGAATATGTGCATTTGATTTCACTCACATTTTCGCGATATGCACACATTAAGGAGGAACTCATACTATATTAGTCTTCTAGATTTTTCCATCCATTTTGGCATTTGTTGCCAATGGGGGAGAAGTTTAGAGGGTTTAAGATAAGTATTTTTGTAGTGCTTGTTGTCACTCAAGCATATCTACCCCTGTTATATATTCTTGTTGCATGGATGAGTATTGTATATAGGGAAATCTTCTCCTAGTTTATGTCAACCAATATATGCAATGACATTCAAAGTTCATTCACACATGCATATATTGTGGGGGAGTTTGCCCTATATACTATGGGTGTACTATCATCAAATGCTTGTGTAGTGTCTTGATGATAGTACAACCATCCCATGTATACAGTTTACACTCGGATAAATTGCATGCTTATTTAAAAATTCATTATATAAACCCTCTTGTTGAGATTGTCATCAATTACCAAAATGGGGGAGATTGAAAGTACATATAGTCCCCATGTGTGGTTTTGGTAATTAAATAACAATCCTATAGGACTAATGTTTGCATTGAGATATACATTTGAAGGTTAGTCCCATTGAAAAATGATTGAAGAATAATGGAAGACAACTCCTTTGAAGCAACAATTACATCGAGATGATGAAAATGGAGTTCATTGGACTATCTTAAGGGTTGTGATGCTTAGAGCTATGGTTTGAGCCATAATGAATCAAGATCTTAAAAGGATGATTTGTATGATGAATTCTAGGAGTGTCTCAAATATATGATCATAATGGACTCATGTGTTGAGTCATGATTGAGAAATCTATTCAAGTGAAGAATTCAACATACCCTTCATGACGTCAAGATTAAACATGGAGTAGAGATATTGGTTGACCAAGATGAAGCTTGGAGATCGAACTCTAAATGGTCAACACACGAGCGCAAATGATGCACCACATAGGATCTTGTGGTATGATAAGAAATTATCAATTGCACTCTGTGTACTAACCCATACTATGTGTTGCCTATGGTTTTGAGGGTTAGGTGATTCTCATGGGCTCGCATCGAGAGAGAGAGAGAGATCTCAAGTGTCCATGAGAGGATGACATCAAGTGTTGATGATCATGGTTGACAAGGGTAAGTTAAAGATAGCCATCCCAAAGGATTACATGCTTGAAGCTTGTGGATGATCACGTGACGAATGTATGAAGATGAATACAATGCAATGCTCCCCGCATGGCTTATGGGGGAGCTACTTGAAGCCTTCACCAAGTCTCATGATCAAGATCATCGCTCTGACTTGAGCCAAGCATAAAGGTCAACATCAAGCTCAATTGGAATGATTTAGTCAAAGGTATTGGTTCCTTTGGCTTTAGTTGTGCGGATCGATGACCATCGAAAAGGATATATGCTCAAGAATGAGTTTCCGGAAGCTATCTAGTATAGTTCTTTTATGATTCTTGAGTTAAAGGGATCCTGCACTATTAAGAGGGGATCAAAGGGGTTAGTGATATATTTGCTCAAGTCAACATCTTCTATTTCTACTTCCTCACATCATATTCCAACATAGGCATATTTTACTCCTATCCAACACAATTCCACTCATATCCTATATACCAAATAAATCCATAGCCAACTAGGTTCCCCAAAATATGTGGTCTAACCTTTGCATACTTTGCGTCCTCCATTTTGGTTTATCTTGGGTGGTTCTCTATGTGAGGACCTGGAGCTTTTCCATAGCTTCAAAACAAGCCCAAGATCATCAAAATCGGAGTCCGGATGAGAAAGTTATGGATGTTTTACTTTTGGGGCGCCTGCAGTTTTTGTGTTGGCCGGATATCCGGGACTTAGCCCGGAAATCCGGCCGTAGATGTCCAGAACCGTGTTGAAATGCTCGTTGTGTCTTCCGGATGTCCGGCAACTTGGGCCAGATGTCCGGGGCCCCAACTTGGGCCAGATGTCCGAGCTTTGGCCAGATGTCCGGCCCAACACAGCCACTTACTCACAAACGGCTAGTTTTCTAGGCTTGCTATATATACCCCTCTACTAATCCGGTAGAGGGTTGAGCAACACATTCATATGAACCCTAGAACACAAAAAGGCTCCCTCTTACTTCTCCTACACCAAATCTTAGATCTCGGAGAGATTCGTGAGAGTTCTTGAGAGATTTTCCAATCAAGTGATAGATCCACTCCCTCTCCCTCTCTTGACCAAAGGAATTCGTGATTTGAGCAAGTCTTGAGCATTTCCCCTTTGTTCTATTTAATCTTGGAGGTTGGAGACTCCCAGGCAGTAGGAGTGCTCCGGTGAGGAATCAACTTGTGATTTGTCCCCCGGAAAGTTTGTGAAGGTTTGGAGGCCGCCTCAAGGTCTACCACTAGTGGATGAGAATCGCCTTCATGGTGATATCTCAAGGAGAATAGGGTGAGCTTTCGTGGCGTTGGTGTGCCTTTGTGGTAACATCCACCTCTCTAACGGTGACTAGCTTCCCTCCAAGGAATTGAACATCGGGATACATCCTCGTCTTCATGACTTTGGTTATCCCTAACCCTAACTCCTTACTTGTGGTTTACTTTGGTCACTTGACCGTGCATTCACTATATCTTGTTGTCCTCATTATATTGTGTTGTCCATTCCCTTGAAGAGATTATTTAGGCCTACACTTTATATTTGCAATTCATACTTTCTACTATTGTTCTATCTTATGCTTAGTGTGAATTGCTAGCTTGTAACATTCATTTCCATATCTTGTGACATAACTTGTGTAAGCTTGTAGTGCTTACTTGAGTTTGCTTGTATCATTCAATTCCATATATTGTGATACAATTTGTGTAAGCTTGTATTGCTTACTTGTGGTTGTGTGTATTATTCATTTCCATATCTCGTGATATACATTGAGTAAGTTTGTGTGACTTACTTGTGCTTACTCATATCCTCGTTGTTCTCATCTTCTTTATCCTAAGTTGTTGGTGCACTTAGTGAGCCTAGTATATTTAGGATTTGTGCTTGAAAAGTATCCGCTTAGTTTATTTCCGCATTAGGATATAGCCAAATCCGTAAAAGATTTTAAAACGCCTATTCACCCCCCTCTAGGCGACATCGTGGTCCTTTCAGTGATGCAGCAAAGTAGCGTAAGTATTTCCCTCAGTTTTTGAGAACCAAGGTATCAATCTAGTAGGAGACTACACGCAATTCCCTCGTACCTACAAAAACAAATAAGAACCTAGCAACCAATGCAATAAAGGGGTTGTCAATCCCTTCACGGTCACTTACGAGAGTGAGATCTGATAGAGATAATAATAATAACATAAATATTTTTGGTATTTTTTATGATATATATTGAAAGTAAAGATTGCAAAATAAAATATATTGGAAACTTATATGATAAAAGATAGACCCGGGGGCCATAGGTTTCACTAGTGGCTTCTCTCAAGATAGTATGAGTATTATGGTGGGTGAACAAACTACTATCGAGCAATTGATAGAAAAGTGCATAATTATGAGAATATCTAGGCATGATCATGTATATAGGCATCATGTCCGCGATAAGTAGACCGAAACGATTCTGCATCTTCTACTATTACTCCACACATCGACCGCTATCCAGCATGCATCTAGAGTATTAAGTTCATAAGAACAGAGTAACGCAGGCAAGATGACATGATGTAGAGGGATAAACTCAAGCAATATGATATAAACCCCATCGTTTTATCCTCGATGGCAACAATACAATACTTGCCTTTCTGCCCCTGCTATCACTGGGAAAGGGCACCGCAAGATTGAACCCAAAGCTAAGCACTTCAGCCATTGCAAGAAAGATCAATCTAGTAGGCCAAACCAAACTGATAATTCGAAGAGACTTGCAAAGATAACCAATCATACCTAAAAGATTTCAGAGAAGAATAAAGTTTTGTTCATAGATAAACTTGATCATAAACCCACAATTCATCGGATCTCGACAAACACACCGCAAAAAGAGTTACATCAAATAGATCTCCACGAAGATCGAGGAGAACATTGTATTGAGATCCAAAGAGAGATAAGAAGTCATCTAGCTAATAACTATGGACCCGAAGGTCTGTGGTAAACTACTCACACATCATCGGAGAGGCTATGGTGTTGATGTAGAAGCACTCCGTGATCGATTCCCCCTCCAGGGAGCTCCGGATATGGCCCAAGATGGGATTTCTTGGGTACATATTGTTGCAGCAGTAGAAATAGGGGTTCGTGGTGCTCCTGGATGTTTTCGGGGTATATGGATATATATATAGGAGGAAGAAGTAGGTCGGTGGAGCTGCGAGGGGCCCACGAGGGTGGGGGGCTCGCCCAGGGCAGTAGGCGTGCCCTCTTGCCTCGTGGCCACCTCGTTTCTTTCTTGACGTCTATTCCAAGTCCCATGGATCATGTTTGTTCCAAAAATAACTCTCCCGAAGATTTCATTCCGTTTGGATTCCGTTTGATATTCCTTTTCTGCGGAACACTGAAATAGGCAAAAAAACCAACAATTTGCACTGGGCCTTGGGTTAGTAGGTTAGTCCCAAAAATAATATAAAATTGTATAAATAATCCCATTAACATCCAAAATAGATAATATAATAGCATGGAACAATCAAAAATTATAGATACGTTGGAGACGCATCAGCTCCCTGGCCCTTTGGGTTTCAACCACCGCTGGAGTTTCACCCCCGTCGGGCAGAGCCGCCAATCGTGTAGCTGCAGCAATCATGTTGTCCAGAGGGGTGGAGTAATGACCCGGAGGTGTCATCACACGCTGAGGCGGAGTGTTGTTCATGTGCGGCCGGCCGGGCGGTTCAACCATCCGGTTTACAACCGACGGGTTACTAGCCCCAGCTCCAAGGGTGTTGAAGAGGTCTCTTGACTCATAAACCAAGGGCAAACGACTCCGGTGCTTCCTCCTCAAGACTTCGTGTGAGGCGTTCTGATATACCCTAAGCTGATATGAATCTGCTTGAATCCACTGTGCTTGGGCGTCCAAAACGGCTTGTTCTGTGGCCATCCTAGCTATTCCATCACGTAATTTAGCTACTTCTACCTTCTGTTGCTCCTAGTTTTCTGGGGTTACCTCAACCTCCATCAGAGTCGCCAGAACATCCATTAGATCTGTTAAGACTTGATTCGGCGGGCGAGCTGAACCGCCAGCCCCAGCTGCCGTGACCGCAGATGCACCAGAAGTTATAGCCGCGGCAGCTGTCGAGCCAAGAACCGGCTGTGTGCCAGTCATGAAGATCGCCACCCTGTTTGGCGGCTCATGGGGATCCGGAATACTGTCGCCATCGGAACAGCCCCCCAAGCCTTCCATCTTGTAGCTGATACATTGAATTGGTCTCGCCTCTGGACTCATCATCGGAGCAGATCTCCGTCTCACCAGCATAGACAGAGCCTTCCAAATCAGCCCATGGGTGAACCCTACGAAGACATGCCCTATGGCTGGCTGAGCCAGGGCGGGTCGTGCATGCTGAGCCATCTCGATGATGTTGGTGCAGATGTCCGGCTCAGGGCTTGGCTCGCCGATCTTGCCGATGAAGACGTGGATTCCGCCAAAGGGGACCCGGTACCCGTACTCAATTGAGCCGGCCTTGGGGCCCCAGCCTGCATCGTTGATGTAGAGCTTGCCGCGACGACTCTTAGTCATCCGGCCCACAGTGTATCCCTTGAGCCCTTTGAAGCTGCCCTTTAAGAACTCGAAACCACAGTGTGCTGGCCCCATGGTGGGCGCCAACTGTCGTGGAAGTGTCACGGCAGATGTCTTCATAGAAGGACTTAGTTGTAGAGCCATTGCGACGAGGTTAGCTTAAAGGGGTTAAAACGGGACAAAGGACACGAGGATTTATACTGGTTCGGCCGCTTGCGGTGAAGGTAAAGGCCTACTCCAGTTGAGGTGGTATTGCCAGGGTTTCGATTAACAGGGAGCGAATATGCTTTTCCTAGCTCTCGACTTGATGTTTCTTGCCCTAAACCGCTGCCGGGTCGTCCCCGTGTATACACGGGTTGACGCCCTGCGGCCTACAGAGTCCCGGCTGGCTCATACAACGTGTCTGGCTCGGTGATGTATCTTACATGCCTTATATTACCAGTCTACACATACATGGCGGTTTATACTTACGGGCCTTAAGCCGCCTCTGGGCTTGGGCCTCTTACAAGCCTATCTGTGAACCGCCATCTTGTATATTCTTGGGCTTCATATAGATGAACCGCCATTGTGGTTGACCAGGCCCCTCCTGGGCGGGTTATATCTAGTAGTCATATCCCCAACAACCTGCATGACACCATGATCTCTGTCGGGGATATACCCCGCGGTGAAAACCAGTCGGAAGTTAACCCGGCCAGACTTGGCGGTTTATCGGAAGAACCCGCTGACACTTGGCGAGTAACTGGCGACCCGCCCTGACCTGGCGGTTTACATGTAACCCACCTGATCATTACGACTCACTGGTGATCTGGTGTGCGGGACAGACGGATGACAAGGCCCAAGGCCCGGAAGGCCGATTCACGTTTAACGGTGGGCCGGTTTAAGAGGAAAGGCATGAGGAATATTCGTCCTACAAGGAGTTAAGACCTGGACTTATATCCGGTTTGTATTAGAGATAGACTAGTCCTAATCCTAATAGGACTCTACATGTAACCCGCCCCTCCAACATATATAAGGAGGGGCAGGGCTCCCCAAAAAGGGACAAGATTCACAAGTTCCATAGGTTGGAAAAGTTAGGTTTAGACAATAGCTCTCGAGAATAGAGCACTCTTGTAACCGTGATCATGATCATCAATATCAATGAAGCAGGATGTAGGCTTTTACCTCCACCATGAAGGGCCGAACCTAGGTAAAACATCGCGTCTCTCGTCCCGCTCAACCCCTCTCAAGCTACCACATAGATGCGTTGGCCTCGCGACTAATTTCTGACACTAAGGATATCTGCCATGACAGTTCCACGACAGTTGGCGCCCACTGTGGGGCTTGCGCATCGTGGTGTTGAGTTCTTGATGGGATCTCTCCCAGGGATCGAGAAGTTTTGCAGTTTTCCGAATGAAGAAAGCCGGTTCAGAAGGATTTCTATCAGCTTCAAGTTGATCAGTCCAGGTTTAAGTTCTGGGATTTAAGGTTTAAAAGAAATTAGGGTGCGTTGAGTATGGCGCCGCCACTATCGCATATCGAAAGCACGCACGAGATCAATCCAAAAAAAGGTTCAAAATCGCCGACACTGACAGGATTTAACGACTCCATCATCCGAGTCTGGATCAAGTTTGGAAGTTGACTTTTCCTCTGCGGCGTGAAGACCTAGATAATGGACGCGATGTGATGGACTCTGGATCCCGAGGATAATCACGGCGGTACCCCCATGTGGCCTCTGGTGCAGCCACCGGCCGATTCCTGTTCGTTGCAAAAGAAAAAAAAGAAAGAAGGGAAAAGGCCCCGACCTCGAGGGAGACCCGGACGTAGAGGAGTCAAACCTGCTACAACTCGGAGAGCCACCTAGGATCCGTGACTTGCCTTGCTCCGCATTTGACTCCAAGCCGCTGGCAGTCTAGGCAAGGGAAGTCACGGTCCAAGGCAGACTAGCTGAACTAAAAACGTATATATTTCCACATGGTTGAAGGAGAAGTATCACGTAGTGGAAGCGTGGATTGTGGCAACCAAAAGAGACAAAGCAAATCACAGGCAGCGGCAACTCCTGCGCGCAAGGATGAGAAAAAAAACGGAGGGCCACGACCCGGAAGCAGATTCTCCACGGGCTCGGACTCCTCTATTGACCTGTTGTTGTAACCCACTGCTGCTGCCCCGGTTTAAGGTCTCCTGAAATAAGAGTCGCCCCGGTTTAAGATCTCTTCAAGAGAGTGGTTAAAGCACCCTGAAACTGCCATTGATTATTCAGGGGTGCTATATATATGGATTATCCATCGTCCGGACAAGTCAGGTGATGTTTATCTAAGTTATTTTGTTGACATATATTGTTTTTATAAAGGGAACGATTACTTTCGACCATATATTTTGATATGTAGGACAATTATTCACTACAAATGTGGTTTATACCATGGTATGGAGCACGGGCTGATAATGTTCCGCCCGGCGATAGTCCGTGACGTATTGCCCGTTGAATGGACGCGCACAAGTCGCCGCCCTTGCGGCCCGGTCTACATTGACTTGCCGGGACCGTGCTCGCGATTGACTTGCCGTCTGACGCCGCCTCTGCAGACCCGGTTTACATCGACTTGCCAGGATCGTTTTTTCTCGCTGTTCAATGGATGTGCACAAAGCCGCCGCCTCTGCGTACCCGGTCTACATCAACATACCGGGCTGCACCTGTCTGCATGAGCTGTTTATTGAGTATGAACAAGTCACAGCTTGGGTAGCCCGGTTTTCTTTCAACAATTTGGAGGAAATTATTATGTATTATCAGCCGTCGTCTGCACTAGATGGTTCAATGGACATGCACACAAGTCGCCGCCACTACACTTTGGTTAAACTTCAAGGAGCCAGTTGGAAGGAACCATTGGCCGAGTTGCTGACACGGATCGTACGGGATCATTTATAACCCGCCGCAGTCACCTCAACCTTCTGTGGATTCACATCATGCTATCAACATCAATGATATACAAGTTATGCCGGTTTATATCACGGTCAAATATGGAGAGTCTCAAGCCAACTCCTCGAGGCACTTTTGAGACTCGGGGGCTACGGTGACATGACTCAGCAAATCTTGCCAGTTTCAGCCGGTTTAAGAACCCCAGGACGATGGAGGGAAAGATAACCCAGTCCTGGAGGCTACTATTATATTGATGAAAATTTAAAGGCCGTCAGAAAATTTCCGGTTTAGAAAGTATATAACAGTTACAAAATCCCGGCTCAATGAAGAAGATCCGGGTCATCAGAAAGGATTCCGGTTTAAAATCTGGCTCAAGGGAAGTCAGTATGACTGCAGCTCTCAAATATCCGGTTTACAGTCAGGTTCAAGGGAAATCTGTTCTCCTACAAAGCTTTGAAGCTCTCAATATCCGGTTCAAGATCCCGGTTCAAAGAAGAATTTATCTCTTGCAAAAAGTTAAAAATTTCCGAAGAGGACCTGCTCCCACGATGCGCGGTTCGAACATGGGTATCCCGCCTTACTGGCCTGACATATTATTGATCACATGGGGGCTTCTGCTTCATAAAGCGGGGTCTCTGTTCTTTTACATCATGTGTGGTTACACGGAGTTGTTCTAAAGCGGCCTCCGATTTACCCCTTGAGTTAGCTTTTCGAAAGCATCATGTTATATCACTTGGGGGCTTGGTCGTGTCCAAACCAATGCAATACCTCTTGATAGGCGAGAGCCACCAGATCACTTGGGGACTTGGTCACGTCTGAACCAGTCATCCCTCTTGATCGGCCTAAGGCCACAGAATCACTTGGGGGCTTGGTTGAACCCGAACCATTGCCATGCCACTTGATCGGTATAAATGTCACGGTTTCATTTGGGGACTTGGCTGACTTGAACCATAGCTACACCTATCGGGAGCTTGGTCGTGTCTGACCATGGTAACGCCATCTGATCAGCTCAAATAAGCCTCTTTTTGCAAATGGTTTTATCATTGCCTTAGCTTCAATATTTTCCTTGATAACTGTTTCTTTCTTTTTATTGCGTTTTTTTAACCGACAAATTCTTAAACCGGTTCAAACTGTCAATTACAAATTGACGGAACACGGTCAAATCTTAATCCGGAGACTATCTGCCCAGTTTGATTTTCTGTTACCATCCTATTATGGAGTAAACCGGTGTTTATCACAACCCGGCACGGTTTTATCATAAACTGGCACAATATGGAAGTAGTTATCAGTAATCAAGATTTGGGTTATCGCCCTTACTACAAAAAGTTGGTAAATCCAACAATGTGATTCAATGTCACAGGTATGATGTATTTCATATTTGATTATTCTTAAATGCAGCCTTGGTTATAAACCCGGGTTATATGTTGGGCATTATGACCCGTCCGGCGGTAAACCGCCAGGACACTTTAAACTTGTTGTATGCAGAAACAGGTTTGTTAAACTGGCCTGGCTTTGGACTATAAGCCGCCAGTATATATATATTTGGATTGCGCCATTGGAATCATGCGCTTATAAATCATTGGGTTATATTATTCAAATAGCCAAGTTTGGCTGAATTTTCATTATGATATTGAATGAATAAGGTTTTCACCGGATTATATTATCTTGAATAGCGAACATGGCTGGATTTTTATGGTTATTAATAATCGGTATTATTGAGTTTTCAAAGTCGCTATAGCGCAATGTTTACTATTTTATCAAAGGATATGATTTATTCTACAATGGAAGGAATAGTCCCGAGTCGCTGCAGGCTTAGAACCCGGCACTTGGGAGCTACATTATTCAAATCGAGATTACATGCAAGTCTCATGTCGCTGCAAGCATGCATCATGACACTTGGGGGCTAATGCCAAGTCATTTTTAGTCTTATTGAAGACCCGACTCATCATATTATAATGAGCCGGCCCTTGGGGGCTACCAATTGCTCCTGTCAACAATTCAAGCAATTACAAGTCCCAGGTTGCTGCAAGCATGACAACCCGGCACTTGGGGGCTACATATATGGAGTATTCAGTTTATATAATTGAGATGAACAAACCGGATTTCTTCAAGGTTGAAACACTTATTAGAGCAAGTCTTAAGTTATCACTATGTTCTCCTCTTAAGACTTGGGGGCTACAGGTATTATGCATATAAAGGAGGAATATCTTCATTTTATCAATTTTGAGCAAATCAGGAAGATCAATTACATAACCCGGTGTTGACAACAATTATGACCCGGTGCCATCAATATTTATAAACCGGCCATCTTGGTAATATTAAACCGGCAAGTTTTACATCTTCAAACCGGCTGAATATCACATAAGTATTTTCAGACCCATATTTCTTAAACCGGCGCTATGGGAGCTGAGTCAAAGGAGTTATTCTTCACAATATTTCTCGGTGACAAACCAATGTACGCAAATTGATTATGAAGCTAGTCTGTTGACCCGGATTTCCCAGAAGGAGGAAATAACAAGGACTTAAGGATGATCAGGTACCGGTTTACAAAAATTCTTAACCCGGAGCATAACCTGTCAAATTTGTTCTTGTGTTTATTTTGCAGTATAAGTTTACCATGAATAAATCCAAGCTAAACTTGGTGGCTAATGTTGGGGATATACCCCGCGGTGTAAACCGGTCGGAAGTTAACCCGGCCGGACTTGGCGGTTTATCTGAAGACCCCGCTGACACTTGGCGAGTTACTAACGACCCGCCCTGACCTGGTGGTTTACAAGTAACCCACCTGATCATTATGACTCACTGGTGATTTGGCGTGCGGGACAGACGGATGACAAGGCCCAAGGCCCAGAAGGCCGGTTCACGTTTAACGGTGGGCCGGTTTAAGAGGAAAGGCATGAGGAATATTTGTCCTACAAGGAGTTAAGACCTGGACTTATATCCGGTTTGTATTAGAGATAGACTAATCCTAATCCTAATAGGACTCTACATGTAACCCGCCCCTCCAACATATATAAGGAGGGGTAGGGCTCCCCAAAAAGGGACAAGATTCACAAGTTCCACAGGTTGGACAAGTTAGGTTTAGACAATAGCTCTCAAGAATAGAGCACTCTTGTAACCGTGATCATGATCATCAATATCAATGAAGCAGGATGTAGGCTTTTACCTCCACCGTGAGGGGCCGAACCTGGGTAAAACATCGCATCTCTCGTCCCACTCAACCCCTCTCAAGCTACCACATAGATGCGTTGGCCTCGCGACTAAGTCCTGACACTAAGGACATCTGCCGTGATAGTTCCACGACAATCTCCATCATCTAGATCTCTATCAATGTGTCATCACATGGTCGTCTCACCAACTATTACTTTTGCAACTATTGCTATCGCATAGCGATAAAGTAAAGCAATTATATGGAGCTTGCATCTTATGCAATAAAGAGACAACCATAAGGCTCCTGCCAGTTGCCGATAACTTGAACAGAACATGATCATCTCATACAACAATTTATATCTCATCATGTCTTTACCATATCACATCACAACATGCCCTGCAAAAACAAGTTAGACTTCCTCTACTTTGTTGTTGCAAGTTTTACATGGCTGCTACGGGCTTCTAGCAAGAACCGTTCTTACCTACGCATCAAAACCACAACGATTTTTCGTCAAGTGTGATGTTTTAACCTTCAACAAGAACCGGGCGTAGTCAAACTCGATTCAACTAAAGTTGGAAAAACAGACACCCGCTAGCCATCTGTGTGCAAAGCACGTCGGTAGAACTGGTCTCATGAACGCGGTCATGTAATGTCGGTCCGGGCTGCTTCATCCAACAATATCACCGAATCAAAGTGAGACGTTGCTGGTAAGCAGTATGACTATTATCACCCACAACTCTTTGTGTTCTACTCGTGCATATAACATCTACGCATAGACCTGACTCGAATGCCATTGTTGGGGAATGCAATATTTCAAAAAAACTCCTATGATCAGGCAAGATCTATCTAGGAGATGCATAGCAACGAGAGGGCAGAGTGTGTCTACGTACCCTCGTAGATCGAAAGCGGAAGCGTTTCATAACGCAGTTGATGTAGTCTAACGTCTTTGTGATCCAACCGATCCAAATACCGAATGTACGGCACCTCCGTGTTCAGCACACGTTCAGCTCAATGATGTCCCTCGAACTCTTGATCCAGTTGAGGCCGAGGGAGAGTTCCGTCAGCACGACGGCGTGGCGATGGTGATGATGAGGTTACCGGCGTAGGGCTTCGCCTAAGCACTACGACGATATGACCGAGGTGTGTATCTGTGGAGGGGGGCACCACACACGGCTAAGAGAAGAATTGGTGTGTCTATGGGGTGCCCCCCTCCCCCGTATATAAAGGAAGGGAGGAGGAGGGCCGGCCACAAGGGGCGCGCCCAAAGGGGGGGATCCTACTGTAACGCCCTCGATGCGGCTATATCTCCCACGTGTCGAAGCACGACTTAGAGGCATAACCGCATTGAAAGCAATGTCGCAAGTGAGGTAATCTTCACACAACCCATGTAATACATAAGGGAAAGAGATACATAGTTGGCTTACGATCGCCACTTCACACAATTACATGAATAAAACATTACATCATCCAAATACACACAAGGTCCGACTATGGAACCCAAAATAAAAGAAGACTACCCCAAATGCTACACAGATCCCCGATCGTCCCAACTGGCTCCACTACTGATCAACTGGAAACGGAACAACATAAAGAACACGATCTTCATCGAGCTCCTCCATGAGCTTGGTTGCGTCACCTGCACGACATCATCGACAGCTGGAAGCTGGTTTTGGAAGTATCTGTGAGTCACGGGGACTCATCAATCTCACACCCTCGCGATCAAGACTATTTAAGCTTATAGGTAAGGTAAAGGTATGATGTGGAGCTACAGCAAGTGACTAGCATATATGGTGGCTAACATACGCAAATGAGAGCGAGAAGAGAAGCCAAAAGCACGGTCGAACAACTATGATCAAGAAGTGATCCTAGAACAACCTACGTCAAGCATTACTCCAACACCGTGTTCACTTCCCGAACTACGCCGGAAAGAGACCATCATGGTTACACACGCGGTTGATGCATTTTAATTAAGTTAAGATTTCAGGTTTTCTACAACCGGACATTAACAAATTCCCATCTTCCCATAACCGCGGGCATGACTTTCGAAAGTTCAAATCCCTACAGGGGAGTCCCAACTTAGCCCATCACAAGCTCTCACGGTCAACGAAGGATATTCCTTCTCCCAAGACAATCCGATCAGACTCGGCATCCCGGTTACAAGACATCCTCGACAATGGTAAAACAAGTCCATCAACACCACCTGAATGTGCCGACAAATCCTGATAGGAGCTGCACATGTCTCGTTCTAAGGGCACACCGGATAAGCAATCCGTACAACTAAAACCAACCCTCGAGTTTCCCCGAGGTGGCGCTGCAAGGGGCTCTAGTTTGGACCAACACTCAGAGAAGCACTGGCCCGGGGGGTTTAATAAAGATGACCCTTGAGTCCGCGGAACCCAAGGGAAAAAGAGGCTAGGTGGCGAATGGTAAAACCAATGTTGGGCATTGCTGGAGGAGTTTTATTCAAGGCGAACTGTCAAGCGGTTCCCATTATAACCCAACCGTGTAAGGAACGCAAAATCCGGGAACATAACATCGATATGACAGAAACTAGGGCGGCAAGAGTGGAACAAAACACCAGGCATAAGACCGAGCCTTCCACCCTTTACCAAGTATATAGATGCATTAATTGAATAACAGATATTGTGATATCTCAGCAAATATCCATGTTCCAACATTGTCGTGGTTTTGTCACGGCAGATGTCCTAGAGAAAGGACTTAGTCACGGAGCCATCGCGACGGGTTAGCTTGAAGGGGTTAAAGCGGACACAGGGACGCAAGAGAGTTTATACTAGTTCGGCCCCTTCAATGAAGGTAAAAGCCTACGTCTAGTTGTGATGGAATTGATGGGGTTTCGATGACTAGGGAGCAAACAAGCTTCGCCTCTATCTCGAGTTGTTGTCCGTTGTACCTGAACCGCCGCCGGGTCGTCCCCTTATATACACGGGTGACGCCCGTCGGTTCATAGAGTCCCAATACCGGCTCATAGATGTGTCCGATTTGATCTCTACTTATTCCTAACTTAAAATACAAGTTAACTACTAACGCCGGTTTACGGCTACAGGCCTTGAACCGACCATGGGCCTTGAGCCCTCATCTGCCTTCTTGGGCTTTAACATACTTAACTACTAACGAAGTTAACCCAGTCCAGACAGGCCGGTTTACGCCCAGTAGTAATATCCCCAACATTAGGCCCGAGATTGATTTGAACATGTTCATGTCAATCCTTTAGCAAAAATCTTCATCTTCAACATCTTCTCATAAATTGGTAAACTTCCATGATGTCATCTTCTCTGATTTCTGTAAACCGGAGTGACGTCACCTATCATAATGAAGCTTATCCATTATGCTTCCTTGTTTAATAGATCTGTGGAAATCGAGGCGACAGCTCCGTTTCATGGCCCCTTGATTGTCGCGCCTGACACATGTCCTTTTGCCTTATAAATAGGACCGAAGGGTCATTTCTTTTCTCCCCTTCGTGCCTTTCTTCTTCGTCTTCCTCGCATCGCCAGCCTCAGAGCTCCGCCATCGCCGTCAACTTCTGCACCAACCTTGGCCGCTGCATCAACCTGAACGCACCAGAGCACTGCGGCAACCTTCCGCGTCTTCCTCAACTCTGGTAAGCCTTCTGCTCTTCTCAACACAGATTTGTTCTAGGGTTTCGTGTTCTTGCAGTGTTCATCACCTGTTCGTGTTCATATACTAGCTCCTGGATGCATCTATGAACCCCTGCTCTGTGTAGCGGTAGGCTTTTAGTATCTGCCTTTAGTTTCATGCCCAAGACCATAAATCTCACATATATTTCTGCCCATTGATTCAATACTGTTCTGCTTTGCGCTTTTGAATATTTTTCTTATTTTCTGAACTTGCTTCAGATCCAACGCTGTAGAGAAATCTTGTGAAATCTGTTTCTGCATTCTTATCCATCCGCAATCTCAGCTGTTTCAATGCTTAAATCAGGCGGTTTAACTTTGTAGAAAAAATTGCCAAACCGGTATATACCATTAGTCCCCTTGTTGAACCGCCAGTTGTTGTTGCTTCATAAAACTCCGGTTTAGATAGATCAGTCTCCGGTTTAACATTGCACATACCACTGTATCTTAATCAATGCATTTTTGAACCGGGATCATCTACCTTGTAGATTTCATCATGGCCAAGCAAGTATATGAGTGCAACTGGGTTCCTTCTCGCGTCACAGAGGCTCAACTGGACGATTTAGTCCTGATCGGCGCCTTAGGCACCAAATATACCATCCATTGGAGGGCTCCTGGCAAAGAATGCCCTCCCACACCTCAAGAAGGAGAGGTCGTCGTTTTCGTAGATCACTTAGCCCGGGGCTTTAAGCCGCCCGGTTCTAAATTTTACGGGGACGTGTTAGCCGATTTTCAACTCCATCCACAAGATACTGGCCCCAACTCTGTTACAAACATGTGTCACTTCCAAGTGCTCTGTGAGGCGTTCTTTCAAGAGGAGCCCACAGTGGAATTGTTCAGAGACTGTTTCCATCTAAACCACCGTACTGAGTTTACTGACGGCTCCAATACGGAGTTGGGTGGTGTGGCGGTTCAGAAAAGGAAAGAGGTCGCATACCCTTACGCCAAACTACACAGCCACCCCAAAGAGTGGAATCAAACATGGTTCTATTGCAAAGACACCTCCCCTACTGGTGAAAATCCCTTGCCTGGCTTTCGTCCGGAGCGGCTCAGCAATACACACCCCTTTCCGCAAAGGTTGACTGCCCAGGAGAGAAGCAAATATGCTCCTCAACTGTCGAAGCTCAGAGCCTTTATGGCCAACGGTTTAACAGGGGTTGATCTCGCCCGCTGTTGGATATCATGGAGCATACTGCCCCTTAGTCAGCGCTCCGGTTTGATGTGTGAATATACTGGCAGTGTTGATGACCCACTGCGACATTCCAACATCCAGCTCACCGATGAAGAAATCACAGAGGCTGTGAATAAGATGCTGAATGAACCGGAACACATATGTGCTAAAACCAGCCTGCTTCCCGTCTGTGCCACTAACAAACTGCCAGCTGTAAGAGTTTGATTTTTCTTTTTGCTAAATCTGCTATTGATATATCTGGTCATTGTTTCATATCAGTGTCTGTGTAACTAGGGCAATGATCCGTTTTGGAGCAAGAAACTGCCGCAGGAGAAACCAGAAAAACCAGATAAACCGGAAAGAGCAACCCGGCAAAAGACTAAAGCTGTGAAGAAGACTGCCCACAGGAAAAGAACCACTACATCCTGTAACCCGGCTCCTGATGATGATGTGGATAATCCGAACCTTGAGGTAGGGCTTGACTCATTTGGCTTATTCTTCATGCGTCTTATTGATGATGATATTTGTCAGGATGATGCCAAAGCCAGCAATGCTAATGCTGTAGAGGTAATTATTCTCTCTTCCGATTCAGAACCTTTGCCTTCACTAAAAATCCGTCAGGCAAACTGGAAAGTTAAATTTTCTCATCCTCTTGCTTATTTGGATCCCAAATTTCTTATGAAGACCCAACACCACGAAGCTCGTCGCACAACCCGGCACTGCGGTCAGGTAGTTACCTCCGCCGGTTTATCGAACAGTCCGGTTCGGAAACACCGTTCAGAGGTCTCTAATTTGCTTGTCAGTGCTTGTCCTAAAGCGGGCTGCTTTCGTCAACCTCTTAATCCATCTGACTCCGATTACCAGGTTACTTCCCACTCATCTTCTGGCGAGTCATCGGCTACTCAGCTGCCACCGCTAAAAAAGGTGCTTGGGTAAGCTATACTTATCATAATGTTTGCAGCACATCACCTTGGAACATATGTTGTATTTGATTTTGTTATTCCTTTCAGGGCCAAGCCTAGGCCAAGCAAGAAGGCTTGTCTAAACAAAGCGGCCGAAGAAGATGCCGTCCTTGAACCGGGCAAAACACCAGATCTTGAAGCGGCTATTCCTGAGGATAGACCCAATGATCCGCCGCAGCAAGACGACGATTTTATCGCTGAAGAGGGTCCTATTGATACCTCAAGTCCTGTCAATCACCCCACAAGCTCTATCCGGATTGAGAAATCCACCGGTCCAACAAAGCCTACTGACAAGCCAACAGCCCCAGTGCAAACCGGCAATACCAAGGATGATGAGGTTGTCATTACTGGCATTGGCCATACAGAGCCAAGCAATCCTATCGCTTTGTCCAAACATTCTGCCAAGGAAGAATTTGCTTCCTTTGGCAAAGGCAAGTGCAATGCTGATCTAGCGACTTACGCTGCTCTGAACGCCCAAGAAATCCATTCCGGCTACCTGAACCGGCTGTATACCAGTCGTGACTATGAAGCTGGTCTGGTAAATATGATGAAAGATAAATATGAGGTAACTTCCATATGCTCTTTCCTGTTTGTATATTTCAATTCTTGTTGACGCTCCTAGCCGCCGAGGACCGGTTCGTAATCTTCTTTCAAACCGGGACTTACTAATACAAATCTTAATGCTTTGAAATTCGCTGGTGTAGTCCCCAAGGGCCGGTTCAACTTAGTGTAGTTACTGGGACTTTAAGTAATGGAGATCGCCGCATTAGAATATATACGAGCAAATAGCCATTAGCCCCCAAGTGCCAAGTTGAATACTTGTATTGATCTTGGGACTTTGCAAGCAATTGAAAGATGAAGATCGAATATTCATTAGCCCCCAAGTGCCAAGTGCATAACTTGTTATGTGGTTGGTACTTCAATCCTTGTACCGTTTTGCTGAATCATATAACTGTCTGCATGCAGGCTGAGCTGAAGACGAAAGAAAGCCAAGTCGCCGACCTCCAAGACAATCTGAAATCCCAACAAGCTGAAACATCCAAAGCAAAAGGGGAATTAACCAGCACTTTAAGCGCCATGGAACAGCTTAAGGAGAGCTTCAAGAAGAAGCGGGCGGATTGGGCCACCGAAAAATCCGCTTTAATCAAACGAGTAGAAGATGCCGAGGCTGCACTCAAACCGGTGGCGGATGAACTGACCAGCATAAAGCGGCACGTGCATGCCATGACCACTGCTAGCTTTGGTAAGCCGGTTTGACTTCTGAACTGATTCTGCCGTCTTATAGGGCTGCCGGTTTGTTAACCCTTTATGATATTTCAGGGACACGCATTGGTCACTTGGGGTCAGATGTGCGGAAGAAATTGAAAGCCGCCTATATGTTGGTCGAACAACTGTACACTGGTGCACAGCGGATCATCTGTACTGCATCCCACAACAAGCCGGCGCCCACCTTGATTCAGGACACTCTGATGAAACTGTCGGTGCTTCCTGCCCGGGTTGAAGAGCTGAAGAAATCTGTTGCTCGAACCGGTGCGATCAATGCCTTAATCCGGGCAAAAGCTTGGGTACCGGATTTTGATCCTATTGAAGCGGCTCAGGGCTATCCCAGTTTGAAGGAAGACGGGTCAGAGTTTGGTGAAGCGGATCTGCGAGCAATAAACCGGGAGGTGCGTCCGCTAGCTTGTCAATTGGCTAAAGAAGCAGACTTGTCTCATTATCAAGCCCAATATAACAATCAAGACAAGCGAATAGCTGCACCAATTCATGAAGCGGAAAATCTTATCCCTCCAATCCCTAAGCATACTTACTCTCCCGATATTGACCCATCATTGCTGATCCATGATGAAGCTGTTTTTCAAGCATTAATGGGAATCGACTGGACAACTATTGATTTCCAGCCGCTGGGTAGTGAAACTGAAGTTGAAGCGGCGCAGGATGACCCACAACCATCAGGCCAGGCTGGTAACCAAGCTTGAACTGGAGGCCGGTTTAAAACTGCTTCTCCTTTGCGAAAAACAATGATCTTATTGTGGGCACCGTGTTGCATTGTAATAGGCTAGCTGATACTTTTGATGTTGACATGCCTTCGTGCATAATCGCTGCCACTTGCTCTTCCTTTGGGTGATGAATTTTCCAAAGTACTTTCTGCAATAAAAAAATCTTCAAGTGCCACTGCGGTTGTACTGTCAGGCGGAATATGATGTCTGCATACATGAAATCCAAACATCGGAAATTTTGAAGTATCTGACCAAATTTTTGAGCGTGAAGTTGGCTTGGCCAATCTTGAAGCGGAGCTTTATAAACCAACATTGTTGGAGGAGATAGCAGTTCCCATATATATATGACGCAGGTTTACTATGTAAACCGTGCCGGGTTATAATAAACACCGTGTTACTCCATAAGAAGATGTTAACAAAAAAGATCAAACCAAGCAAATAGTCTCCGGATTGAAATGAACCATGTTCCGTCAATTGACAGTGTGAACCGGTTGAAAACTTTGTCGGTTTAAAAAACACAATAAAAAGAAAGAAATATCTTTCAAAGAAAAGTATGAAGCAAAGGCAATGACAAAACCGTTTGCAAAAAAGGATCATTTGAGCTGATCAGATGGCGTTACCATGGCCGAACACGACCAAGCTCCCGATAGGTGTAACTATGGTTCTAGTCAGCCAGGTCCGCAAATGAAACCGTGGCATGTATGCCGATCAAGTGGCATGGCAATGGTTCGGGTTCGACCAAGCCCCCAAGTGATTCTGTGGCCTTAGGCCGATCAAGAGGCATGACTGGTTCAGACGTGACCAAGTCCCCAAGTGATCTGGTGGCTCTCGCCTATCAAGAGGTATTGTATTGGTTCGGACACGACCAAACCCCCAAGTGATACAACATGATGCTTTTAAAAAAAAAGCCAACTCAAGGGGTAAACCGGAATCCACTTTAGAACAACTCCGTGTAACCACACGTGATGTAAAAGAACAGATACCCCGCTTTAGCTGAGGTTCCGGTTTATTATATTTAATCATAATATATACATCGTCGTAATATGTACATAAGTAGAGCCAATGGCTCAGGTATAGTAAGGCCGAAGATGAGCTATGTTCCACGGCCTGTTAGTCTCCTCCTCTGATGTACGTGAGTCCTTATGCTTCTCGAATATCGATCAGATAGTATGACCCGTTGTGTAGGTTCTTGCTAACCACAAAAGGCCCCTCCCAAGGTGGGGATAGCTTATGCATATCAGTCTGGTCTTGGATGAGCCGAAGCACCAAATCTCCTTCCTGAAAGGTTCTGGTTCTGACTCGGCAACTGTGATAACAACAAAGATCCTGCTGGTAAATCGCCGAGCGGGCAACTGCTATGTCACGTTCTTCATCCAACAGGTCCAAAGCATCTTGCCGTGTTGTCTCATTGTCCGCTTTGACATAAGCCGCCACACAGATGGTAACTCTTCTACCCAACAACCCGGTGTTCTTTGCAAAGGAACCATAAGCCGGGGATTGATGCCTCTCAAGATCTCTTGATTAGCCCTTTCTGCTTGACCATTGGACTGTGGATGTGCCACCGATGAAACATCGAGCCGGATGTGCTCCCGTTCGCAGAACTCCTTCATGGCACCTTTGGACAAATTGGTACCATTATCTGTGATGATACTGTGTGGAAAGCCAAACCGGAAAATCACTTTTTTGCTGAACTGAACCGCCGTGGCCGCATCACACTTGCTAACAGGTTCTGCCTCCACCCACTTTGTAAACTTGTCAACCGCCACCAGGAGGTGGGTCTTCTTATCTTTGGACCTTTTGAAAGTCCCAACCATATCCAGCCCCCAAGTCGCAAACGGCCAAGTAATTGGAATCATTCTCAATTCTTGAGCCGGTACATGAGCACGTCTTGAAAACTTTTGGCGACCATCACGTCATCTGACCAGATCCTCCGCATCAGCATGAGAAGTTAACCAATAGAAGCCATGGCGAAACGCTTTAGCCACCAGAGATTTTGAACCGGCGTGGTGACAACAATCTCCTTCGTGGATCTCACGCAAAATTTCACGGCCTTCTTCAGGAGACACACAACGTTGAAACACCCCTGACACACTGCAATGATGCAACTCACCGTTGATAATAGTCATGGACTTGGATCGCCGGATTATCTGTCGGGCCAGAGTCTCATCCTCTGGTAACTCGCCCGGTTCTTGTACGCCAGGTAAGGAAGCGTCCAATCCAGAATAATGTGAAGAGCTGCCACCAATTGAGCCTTCGGATCAGGAATAGCCAAATCTGCTTCACCAAGGATCTTAACCGACGGGTTGTGCAGCACATCCAAAAAAACATTGGGCGGGACCGGTTTGCGCTGAGAGCCTAGCCGGCTTAAAGCGTCCGCCGCTTCATTCTTCCGCCGGTCCACGTGGTCCACCTGATAGCCTTTAAAGTGACCTGCAACAATATCCACCTCACGACGATATGCTTCCATGAGTGGGTTCTTGGAGTCCCAAGTGCCAGATACTTGCGGAGCCACAAGGTCTGAGTCACCGAAGCACTTAACTCGACTTAGATTCATCTCCTTAGCCATCCGGAGACCATGGAGCAAGGCTTCATACTCAGCTGCATTGTTAGTACATGGGAACATTAAGCGAAGAACGTAACAAAACTTATCACCTCATGGGGCAGTTAATACGACTCCAGCCCCCGAGCCTTCGAATTGCCTAGATCCGTCAAAATGGATTGTCCAATATGTGTGATCCGGCTTTTCTTCAGGTGTTTTCATTTCCGTCCAATCATTGATGAAATCAACAAGTGCTTGAGACTTAACCGCCATCCGAGGCACATACTTCAAACCATGCGGCCCAAGCTCTATAGCCCACTTGGCAACCCGGCCAGTCGCTTCCCGGTTCTAGATGATATCCCCCAAAGGAGCAGAACTAACCACCGTAATTGGGTGCCCTTGGAAGTATTGTTTAAGCTTCCGGCTTGCCATAAAAACTCCATACACCAGCTTCTGCCAATGCGGATACCTTTGCTTGGACTCAATGAGTACCTCGCTGATATAATAGACTGGACGTTGAACCGGATGCTCCTTACCTGCCTCCTTTCGCTCCACCACAATAGCCACGCTGACCGCCCGAGCATTAGCCGCAACATATAGCAGTAACGACTCCTTGTCAATGGGAGCAGCGAGCACAGGTGGTTTGGCCGATTGCCGCTTTAAGTCCTCAAATGCTTCATCAACAGCAGAACTCCAGACAAACTGATCCGTCTTCTTCAACATCTGATACAAAGGGATTGCCTTCTCACCAAGACGACTGATAAACCGGCTTAACGCGGCAATCCGGCCTGCCAGGCGTTGAACATCATTGATACACTTCGGTTTAGCCAGGGAGGTGATGGCTGTGATCTTCTCTGGATTAGCCTCAATTCCCCTATTGGACACCAAAAAACCCAATAACTTGCCCGCCGGCACACCGAAGACGCACTTGTCTGGATTAAGCATCATCTTGTATGTCCTCAGGTTATCAAAAGTTTCCTTCAAATCATCAATCAGAGTCTGCTTCTCCCTGGATTTAACCACAATATCATCCATGTAAGCATGTACATTACGGCCAATCTGTTTGTGAAGACAATTTTGCACACACCGTTGATAAGTTGCCTGGGCACTCTTGAGCCCAAAGGACATAGACACATAACAGAAGGCTCCAAAGGGAGTTATGAACGCCGTCTTCTCCTGGTCCTTAACTGCCATTTTGATCTGATGATAGCCAGAATATGCATCCAAAAAACTTAAACGCTCACAACCCGCCGTAGCATCAATAATTTGATCAATACGGGGGAGGGCAAAAGGATCTGCTGGACAAGCCTTATTAAGATCTATGTAATCCACACACATGCACCAGGTGCCGTTTTTCTTAAGGACCAGCACCAGATTGGCAAGCCACTCAGGGTGAAAAACTTCAAAAATAAAGCCAGCTGCTAAGAGCCTGGATACCTCTTCTCCAATCGCCTTGCATCTTTCTTCGTTAAACCGGCGGAGGAACAGTTTCACCGGTTTGTATTTAGGATCCACATTAAGGGTGTGCTCAGCGAGTTGCCTCAGTACACCTGGCATGTCAGAGGGCTTCCATGCAAAAATGTCCCGATTCTCACGGATGAACTCGATGAGCGCGCTTTCCTATTTCGGATCCAAGTTGGCACTGATGCTGAACTACTTGGATGAATCGCCAGGTACAGAAGTCAACAAGCTTAGTTTCTGCTGCCGATTTGAACTTCAGGGCCGGATCATGCTCCGTAGTTGGCTTCTTTAATGGAGTCATGTCCGCCGGATCAACATTGTCCTTATAATACTTCAGCTCCTCGGTGGCACAAACCGACTCTGCATAGGCCGCATCTCCTTCCTCGCACTCCAAAGCGATTTTACGGCTTCCGTGAACCGTTATTGTCCCCTTGTGACCCGGCATCTTGAGCTGCAAATACACATAACAGGGCCGTGCCATAAACTTGGCGTAGGCCGGTCGCCCAACATAGGGCGTGATATGGACTTCTGGATTTTCACCACTTCAAACATCAATGTCTCCGACCTGGAATCATGATCATCCCCAAAGGCCACTTCCAGAGCTATCTTGCCAACAGGATATGCTGATCTGCCAGGTACTACACCGTGGAACACCGTATTAGACGGTTTAAGATTTTTATCTGTCAGTCCCATACGACGGAAGGTCTCATAGTACAAGATATTAATGCTGCTACCTCCATCCATGAGCACCTTGGTGAACTTATAACCTCCCACCTGAGGCGCCACCACCAGAGCCAACTGACCCGGATTATCGACCTGGGTGGGTGATCCTCTCTGCTCCATATGATTGGCTGTTCAGACCAACGTAGATAACGGGGTATGGCCGGTTCAACAGAGTTGACACCCCGCCTCTGAACCTTCCGGTCTCGCTTGTCCAAGCTAGTGGTGAAGACATGGTACTGCCCACTACTCAACTGCTTTGGGTTGCTCTGGTAACCTGACTGTTGCTGCTGTTGGTTGTAACCACCCTGGTTGTTCTGACTATTTTGACCATTATGTCCGCCCGGATTACCATTGAATCCTGAACCGGAACTTCCTCCACCGTAGCTCGGCCCGGATCCTGAGCCACCGCCAGATTCGTGATCATACCGGAAATTATTAGAATTCTTGAACTCCTGCATAATAAAGCAATCCTTCCAAAGGTGGTTTGCTGGCGCCTCCTTCGTCCCATGTCTTGGACAGGGCTGGCTTAGCAGATAGTTTAGGCGGTTTGGGTTAGGGTTGGGTGCCCCATTACGATTTTTCGGGCTACCCTTGCGTCGCTGGCCATTGTCCTGTGCATTGGTATTAGCCACAAAGTCCATGTTACCATCCGCTTTACGCTTGCCTCCACCACCATTGCCTGCCCAGTGATGCAGCTGACCTTTGGAGCTGTTATTCTTCTTCCCTTTCCCTGTCTTGTCATCATCAGATTCGGGATCCTTGGTACTATCAGAATCAGCATATTTCACCAAAGCGGCCATGAGGGTCCCCATGTCAGTGCAATGACGCTTCATCCGTCCCAACTTCAGCTTCAGGGGCCCAAACCGGCAGTTGCCTTCTAGGGTTAATACTGCGGTGTCAGCGTTGATGCGGTTTGAGGAGTGCAACACTTGTGAAACCCGGCGCACCCAATGAGTCGTTGATTCTCCTTCCTCCTAGACGCATGCATCTAAGTCCACTATCGATATAGGCTGTTTACAGGTATCCTGGAAATTGCTGATAAACCGGGCTCGTAATTGGGCCCATGAACTGATAGAATTAGCCGGCAAGCTTTTTAACCAAGTACGGGCCGTTCCTTCAAGCATCATGGTGAAGTATTTCGCACACGCCGCGTCATCCACATCAAGCATCTCCATGGCCATCTCATAGCTCTCCACCCATGTCTCTGGAGGTTGATCCGCCGTGTAATTTGGTACCTTGTGCGGGCCTTTGAAATCCTTGGGCAGGCGCACGTTGCGTAAAGCGGGGATAAGGCAAGGCACCCCCAAAAAACTAGAAGTAACACCAGGTTCAGTCGAGGTGGTTGGATGAACCGGCGTGAGCTGCCGAGCCTGATGCTGTGTGGCTAACTCGGCCTCCCTGTGCGCGCGGGCCCGGTACACCACTCCCTGAGCATTATCAGCACCACCCGCCGGGTTGTTGTCACGGGGTGCCCGACATTGTTCATTACTCGACACTGCTGGTTCATCCATATGTCTGCTATAGCTCCGGCTTGGACGGGGGGTCGAGTGGATCCGGTCGTGGTTGTACGAGTACGCTTCCTGTTGGGCTAAAGCTGTCCTCAGAAGTTCCTTGACCTGTCGCGTCTCTACTGCCTGCGGCGAGTACAACCTTCCATTGGAGGCCTCCCAGCCGTGAACGCAGCGGCAACAAGATGTCCATGGTTGGAGTAAGTGCTCCGGGCACCCACCCACTCCCCACCTCCGACCGCCCTCTCCCCCCCCCCGCCATCGAACCCCCCCCCTCCACACACCCCCACCCACCACCAACCGCCCAGCCCCAACTCATCTAGTGCCACCACACACAGTCGCCCACCGCCCACCCTTCACCCGGCGACCTACACCCCCACCCCACACCCCACCCCACACCCGCCAACCCCACAACACACCCACACCACCAATAAACGCCCTCACACCCACACAGGAAACTACTTCCAACCAAAAAAAAACGCCCACCCACGAAACACGACCCACCAACAAGAAAAAACCATAAAAATACCCACAAAAACACCATGGTCTTCATCATTACGCCCAGACCCAAGTAAACCCACACAACTCGCCACATGATGCAGTATCGCCAAGTTCTCCCGCAAAGTGTTCTAGGAACGCGAGTCCCAGATCAAGGAACATCACCCTTATTCATACAAATGTTCAGAAGCCTCCGAATATCGCATTTCGGAAGACCGACCTTCGCGACATCCAACAAAACAGCACATTATCCATCCACCGAAACACTCCGTCTCTACACAGACACAAGACCCTCGCCAAACTTCGCCAAATCCCATCCCCGGCCCTCCTTCTGGCCTCAACCCTCCATTGACACAACTACACCCCACACAGCACATCCCCGCAAGCATTTTACCTTCACAACAGGGGCGTCGTTTTTCGTTCAAATGCATAGTAGATCACTAACACGTAGTTCTACATCTGAGGACGAGCGCGGTCACAACCACCACGAAATCCACGCCTCGCAACGTGCATCGACCGGTCCCAGGGGCCTTGTCCACCACGAGTTCTCTCCCGGCAATTGTCGGTCTCTGTCGGGAGTGTTGAAAAGGTCTCTGGCCTCGAAAACCGGAGGTAAGCGGGATCGGTGCTTCCTCCTCATGACTTCATGCGACGCGCTCTGGTCCAACATAAGCCTGTAGGCCTGTGCGTCTAAAGTGGCCCGCTCTGCGGCCATCCTGGTGTCCTCAGCCGCCAGATCCGCCTTGGCCTTGGTGATCTGTTCCTTTACCTTTGCAATCTCCACATTGGGCACGTCCTAATCCGGCGGATTAACTTCTGCCATAAGCACAGCCAACGCATCAAATAGTTCTGATAGAACCTGAGCCGGCGGGCACACAGGGCCTCCTGCCCCGGCAGCCGTTGCCGCTACTGAACCGGAGGTCGTTGCCGCAACGGTCGAAGAATGAAGCGCTGCTTGTGTGCTAGTCATGAATATTCCAACCTGGTTGGGCAGATCAGAGGGGTCCGGAATACTGTCGCCATCGGAACAGCCCCCAATCCGGCCGTCTTGTAGCTGATAAAGAGATTTGGTTTCTCCGGTTGATGACTCATCATCGGAACAAATGACGGCATCGCCGAGAGATTCCTATCCATCCTCATAAATTCCTCCATGGATGAATCCCACGAAGGCACGCTTCATGGCCGGTTTAACCCGGGCGGATCGCGCACGCTGAGCCATCTCGACGAGGTCGGTGCAGATGTCCGGCTCAGGGCCCGCACTACTAGAAAAAGGGCTATAGATGGGATTGACTCTAATGGCGCACCAGACAAGCGGTGCGCCATTAGTATATACTAATGGCGCACCACCTTCTGATACGCCATTAGAGTTGAAACTACTAATGGCGCACCTGGCCCTGGGTGCGCCATTAGTATCAAAAAAAATAATTTTGAACTAGTGCGCCTGTCCAAACATACTAATGGCGCATCCAGACACAGTGCGCCATTACTAGTTGTAACTAGTAATGGCGCACCTGTCAGAAAGTGCGCCACTAATGTTTTTTTTTATTATATTTTTTATTCCTTTTATTACAAAACTACTAATGGCGCACTGTTCCACCGTGCGCCATTACTAGTTTAAACTAGTAATGGCGCACTGTGGAACAGTGCGCCATTAGTATGTTTTTTTTTGCAAAACTACTAATGGCGCACCACCAGAAGGTGCGCCATTAGTAACCTGGATTACTAATGGCACATTTAGAGTTGGTGCGCCATTAGTAAGTGGGCAGCAACAAGATATTTTGGACAACCTCTCCTACCCACACTCACTTTCTCCCCACTTCATTCTCTCCACCTCCTCCTTGTCTCGGGTGCCTCCTCTTTTTCACCTCATTTCCACCATAGATTCATTCAATTTAAGTGGTTAAATTACCTTGTTTTGATAGGTAAGTAAGGGGGGAAGCTATATTTATGTTGTTCTCTCTATAACAATGTGCACATGCACTTTTTATGGCCTAGCTAGATCTATGTATGTTCGTGGTGTTGCACATGTTTGTGGTGTTGCATATGTGTTTGTGTTTGGAGGTGTACCGGTATTTGAAATGCGATAGTTCCCAATATTTTGCCGGAATGTTGATTCATTTCCGTTTCGGCGAGAATTTTGGCATTAAGCATTCTTTTTTGTCCTATTTTTAGGGAAAGTCATGCCAGATTTTTTCTTGGTTCTAAAATATCATTTTGCTCTACCCCGCAGGCGACCATGGTCCGCACGATGACCGAAGGCATCGTGAATAGGTTTTTGAGGTCCGCGAAGGCCGAGATGCTTCAAAAGAACGAGACGGAGATAAGATGTCCGTGTCGAAGATGCAAGCTGAAGAGCCTTATTGCGGACCCGGATTCCGGGCAGGTGGAGGACCACCTGCTCTTGCGTGGTTTCATGGATGGCTATCGGTGGCAAGGTGATGAAGATGACTACGAAGTCGTCCATGGGGGCCGGGCAAGAAATGAGGAAGGGCAGCAAGACAACCACCGTGGCTCGGGCGGGCGAGAAGACGAAGAATCCCCAGGAGATGATCATGACGGTGATGCTGTACATAGTCATCATGTAGAAGATGCAGGACATGATGATGAGGAAGATGCCGGAGCAGACGACGGGCATGATCATGAAGATGATGATGCCGGCGGAGCAGACGACACTGGACCATCGATGGGCTGGGTGCAGGACCCTCATATTCAAGAGCTGCTTCTCAAGAAGACGGATAACGCAAGAGCTGCCGCCCGAGAGAAAGCCAAGATGGATCAACTTGAGTTAGACGCGGTTACTCCATTGTATGAAGGATGCAGGCCCGAGGATACCCGCCTGAAAGTAACGCTCATGGCTCTGGAGATGAAGGTAAAACACAAAATGACCGACGCATGCTTCGACGAGAACATGTCATTCTGGCACGAACGTCTTCCCAAGGGGAACAAGTGCCCGACCAGTTTGGGGGAGGCGAAGAAAATCGTGTGTCCTCTGGATTTACCACACGTGAAATACCATGTGTGCATGAACAATTGCATCATTTATCGGGACGAGCACGCGGAGTCTACCATATGTCCGGTGTGCGGCGTCACTCGATACAAGAAGAGGAAGAAAGCTCCTCGAAAAGTGGTGTGGTACTTTCCGGTCACTCCTCGTCTGCAGCGGTATTTCGCGGACCCTAAGGTAGCAAAGCTCCTGCGTTGGCACGCGGATAGGGAGGAGAAGAACCGAGAAGATGACGCAAATGATCCGGAGATAGATAAAAAAGACAAGATGCTGAGTCACCCTAAGGATGCGAGCCAGTGGCAAGCGTTGAACTTCGAATACCCAGAATTTGGGAAGGATCCAAGGAACATCGTGCTGGGCGCGAGCACCGACGGAGTCAATCCGTTTGGCAGCCAGAGAAGCACACATAGCACCTGGCCTGTGTTTGTGTGGATGTACAACCTTCCCCCCTGGTTGTGCATGAAGAGGAAGTACATTCACATGAGTATGCTAATTGAAGGGCCGAAACAACCAGGGAACGACATCAATCTGTATCTGGGTCTGCTGAAGGAGGAGCTAGACACACTGTGGAAAATGCCAGCCAATACGTGGGACGCCGCAGAGAAACAATATTTCTCTATGAGAGCCGCACTGCTCACGATGGTGCACGACTATCTCGGTTACGGATATCTCGCGGGGCAGGTAGTCCATGGATTTTCTGGATGCGTAAGGTGCATGGATGACACAACGTATCACCAGCTAGATAGAGATCCCGGGTCTTCGAAAACCGTGTTCATGGGACATCGAAGGTGGCTTCGCGATGATGACCCGTGGAGGAAACGCAAGGATCTGTTCGATGGTGAAACCGAACCCCGAAAACGCCCGTGTACGAGGAGCGGCGAGGAAATAGACAAGTTGTTGAAAAATTGGAAAGACTGCCCACTGCCGTGAAAGAAGCAAAAGGCGCCAGAGTCGGGAAAGAAGCGAAAGGCGCCAGAGCCGCTGCTGAAGGTATGGAAAACGAGGTCTGTTTTCTGGGACTTGCCGTACTGGAAGATCCACTGTGTGCCTCACAGCCTTGATGTCATGCATATCACGAAGAACGTGTGCGAGAGTCTTCTTGGTACCCTGCTCAACATGCCAGAGAGGACCAAAGATGGGCCGAAAGCAAGGGCAGACTTGAAATCAATGGGCATCAGGTAGGAGCTTCACGCTATATATGATGATGATGAGGCGAAGCAGGACACAGAAAGTCGTCGCAAAGGCAAGAAGACCGGAAATGACTACCCTCCCGCGTGCTTCACTCTAAGTCAGGAGGAGATCGAGCAGTTTTTCACCTGCCTCCTAGGAGTAAAACTTCCTTACGGTTACGCGGGGAAGATAAGCAGATACCTAGACCCAGCGAAGTAGAAGTTCAGCGGGATGAAGTCTCACGACTGTCACGTGCTGATGACGCAGATACTTCCAGTTGCAATCCGTGGGATCATGGACGCGCACGTCCGTGAAACGCTATTTGGCCTATGCAACTTTTTCGACGTCATCTCTCGGAAGTCGATTGGCGTGAGGCAACTCAGAAGGCTACAGGAAGAAATCGTGGTGATACTATGCGAGCTTGAGATGTACTTCCCGCCCGCATTCTTCGACGTTATGGTGCATCTGCTGGTCCATATAGTGGAGGATATCATCCAACTCGGCCCGACGTTCCTGCACAGCATGATGCCATTCGAAAGGATGAATGGTGTCATCAAAGGATACGTTCGCAACATGTCACGTCCAGAGGGAAGCATAGCCAGGGGCTTTCAGACCGAAGAGTGCATCTCCTACTGCACGAATTATCTAGGCATCGAGAACCCCGTTGGTCTGCCCGTCAACAGGCACCTCGGCAGGCTCGCTGGATGGGGTCACCATGAGGGTCGCCGCGAAATGCATGTCGACTTCGAGGGTCGACTCGCCGACTTTGAAAGAGCAAACCTAGTCGCGCTACAACACATAGACGTGGTCGATCCTTGGGTGGTAGAGCACAAAACCTTTATTAATAAGACGTACAATGACCGAGGCCAACAGAGGACGGACGGAGATATACTCAAAGAGCACAACTCATGTTTCACGCGTTGGTTCAAGCAGAAGCTTTTGTCGTACCCTTTACATGAGGATTCTTCCGCGGAAGAACAACTCATATTCGCCTTGTCACAGGGCGCCGAGCACAACCTGATGACCTATGAGGCGTACGATATCAATGGCTACACATTCTACACCGAGGCCAAGGACATGAAGAGCGATGGTTATCAGAACTCCGGGGTAACAATGGAATCCTACACCGGTAACGACAAGGATAGATACTACGGAAGGATCGAGGAGATCTGGGAGCTGAGCTACGCTGGAGAGAAGGTCCCGATGTTCTGTGTCAGATGGGCCAAGAGCGTCCTAAAAGAAGACCGGTATTTCACCACCATGGTTATACCCGAAGCCAAATCCAAGACCGCGGGCGCAAACGTCACCGCGAAAAATGAGCCATGGGTACTGTGTTCCCAAGTGGACCAATGCTTCTTCATTACCGAACCGTCAAAGCCCAGTCGTGTTGTCGTGAGGAGAGGCATAAGGAAGATCATCGGAATGGATGGAGTAGCCAATGAGCAAGACTTCGACAAGTACGGCGACCCGAGGATCGAACATGACGACGATGATGAAGTAGCAGCATACACCACAAGAAGAAGCAGGACCACCCTACCTAAAGGACGTCCGTTCCACAGAAGAACTCCATTTGCGAAAAAGAAGGGCAAGAAGATTGTGAACAGATAGCTAGCTAAGATCGATTGTATTGTAAATCGTAGCCTTCATTTCTTGATTGTATTTCATGGGCACTTTTTGAACTATCATGAATATTTTTAAATTTCATGGACACTCGATCTCGATCCCCCTCCATCTCGATCGCTATCCCACCTCGCCAGATCCGGTCCCCCTCGCCGCCGAGCACCCCCCGGTCCACCGGCCGCCGCCGCCGACCCCCCGCACCCCCGATTCCCCTACTCAACCGCCGCCGCCGACCCCCCGCACCCCTCCGCTACTCAACCACCGCCGCCGACCCCCCGCACCCCCGCACCCTCCCCCGCTCCACCGGCATTACTGTTTGATGATATTTTTTAAAAAATTATTACTGTCTTATAAAAAAAATATTACTGTTATGATTTAAACAAGTTTGAACATATTTAAACACAAATAAGTATCAAACAGCATTTTAAATGCATAAAAAAATTGTGGAGCCTGGGAATCGAACCCAGGACCTCCTGGTGTGAGAACTGGCTGCTGACCAGTCGAGCTAGTAGAGGGAACTTGATGTGGATCAGGTCAGGTGGAAGATAACATGTTGGCTCGAGCAGAAATCAAAAAAAAAATACTAATGGCGCACCAGGGTGAGGTGTGCCATTAGTATGGATGTACTTATGGCGCACCGAGGGGTGGTGCGCCATTAGTATTGTGCCGCCCCCATCCAAATTTCCTCCCCGGCCCAAACCTATCCCCTCTCTCTCCCTCGCCCTCGCCCTCGATCCCCTTCCCCTCTCCTCTCCCGACGCCGCTGCCCCGCCGCCTCGACACCGCCCCGACGCCGCCTCGACGCCCCGACGCCGCCTCGACGCCCCGACGTCGCCTCGACGCCTCGACGCCGCCCCGACGCCACCGAGGAGCACGACCTGGCGCAGGCGCACGGCGTGCAGGGCTACCCCACCCTCCTCTTCTTCATCGACGGCGTGCCTAGGGACTACTCCGGCGAGAGGACCAAGTGAGCAATTTCTGCAGATCCCCAATTCCCTCCCTGTTCCCGCTCCGCAGCTGCTGAGAATTTTGTTTTTGCTTTGCTGCAGGGACGCCATTGTCGCTTGGATCGGCAAGAAGCTGGGCCCTGCGGTGCAGAACCTCACCGCCGTCGACGAGGCCGAGAAGATCGTCACCGGCGACGACGTGGCCGTGCTCGCCTTCCTCGACCACCTCTCGGTATGCAATGCGCCTTCTCCAGTGGCAGCAAAGTCAAACAAACCCAAAATTGGTTCAGTTGCAAACCATGTTACCCACATTGACCCAAAATTGGTTGAATTGCAAACCATGTGACCCAGATTTACCCAAGGATACAATGCTTGAATTGTGGCCAAACCGAGAACATGTGGCCATGTTACCCAAAATACAGTGCACCTAGTTTTCCCAATGCCTTTATTCTTCTTCTTGCTCACTACTAGATGAAATGTCAACCTGCATTTTCCATTTCCATGTTCTGAGAACAAATCCAAGATGTGCTCATATGTTTAGCTCTCGGTACGCAATGCACCTTCTCCAAGGACAGCAAAGTCCAGCAACCCAACCTGCTTCAACTGCATCCATTACAAGCATAGTGTTCCTTTACAGGCATAGTAGAGCATAGTATGGATTCTAATGTTCAACTCTGACTAAACAGGTTCTGCAAATGGTCTTTTACTGCACTTGACTGAAGAAGTAGGTGTCTGCTATATCCTGCACTTGAGGTGAGTTGTGTTCTTAGGTTTACATTGCAATGGGCACTCTTCTTGTAAACACAAATTCAGATTTATATACTATATGCTGGTATGACTGTTTTTATTTGTCTGCATTTTCTCACATTCTTCTTGTATCTGATCCAGTATTGCTTGTAGTGGTTTGTCCAAAATGTTCAATGATACTGCTTGGAGATGCATATATTGTTTCACCTCTTCACATGCCAATGTATTTTCCATGTTGTGATAGAGGCCTTTTTTGCCTTGTCCACCCGAGAGGCCCTTGAGTTTGCTGGAATGTCGATTAACTTCCGTTCCGACAAATTCGGGTACTCCATATGTCCTATTTTCAGCAAAGGACATGCTGAAATTTTCCGTGAATTTTAGCATGACTTTGCTAAAAATAGGACATATGGGGTACTTGTGACTAATGCATGGCTGTCGACAAACCATTAATTATACAACCTTGGCTTTTAGGGTGCCTCGGTGTCGATAAAAACCGAAATGATGAAAGCTTAGGCTTTTAGGGTGCCTCGGCGTCGAAAAACCCTCAATGATAAAAGCTTAGCTTTTAGGATGCCTCGGTGTCGGCAAACCCTAAATGATGAGACCATGATCTTGTTCCTTGACAATAACCAACTTTTTGACCAAACTTTGTTCCTATTTAGAGAGAAACATGGACAACAACGATGAGGCCGGGGGTTCGGGCGGCAAGGCATTCTGGGAGCTGTCCGAGAAGATGGAGGAACAACCTCACTTATATGAGGATGCCGCCTTCCCCACCGATCCTGAGACCACTGATGGTGCCGCCGAGGATGACCCCACTGATGCCACCACTGATGGTGCCGCCGAGGATGCCACCACTGATGGTGCCGCCGAGGATGCCACCACTGATGATGGCGGCGCACGCACAGATGGCAGCCAACCGAAGAGGCAACGGAAGGACCGGCGCCCGACCATGCTCCGCACCCTCAAGGAGGAAGTTACTGAAGTGGACTCCGACGGGAATCCAACGGCGCCCAAACGAATAGTCAAGGGGTACTCGCTTCAGCTCGGGTGCATTCTCCGGAGCACCGTCTCGATCAACACCAAGAACCTGAGGCATCCTGACCGAGGGAATTTGCGCAACCTCCTCTTCACGAAGCTGCACGAACGATACAAGTTCCCCGCTAAATTTGAAAACACAAGCCTCAAAGGGAATAAAGTGAACAATGCTGCCCTCACGAAGATGAGCAAGGCCCTGTCTACTTGGAAAAGCAATGTGAAGAGAATGATCGAGAAAGGTGAGAGTTATGAGAAGATCAAGGTGAAAAATCCTTCGATCACCGAAGATGACTACAACGACTTCAAGATCAATTGCTCGAGCACCGCAAACTCCGAATCAAGTCAGTGGGGGAAAGAAATGCGGGAGCTGAACTTAGGGGAACACACACTCGGTCCCGGCGGTTACAGAGTGGCGGAGCCTATATGGGACAAGGAGGAGGCGGACCGTGCTGAGCAAGGCCTACCGCCCCTCTTCTATAAATACGGTGACAAGCAGACCAGGAACTTTGTCAGGGCCCGGTACAAGAAGGACCCGAAAACAAAGGAGCTTACCACGGATCCGAAGACCAGGGCGCTTGAGCTTGTTCTGGTAAGGAATACACCCCCGCGTAATTAGCTCCATATGGTTGCATTCTAATTAATGAAGCCAAATTTCTAAATGGTTCACATTCCTTCCGCAGGCGACTGAAAGCAGTAGCGCGGGGTCGACTAAGAGCAACCCTTGGGACACCACTCTAAATAGGGCGTTGAATGTAATGAAGAACAAGGATAAGCTCAGTAAGCCGACGTCAGCTGGTCGTGTGGCCGGCAAAGGCTTGTCGACAAAATGGTCGTCATACTATAACACTGGTGGGCGAAAGGAGAAAAAGACCAGCTCGGAAAGCCAGGCGCGCGAGGTTCAAGAACTCAAGGCACAGGTGGCGCGGATTTTGGAGATTGTCCAAGAGAAAGTGCAACAACAACTCGGAGCGACGATCACCGCCATTGTGCCTACCTTGATCGAGGGGTTGAGTGCGTGGATTGCGGGCGGCCAACAGGGGCCGCCCCCGATTCCTAGCTTCACGGCCAGCAACTCGCAGAACACGATGGCGGGGCCATTGGTGTCTCCGGCGGAGGCGGCATTGGTGTCTCCGACGCCGGCACGGGAGCTTAATGCACCCGGGTGTACGCCGGCCGCCACCTCTGCAGCAAGCGGCCCCTCCGTCAACTGCACGCCCGCCATTGGCGGTACCTCGACATTAGCCGATCTCGACACCATCATCACGGTAACTAATTAAGCCTCTCTCGGCCGAGGACTTCATCTCCTTGCCTTTGACTGGGCATCCATGACGCCCTACATGTTTTTGCAGGGCGCCGCCGACGTTCCGTGCACTCTCCTGCACTTCGTGAACAACGAGTTGGTCGATGTCGCCAAGGGCAAAATCGTTCAACCGGGCAACCCCTTGTTCGACGGTACCCAGATGCCACCCAACTTGTTTAGGGTTCAACTGGTTCGGGTGCTGCCAGGCTGCGACGAGTTGTTACCTCCGATTCGACCGTCGGGGCCGACGATGATGACGTGATGACCCTCAGTGCCTGCCTGAGCTGGCCCCTGCTTTGGCCGAAGAGCCAGATTCGTTTGGGGGCGGGGGACACCACCCCAAAGACAACACCGCCAGTCGTGCCGGCGCCAAGTCGGCCCCATGGCAAGACCGCCGCAACGGTGCCGGACATCCCTATGCCACTGGATCCAAACATGCATATGGCACAGGATCAGAACGACGACGACGACGATACATTTGGCAACGTCGATCAGTACTTTGCCGATCATGGGTACGGTGGCGACTTCATGGGGCCTCCTTCTCAAGAACCCAACCCAACAAAAGACGTGCGCGATCTAGCTGGTACCGCGGAGAAGCCAAGTTGCAACAGGCGTTGTCTGCCGTTCAGCTCTCAGGAGACGCCTCCAGCTGCCGACTTCACCGAGCCTCAGATAGGCGAGGTGCGAAATATTATCAGCCCCAACACACTCAAGAAGGCGGTCTGTGAGCAGAACTCGGTCCCGTTACAGGAGAAGAAGAAGGCACGCAAAAGAAAGACTAACAAGGGTGCGGGCCAGCCGGCACCGAGTACGATCCATGCTCAGGACGGGCCACCTTCACCTGAGGATTTAATGAGGAGGCTGCATGTGGCGGTTAGGCCGATGCTACCGAGAAATATGCTCGATGCTGCAACCTGTTCTATGCGGAGTCTGCATGACAGTGTTCTTTCTTTGGAGAAGCGGCGTCTCAGAGAGAAGGATGTGGCATACCCGGTTTTCGCGGCCAAGGTGCTAGAGGGCAAGGGCTTTGTGGATAACTCCATCGGGGGTACGATCATCCTGCGGTTTGATGACATCCACGCTATGTTGACCCTTCATCCGCTGCACTACACCTTCGTTCGGCTATTTTCACTGAGTATGGAGATGTGGATCATTCGCGACAAGACCCCGGACAACGTGATAGTCGACCCCTTCTACATTCGTGCCAAGATCTTGGGCAGCGCTGGGGACCGGCAAGTCACGAATTCTTACCTCGAAGGCGTCATTCTGGCAAACCAAGATAAGGATAACTTCCTCGTGCCTTACTTTCCCGAGTAAGTCTTCCAACAACCGCCCCGTAACATATGAATTATTAGATTTCGATCGTTTTTCTTTTAACATTCCGTGTTTTCTGCAGTGACACACATTGCACGCTCATCCTCCTAAGCCCCAAATATTCCATGGCCACGTATTTCGACCCAGACCGTCAGTCGAATGTAGACTACACAAATGTCAAGAAGGTTCTTGATGATGTTCTCCCCGGCTACGCCAAATCTGGAGGCACCTTCACTAGGCCTATTCGTAAGTACGGCAAGCATGTGTTCTCCCACAATACGATGCTCTGCTGCGTCAAGCAGCTGCCTGGCGGTCAGAAGGGTGCCTACTACGCCATCCATCACATGCGGGCGATCGTAAGGGACCATCATCAACTTTTGCTACCGAGTAAACTCAGAGATTGGGCCGCGAGTGTGTCGGCAATCCAGGACGCGGACATCAGACAAGAATTCTTTCGCATCCAGTCGGAGTTTGCGGAAATCATCCATCAAGATGTCCTTCGTACCTCGGGGTAGTTCTACCTCAGAAATCAACCGTCCAACAGTGACATCGACACAATGCTACAAATGCAGGCTAACAACGCCCGATATTTCATGACTCCCACGATAGACGGCGGCTTCATCCACGCTCCGGTCCCTTGAGTCGAGTCGAAAGCAGTGATGCTGTGTCTAGTTCTGAAACATCGATTGGCTCATGTTGTAATTAAACTTTAATGAACTTGTAGTATGTCTCTTTGGTTTCGAGAGTCGTTCAACTTAGATGTAATCAATGCTATTGCTTATGTATTGTCTGTGAATTGGTACTAACGTTTTGTTTGGCTAGTGCATAGCGATGCCGTCGTATGTCGTGTACAAGGGTAAGGTTCCCGGAGTCTACGACGACTGGGAGGAGTGTCGGAGATAGGTTCACCGATTCAGCGGTAACAGTTACAAAGGGTACACCACTAGGGCCGAGGCCGAATCTAGATATGCCCGCTATCTAGCGGGAGAGGGGAGGGAGCGTTGGAGGAACCGGATGAAGACGAGTTTCATCGTGATGATGCTCATCGTGATGACCGCAGCTCTCTTCTATGTGATGATAGTTTAGATGATCGATATCAACTTGTAATGTGAAGACAAACTCGCTACTCGCGGTCTCAAGACTTGTAATGTAATGTTCTATCTTTGTTCGGTCTTTTCAATTCGGAGACTAATATGATGAATTGTATTCACAGACTAATATGATGAATTGTATTCAGAGACTAATCTTCTATTGTATTCGATGAATCTGTTGTTGATGTGTGCTGTCTATATTTTGTCCAATTATACATTTTGTAACCTGTGCAAAAAACAGAAAATAAAAAAATAAAAAAAACCTAATATTCATACTAATGGCGCATCACAACACAGTGCGCCATTAGTATGCCAAAGGATACTAATGGCGCATCATTAAACAGTGCGCCATTAGTATGCCGAAGTTACTAATGGCGCATCTTGTTGTTGTGCGCCATTAGTATGCCAAAGCACCTGGGTATACATGGCCCCCTGGGAGGCATACTAATGGCGCACTGTTGTATATACTAATGGCGCATCTGAGGTCCGCCATTAGTATACCAGATACTAATGGCACACCAGTGGTGCGCCATTAGTAAAATATACTAATGGCGTGGCACTAATGGCGCACCACTAATGCGCCATTAATGTCCAAATTAGGTGCACCATTAGTAGGCCTTTTCCTAGTAGTGCCGGTTCACCGATCTTGCCAATGAAAACGTGAATGCTACCAAAGGGGACCCGGTACCCGTACTCAATTGAGCCGGCCTTGGGGCCCTAGCTTGCGTCGTCGATGTAGAGCTTGCCGCGACGACTCTTAATCATCCGGCCTACAGTGTAGCCCTCGAGTCCTTCAAAGCGGCCCTCCAAGAACCGGAAACCATCATGCGATAGCCCCACGGTGGGCGCCAACTGTCGTGGTTTTGTCATGGCAGATGTCCTAGAGAAAGGACTTAGTCGTGGAGCCATCACGACGGGTTAGCTTGAAGGGGTTAAAGCGGACACAGGGACGCAAGAGAATTTATACTAGTTCGGCCCCTTCAATGAAGGTAAAAGCCTACGTCTAGTTGTGATGAAATTGATGTGGTTTCGATGACTAGGGAGAAAACAAGCTTCACCTATGTCTCGAGTTGTTGTCTGTTGTCCTTGAACCGCCGCCGGGCCATCCCCTTATATACACGGGTGACTCCCATCGGCTTACGGAGTCCCAATACCGGCTCATAGATGTGTCCGGTTTGGTCTGTACTTATTCCTAACTTACAATACAGGTTAACTACTAACGCCGGTTTACGGCTACAAGCCTTGAACCGACCATGGGCCTTGATCCCTCCTCTGTCTTCTTGGGCTTTAACATACTTAACTACTGACGAAGTTAACTCAGCCCAGATAGGCCGGTTTACGCCTAGTAGTAATATCCCCAACACGGGCCGTATGATCGATTGGCCAAACATGGGTCAAACAGACCGCATTCTGGCCGTAAACGGGCTAGAGTTGGAATCGTCCGTTCATGGGCCGACCATAACGGGCCATCGTTAATAGGTCGTATTTGATGACGCTATGAAAACGGCCCAACATATTAACGGACCACAAACGGGCCGACTGTAACCACGGGCTGAATTTGGCCCACAAGCAGAAAATGACAGTAACAGGCCGTAAGTAAACGAGTGCTACAAATGAGCCCAAGAATAAATGGGCTCTGAGAAGGCCGAAAGATAACATGGGCTGGAGACGGCCCAGCGGAATAACGGCCGTTAATGGGTATAAAGTGATACACTGTTCATTACGGGCCAGTTTCACCATGGGCCTTTAATGGGTGTAAAGTGATACACCGTTCATTACGGGCCAGTTTCACCACGGGCTGTTAATAGGCCAAGAGTTACATAGGGCCTCATATGGGCCGAAAGACTTCATGGGCCATACATGGGCCAGAAGTGAAAACGGGCTGGAATCATATTGGATGTCCCAGATGATGCTACTGGGCCTAATTCGAATAGGGCGTAACGGGCCTTGGGTTAGCGGGCTGTAAATGGGCTATATGCGAACAGGCCATTAACAGGCTTTCCATGGGCCGGCCCGCCACCTTTTAACCAAATCAAACGGGCCGGCCTTTTCATAGGAATGGGCCTCTGTTGGGCCATGCCATGTGTCAACGTATCATAGGCGCACTACTAGGGAAAAGCCTAGCAGTAGCGCTGGTTTTTTCCTATCAGTAGCGCGGGTAAGCGCGCTACTGATAAGGCGCTACAGCTAATGCTTAGCAGTAGCGCCTACTGGCACTCGCTACTGCTATATCTACTTAGTAGTATCGCTTTCCAAGTCAATCGCTACTGCTAATTATTAGTAGCGCTTATGAAAACAACCGCTACTACTATTATTCCCTATTCCATTACTTTTGAATTTTAGGTCGTATTCATATACCTGTATACAATTTTTCATACAATAGCAATTTAGAGATTGTTTTTACATCGTAATGAGTTATTAAATCACTAGGTGAAAGAACCTTGGATTAGTTTCAAGTGCATGGATCCAAAGTAACCAATGGTCACTTTGGATCCATCCATTTGAAACTAATCGGCGGTTCTTTCACCCAATGACATAATAACTTCTCATCATCATCAAAATATCATTAACAACTTATCATCATAATATATCATTGTCATATAACTCCTCATAATCATCATTTTCATCTACGATGGGACATCGTATAACAACTTCGTCACTAGTTATAATGACAACTCGTCCTCATCATCATCATAGTACTCATAGTCACTACTCCTACTCAGCATCACCATCAAGTCTAAGACATTGTAGTCATATATAATCAACACAAACTAATTGTTCTTAATACTTAGGACCTACTCCTCTCTCCTAGCTAAAATACCATAAAACAGATAAACCGGTCCTTCACCATAATGAAGAATGGACATAAACCTATCTCCAACTTGTGGCTTGCGCACATTCATTTTGTCTCCAATTATTTGCGTGTCCGCATTAATCACTTTGCTCCATTCTTTGATTTTGAGCCTTCCATCATTTGAATAAATCGAGTGTGCGGTATGGTAAGCCTCCGAAGGAGTTGGTCGTAAGCTAACCATATGCATATCACCTTTGGTAAATAGCATGTCAGGCACAACCCGCTTCGGGCGCCTCTGTTCAAAAACAAAATAGTAACATATATAGTTAGCAATGGTTTACTTAAGAATAATGTATGCAATGAAGTTACCATCATTAACAAAATCTTACCAAGTTTTTAGCAATGAAGTTATCATCAAGAAATGTATGGACTAGTGGCACGTATCTAGTATAATTTTGGCTAATAGAGTGACTGGTTTTGAAGGCCTCAACATCTTCTATGAATGAGACACGATAACCTTTCTCCTCACAATTAAGCTTGGAGTCATAGCTGTAGTATGTGTTGTCTACTACCTTCCGAGTATTTCTTGAAGATAAGAAATGAGCTGAAAATTATAAATAAATAAGTTTAGTATGGACGAACACCAAATATTTTTAAATTAAAAACATAAATTACTGAACTTAACAAATTAGTTTGACAAACTCACATCTAGGCAAAACTGGAGGCATATCCACATCCACCCAGATGTCGATATTATCGTCATCATCATAATCTTCGGGACGAATATCAAATCTTATTTGCATTCCCTCCTCAAATCCATATGCCTTGCAGAGCTTCCCAATTAGAGCAACCGAAATGGGAGTGATCGACCGCATTGTAGAACTTAATCAGAAACTCGTAACCATGTTTAGTTCTTAAGTGAGCCCTCCTCGTCTCCACATTCTCAAAGTCATGTAAACCAAAACCAAGCTTCTCCAATACATATGGTCTAGCATGGCACGGGATGTACTAATCGAATTGAAAAAACTCCATAAATTACAGGTTGAACAAAAGAAGCACAAGTGATGATATTAATTACGATGAAATGCTTGTCGCTGCATACCGTACAAACATCGAAGGTCTCTTCCAGCTTCACGGTGAAAAAACTATCATTTTGTAGGTGAGGAAACCTGTCGCACACACCCTAGTCATCATAGCAGTACCCGCACTCCGGGATCCCATCGTCATCAGACATCTCCTGTGTTCAAAATTCACAGATTATAACTCGACAGCAAAACCCAAAAAAACCGGCGTGACCTTTGCTAAAAAAGGACACATCAAGGGCCTGAAATTTGCCGGAACAGAAATTAATCAACACTCCGGCAAAACACAGGCCACTTATCGATGGTCATTACATTTCAATGGTTCAAAATATGAAAAACAATATTCGGAAATATCTTATATATAATCCTAACACTAATTAAACTAGTTTTATTAACTACTTACTAAATAAACTAGTTTTATTAACTACTTACTAAATAAACTAGTTCTATTAAGCACTTACTAAATAAAATATGTCCATTAAGCACTTAATATAAATAAGCTAGTTATATTAATCACTTGCTAAATAAACTAGTTACCAATGATTTGCAAAAACAGAGACAAGGGAGGGAGGGAGGAGAGAGGAGGGGGAGGGGCGACCGGAGGAGGAGGGGGAGGGGCCGACCGGAGGAGGAGGAGGGAGGGGCAGTGGGAGGAGGGTTGCCGGCAGAGGAGGGAGGAGGGGGCGGCCGCAGGCGGAGGGAGGAGGGCGCGGTGGGAGGAGGAGGGTGGACGGCGCGGTGGGAGGAGGAGGGATGGAAGGAGGGAGTACCTCGGTGGCGGACGGACGACGGTGGCGGCGGTGACGAACGACAATGGTTATATGCGCGGGCAAGAGTGACTGATAGGGAGAGTCAGAGAGAGGGTCGGCCGCGTGGTGATAAGGTAGGGTTAGTAGTAGCACGGGTATGAAAAAGTGCTACAGATAAGGAGAATAGCGGTAGCGCGGTATGGTGTAAGGCGCTACTGCTATAACTAGCTGGACGGCGAGGTCATGGCAACTAGAGCAGTAGCGCAGTTTAGAGATGACGTGCTACTCCTATTTTTCTTTCAGCAGCGCGTTTTTCCGGCACGCGTTGTTGCTAAATAGCAGTAGCGTCGTTTTTTGAAGAGCGTTGCTGGTAATATTCTATGTATAAGGTCTTCCCTAGTAGTGGCGCCTTCTATCCAATGAGTGGATGACATTTGTCCCGATGATGAGCCGACACGTGTTTCCTCCAGCCAATGATGATTTTACACGTGGAAAATCCCCATTGGTCGGGGCTGTTAACGGGTTATCGGATCCAAAACCCAACCCGATAGCTTAACGGCGTTCCATTACGGTGGATGCCACGTGTCGGTCACCCTTGACGAAAGCACTTCTGTGACGCGCGATTTATCGACATGGAAGTGGATACTTCCGTGATGATAATTTTGGTAATGTCATGGAACACTTCTACGACAGCACAGGTATGACTATCTTAATTCTTTCATAAATTTGTCATGTGTGTGCATGCATGACAAAAAACACGACCTACTATGACAAACACGTATCATCATGGAAGTGTATTTTTTGGTAGTGATGGCATGTGGCTGCACACGGAAGTTTCCAGCATGAATAATCTTATGATCCCTTTGAGCCTGGGTGACGGTCCATAGGAAAATCACACGGTACCCCGGGATTTCCAAAAATACAGGCAATCACTGGGTTCCCCGGGTGCCTCAATCCACCCAGATGTGTATTAAAGTTGCCACCTTAAGTTAACCATTAAATTAACATCTCACATCTGTCATGGATACACTGAAACCCAAACCACGTCTACTAGCATACCATAGCAATATAAGCAACATAGAAGTAACTCCCAAAGGTTTGATAATAAAACAGGTGAATAGGTACTACCTCATCTACTTCCCAACCCCCAAATTATTCAAATCCTAACCATGCAATTGTTTGAGGGTTGATCTAATGCAATAAAAACTGGGTAGTAAAGAGGTATGATCAAAGTGTTACTTGCCTTGCTGTTGATCCTTGAAACATAGAGACTCATAGTAGCACGCTTCGCACTCCGGGTACTCTAATGCAAACAAACAAGCCTACAATAAGAAATCAAGCAAGAAGCACGGGTAAAACTCAAATAAGAAGATCTAACCAGAAAGTTCAAATTAAGAACTACGGTTTATAAAAAGAATTAAATCAAACGAAGCAACGAAACTCAAAATGCGATAGAAACAAGCTCCGATTACTAATCTAGACTAAAGTGAAATTTTACAGTAGAAAAAACTTGTTTAAGTTGGTTAAACATCAAGAGGGCTTTGAGACGAAACTCTAGGCGCTTGAATCGCCTGATTCCGATAAACGAGCGAAAAGATAAACTAAAACGAAAATCGGATCAGAAATCGCGATCGAAAACAATCACGATAAATCCGAGAAAAAGAAAAACTGACGAAGAGACTAACGAACGAACATTTGCTATCTGCGGCTAACGGACGAAAACCGTTTGTTAAAACGAACGTACGGACGAACGTCCGCTAAATAGCTAAACCGAAAAAAACCAAACCGAATCTAAAAAACGGATCTAGGGTTTTCGAAAAAAACGATCGGTTTTTCTCGCGAAAACCGAGGCGGCGGCGGCGACTACCTCTGGTGGGTCGGCCAGAGGGTGGCGGGACGGCTTATAACACCCCCCCCCCCCCCCCGAGCGGAGTCCCGCTCAGGTACGGCCAAGAGTCGGTTTTTTTAAATAATTCTGACATGCAGAAAAAGAAAGAAAAAAAATACTAAACAGGCTCCAAAAATCCCTAAATAAAATTTCCCCGTCCTCTAAAAATATGCCGGACAAGGTGAATATTTATTTGGGCCTAAAATGCAATTTTGAAAAAACGCAATTTTTTCCTAATTCAAATAAAATAGCAATAAAACTCCGAATAAAAATCTTATTTGATTTTAATATTATATCTCCAATATTTCTCTTTTTTTAGGAAGTCATTTTATCCTCTCTTTTATTTTTATAAAAGAAATATTCGAAGAGAAAATAGTTGGGTAACGCCAGGGTTTTCCCAGTCACGACGTTGTAAAACGACGGCCAGTGAATTGTAATACGACTCACTATAGGGCGAATTCGAGCTCGGTACCCGGGGATCAAGCCATAATTCAATAAAATATGATATGCAATGATGATCTAATGTATAACATTCCAAATTGAAATTTTGGGATGTTACAATGTACCAGTAGCTATGTGTTTGATCTCTCTCTCTCTCGTGTTCTTGAGTCGGCATGATCTTGATGTATCGCGAGCTTTGCTATTATATTTGGATCTTATGATTTTTCTCCCCCTCTACTCTCTAGTGATAAATTGAGTTTTCCCTTTGAAGTTATCTTATCGGATTGAGTCTTTAAGGATTTGAGAACACTTGATGTATGTCTTGCATGTACTTATCTGTGGTGACAATGGGATATCACGTGATCCACTTGATGTATGTTTTGGTGATCAACTTGCGAGTTCCGTGCCCTTGTGAACTTATACATAGGGGTTGGCACACGTTTTCGTCTTGACTCTCCGGTACAAACTTTGGGGCACACTTTTGAAGTTCTTTGTGTTGGTTGAATAGATGAATCTGAGATTGTGTGATGCATATCGTATAATCATGCCCACGGATACTTGAGGTGACATTGGAGTATCTAGGTGACATTAGGGTTTTGGTTGATTTGCGTCTTAAGGTGTTATTTTACTACGAACTCTAGGGATGTTTGTGACACTTATAGGAATAGCCCAACGGATTGATCGGAAAGAATAACTTTGAGGTGCTTTCGTACCCTACAATAATCTCTTCGTTTGTTCTCCGTTAATAGTGACTTTGGAGTGACTCTTTGTTGCATGTTGAGGGATAGTTATATGATCCAATTATGTTATTATTGTTGAGAGAACTTGCACTAGTGAAAGTATGAACCCTAGGCCTTGTATCAACGCATTGCAATACCGTTTGTGCTCACTTTTATCATTAGTTACCTTGCTATTTTTATACTTTCAGATTGCAAAAACACATTTCTACTATCCATATTGCACTTGTATCACCATCTCTTCGCCGAACTAGTGCACCTATACAATTTACCATTGTATTGGGTGTGTTGGGGACACAAGAGACTCTTTGTTATTTGGTTGCAGGGTTGTTTGAGAGAGACCATCTTCATCCTACGCCTCCCACGGATTGATAAACCTTAGGTCATCCACTTTAGGGAAATTTGCTACTGTCCTACAAACCTCTGCACTTGGAGGCCCAACAACATCTACAAGAAGAAGGTTGTGTAGTAGACATCAAGCTCTTTTCGGGTGCCGTTGCCGGGGAGGTTAGCGCTTGAAGGTATATCTTTAGATCTTGCAATCGAATCTTTTTGTTTCTTGTTTTATCACTAGTTTAGTCTATAATAGAAAATTACCGAAAATGGAATTAAGGATACCTCATATGCTTCATCTATTTAATATCTTTCGTGAAAAGAAGGATTCCTATAATTGTGCCAAAATGTTAGAAGAAGAATGCATTAAAATGTTTCGCACAAAATCTTTGAATGATGAGCGTGTTTGCAATGTTGTTAGTATGAACTCCTTGAATATCCATAGTACTAATGATGATTGCACTAGTCATAATGAAAAGGTCTCTTATAAGCATGTCAATTTTTGTCGAGTGCATAGAGTTTGCAAGTACACACCAAATAGGGAATATAGATTTTGCAAGAGGCATAAGTATTTGGAAACTAAGTGGTTGCAAGAAAGGCTAGATGTTTGTGCTGAAAATTTAAAATTTCTTCGCCATACTTGTGAACTTTGCAATGAACATGGTCATTTAAATCTACAATGCAAATTTTTTCATGATTGTATCGTGTCCAAAAATTGTGATGATTTGATTTCCCTTGCACATCATAATGAACTTAGTTTGCTTTTGGGTTATGACGAAATGAAACGTATAACTAAGCATATTCCAGAATATAACCTTGAGAAATTCCTCGATATTGATCTAGAAGAAATTTTTATGTATTGTGCGGTGAATTGCATTGAAAATCCTTATATTTCCAATTACATAAAGAAAAGAAAACAAATATAGGATGAAGAGAATACTAATGAAAGGGAAGAGGCTTCCCAATATCCTCCTGTTATTTCTTATGATGAATCAGGTAACGAGGAGGAGCCTTCTATTCAACCAATCTCATTAATAAGGAGCTCAAAAAAGAGGGTTAAACCCACACATGATGTGAAGAAGAAAAAGAAAATACGGAGAAGCAAAGGTAGAAAGGTATCCCTCCCAAATGATATTGCTCCTATTACTCATTGTGATAACGATAATTGCTATACTATTGGTGCTATCCATACTATTAATGATGAGAGTGATTATGCTTATGATACGAAAAGGCCCAAGCTTGGGGATGCTATGTTTGATGATAATGACAAGTTTGAGAATATATTTGCTGCAATTACTGTTTGTCCCAAGCTTGGGGATGCTATGTTTTATGAAGATGATATGTTTAGCCTCCCAAGTTTTGACATGCAAATTTATTATGATGATAGCATGCCTCCTATTTATGATGGTTATATTGATGAAAGTGGGTTTGGAAGAGTGTCAACTTTAGGAAGTAATGATCCCACTATTTTGGAGGATGTTGAATCCTATTGTGACAATTATGAAAGTGGATTTGGAGAGGTCATGACTTTATTTAGTAATGATTCCACTATCTTGGAAGAGGTTTCAATCGATTATGATGAGAACAAAGTTGCTACTTATGATGATTATTGTGATGACACTTATGCTATAAAAAGTAGTGATGATTATATTTATAAAACCTGTCATGATTATGATTACCATTTTCCTGAACATTACTCTTCTAATGTGGAAACAGTTTGTAGTATCTGAGTTTCTTATGATACTCCCACTATTCTAAATGAGAAGAATTTTGCTTATGTGGAGAGTTGTAAATTTTCTATGCTTGTAGATCATGAAAGCAATGCTTTATGTGATGGTTATATTGTTGAATTCATTCATGATGCTACTGAAAGTTATTATGAGGGAGGAATATATGCTTGTAGGAATTGCAATAATATCAAGTTTCCTCTCTATGTGCTTACGGTTTTAAAGTTATGCCTGTTTTGCCTTCCTATGCTAGTGGATTATTGTTACCACAAGTTGTTTGCTCACAAAATCCCTATGCATAGGAACTGGGTTAGGCTTAAATGTGATAGTCATATTCTTCATGATGCTCTCTTTATGTTTCAATTGTTATCTTTTATGTGAGCATCATTGAAATCATCATGCCTAGTTAGGGGCGTTAAACGTTAGCGCTTGTTGGGAGGCAACCCAACTTTATTTTTGTTACTTGCTTTTTGCTCTGTTTAGCAATAAATAATCTATCTAGCCTCTGGTTAGATGTGGTTTTATGATTTTAATTAGTGTTTATGCCAAGTAGAACCTTTGGGAAGACTTGGGGAAAGTCTCTGCGATCTTGCTGTAAAAAACAGAAACTTTAGTGCTCATGAGATTTGCTGCCATTTTTTAATGGAGCGTGAGATTAGGTTTATTCTTTTTGCATATGATTAGTAGATTAATTAATAACGTCCAGCAATTTATTTTAGAATTTTTGGTGTTTGAGAAGTATTCGAAACCTACAGATTACTACAGACTGTTCTGTTTCTGACAGATTCTGTTTTTCGTGTGTTGTTTGCTTATTTTAATGAATCTATGGCTACTAGTAGAGTTTATGAACCATAAAAAGTTGGAATACAGTAGGTTTAACACCAATATAAATAAAGAACGAGTTCATCACAGTACCTTGATGTGGTGGTTTGTTTTCTTTTACTAACGAAGCTCACGAGTTTTCTGTTAAGTTTTGTGTTGTGAAGTTTTCAAGTTTTGGGTAAAGATTCGATGGACTATGGAATAAGGAGTGGAAAGAGCCTAAGCTTGGGTATGACCAAGGCACCCCAAGGTAATATTCAAGGACAACCAAGAGCCTAAGCTTGGGGATGCCCCAGAAGGCATCCCCTTTTCATCTTCGTTCATTGGTAACTTTACTTGGAGCTATATTTTTATTCACCACATGATATGTGTTTTGCTTGGAGAGTCAATTTATTTTATTAGGATTTGGTTGCTGTTATTTAGAACAATATTTTTCATCTTTTATTTCAATAAAAGTGGGGTTGATAGCCTTTACTATGCCAATTTTACAAGTCTTCATGTTGCTGTTTGAAAACAGAAAGTTTACCGCTGTTGAAAAAATTCCCTAGAAAAGTCAGAATGTGATAAAATGTTGAAACCTTTTTCATATTAAGCTATGATAAATTTACTACACTGGGAATTTTCTTTAATAATTTTGGAGATAGGGAAGTATGGATCTTGCTGCATTCTTTACAGACTGTCCTGTTTTGGCAGATTGCTATTATGTTTGCATTGTTTGCATATGTTTGATCCTTTAATGATTCTATTTGAGGATAGGACTATTAAATATGCAGAGGCATTTAGTATGCAATGTTGAATAATAGTTTTAGTGATTTTCTACAGTAGAGTATGATAAGGTTTTTGCATTGGTTTATACTAACTTATCTCATGAGTCCTTGTTGAGTTTTGTGTGGATGAAGCTTTTGAGATTTAGGGAGACCATGATATGAGAGGAATTAAGGAGACACAAAAGCTCAAGCTTGGGAATGCCCAAGGCATCTGAGGTAGTCCTGGATTAGGGGGTCTCCGGACAACCGGACTATATCCTTTGGCCGGACTGTTAGACTATGAAGATACAAGATTGAAGACTTCGTCTCGTGTCCGGATGGGACTCTACTTGGCGTGGAAGGCAAGCTAGGCAATACGGATATGTATATCTCCTCCTTTGTAACCGACCTTGTGTAACCCTAGCCCTTTCCGGTGTCTATATAAACCGGAGGGTTTTAGTCCATAGAAGAACATACAATCATACCATAGGCTAGCTTCTAGGGTTTAGCCTCTCCGATATCATGGTAAATCATCTCTTGTAATACTCATATCATCAAGAATAAATCAAGCAGGACGTAGGGTTTTACCTCCATCAAGAGGGCCCGGTCCTGGGTAAAACATCGTGTCCCCTGCCTCCTGTTACCATCCGCCTTAGACGCACAGTTTGGGACCCCCTACCCGAGATCCGCCGGTTTTGACACTGGCATTGGTGCTTTCATTGAGAGTTCCTCTGTGCCGTCGCCGTTAGGCTTGATGGATCCTTCTATCATTGATAGCGATGCAGTCCAGGGTGAGACTTTTCTCCCCGGACAGATCTTTGTGTTCGGCGGCTTCGCACTGCGGTCCAACTCGCTTGGCCATCTGGAGCAGATCGAAAGTTACGCCCCTGGCCACCAGGTCAGGTTTGGAAGCTTAAACTACATGGCCGATATCCACGAAGACTTGATCTTCGACGGATTCGAGCCTCTGCCTTGTGTGTCACGCGGTCACGATGAGTACGATTTAGCTCTACCATCAGATAGTGTTTAGGAGATCGCACCGGCAGCCGCTCCGACCCTCAATTCGGAGCCAGTTGCGCTGTCCATGGACGGGTGGATGGACTCCGCCACGGAGGCCTTACCTTCAGTGGTGATTGAGCCGAACATCGACCTTACCCTGCACAAAAGCCTTGTTGTCAGACTGCTGGATCCTTCTCCGACCACGGACTCCGAACCGCCTGCGCCAGTTCCTAGCGAATCCAATTGGGCGGCGATCATGGAGTTTACCTCTGCGGATATTTTTCAGCACTCACCCTTTGGCGACATACTAAACTCATTAAGGTCTCTCTCCTTGTCAGGAGGATCCTGGCCGAACTATGTCCGGCAGGATTGGGATGCGGATGACGAAGAAATCCGCTGCCCACCCACCACCCACTTAGTAGCCACTGTCGACGACTTAACCGACATGCTCGACTTCGACTCTGAAGACATCGATGGTATGGACGACGATACGGGAGATGAAGAGGAATCACTGCCCCCAAGGCACTAGACAGCCACCTCATCATACGATATATACATGGTGGACACACCGAAAGAAGGCAATGGCGACAAGACAGCGGAGGATGACCCCTCCAAGAAGCAATCCAAGCGCCGACATCAGCGGCGCCGCTCTAAGTCCCGCCAAAGCAAAAGTGGTGATACCGGCACAGGAGATAATAACACTCCGGATAGTGCCGAAGATGGCAACAATCCCCTCCAGCATGATCTAGGACAAGAGAATGGAGAGGCCAGCCCTCCAGAGAGAGCGGCAGATGAGGAGGATGATAATTACATGCCTCCCTCCGAAGATGAGGCAAGCCTCGACGATGACGAATTCGTCGTGCCAGAGGATCCCCTCGAACAAGAGCGCTTCAAGCGCCGGCTTATAGCCACAGCAAATAGCCTTAAGAAGAAGCAGCAGCAGCTTCAAGCTGATCAAGATCTGCTAGCTGACAGATGGACTGAAGTCCTGGAGGCCGAGGAATATAAACTCGAACACCCCTCCAAGAGTTACCCAAAATGCAGGTTGCTACCCCGACTGGAGGAAGAAGCGTATGATGCGGCTGATCGGCCACCTCGTGGCCGCGATAGAGAGGCATTCCAGCCAAAAGCTCAGTCTGCACCCCGACGCCATTCAAATAAAAAGGCATGGGGAAATACGCCAGACCTACGAGACGTATTGCAGGACAAAGCAAAACATGCAAGATCGATCTATGGATCACGAGGGCGCGCCACTATGCCAGACGATAAACGTCACGCCAGATACAGTAAAGTAAATCTGGCCGGGCCGCACACAACGGGCAAGACTCATTGGAGCTGCGTCGGGATATAGCCCAGTACAGAGGTGCCGCACACCCCTTATGCTTCACAGATGAAGTAATGGATCATCAAATCCCAGAGGGTTTCAAACCCGTAAATACAGAATCATACGACGGCACAACAGATCCTGCGGTATGGATCGAGGATTTCCTCCTGCATATCCACATGGCACGCGGTGATGATCTACACGCCATTATATACCTCCCACTCAAACTCAAAGGACCAGCTCGGCATTGGCTCAATAGCTTGCCAGCAGAGTCCATTGGCTGTTGGGAAGATCTGGAAGCCGCATTCCTCGACAACTTTCGTGGGACTTATGTGCGACCACCAGATGCCGATGACTTGAGCCACATAATTCAGCAGCCAAAGGAATCGGCCAGGAAATTCTAGACACGGTTCCTAACAAAGAAAAATCAAATCGTCGACTGTCCGGATGAAGAGGCTCTAGCAGCTTTCAAGCACAACATCCGCGATGAGTGGCTAGCCCGGCACCTTGGTCAGGAAAAGTCGAAATCTATGGCAGCCCTCATGACACTCATGACCCGCTTTTGTGTGGGAGAAGACAGCTGGCTGGCTCGCAGTAACAACATATCAAAGAACCATCGTACTTCGGATACCAAGGACGGCAGTAGCAGGTCACGTCGCAACAAACATAAGCACCGCATTAACATTGACTATACCGAGGATACGGCAGTCAATGCCGGATTCAAAGGCTCTAAACCTAGTCAGCGGAAAAAGCCATTTAAAAGAAGCACTCCGGGCCCGTCCAGTTTGGACCGTATACTCGATCGCTCGTGTCAAATACACGGCACCCCAGACAAGCCAGCCAACCAAACCAACAGGGATTGTTGGGTGTTCAAGCAGGCCGGCAAGTTAATTGCCGAAAACAAAGATAAGGGGCCACATAGCGATGACGAGGAAGAGCCCCGGCAGCCGAACACCGGAGGACAAAAGAGGTTCCCCCCACAAGTGCGGACGGTGAACATGATATACGCAACCCACATTCCCAAGAGGTAGCTGAAGCGTGTGCTCAGGGACGTGTATGCGTTGGAGCCTGTCGCCCCAAAGTTCAACCCATGGTCCTCCTGTCCGATCACCTTCGATCGAAGGGACCACCCCACTAGTATCCGTCATGGCGGATTTTCCGCACTGGTCCTAGTCCCAATCATTGACGGATTTCACCTTACTCGAGTCCTCATGGATGGCGGCAGCAGCCTGAACCTGCTTTATCAGGACACAGTGCGCAAAATGGGTATAGACCCCTCAGGGATCAAACGCATAAAGACGACCTTTAAAGGCGTCATACCAGGTGTAGAGGCCCATTGCACAGGCTCAGTCACACTGGAAGTGGTCTTCGGATCCCCGGAAAACTTCCGAAGCAAAGAGCTAATCTTCGATATAGTCCCGTTCCGCAGTGGTTATCATGCACTGCTCAGGCGAACCGCATTTGCGAGATTCAATGCGGTACCGCATTATGCATACCTCAAGCTCAAGATGCCAGGACCTCGGGGGGTCATTATAGTTAATGGAAACACAGAGCGCTCTCTGCAAATGGAGGAGCACATTGCGGGCCTCGCAGCGGAAGCACAAAGCAGCCTCTTAAGGCAATCCACTAGTTCAGCATTTAAGGGCCCGGACACCTTCAAGCGCGCCCGGAGTAATCGGCAACAGGACCGCCTGGCACGTTTCGAGCTCGCATACATAACTACGGTCCGGTCCTAGACAAACGGCGAAATCTGTGCCACGCATACATAATTACGCATTAAAAATACCATGGGCAGAGGCGGGGAAGGGGGCACGACGGTGGCACACCCCAAGTCGCGGCTTAAACCACACTAGGGGCTTCCCGCTTTGTTATTTTTCTCTTTCAGGACTTCAATCTCTGGAAACCCTGTTCGGCAGCGTGATTGCCGAACACATGATGCAGCATCCAAGGAGGCAGAAAGCTACGTCACACCATGGAACTCCCAGGTGGATTACGATAACGAGTGAAATATTTTCTTTACTACTATTCCTTAGCTTGCCCTTGGAGGGGACATAGTCCTACTTTTTGCTTATCGCACTACCTGTATCATTCTGCTCTAACGCACATTTTTTAATAAACAATGCATTGCATTAAGGCTATTATTGCATTCTTATATATATATATATGTTCATTCATGACATCCAGCACCTGTACACTCTGGTACGGCCAATACGCTAGGGGCTTAAGCATACCCCATAATGCGGCGTGAGAAGTCCGAACACTTTCACAAGTGTGGCACCCCGAACTTATAGCATTATATGCATCAGCTCCGAATCATGTCTTTGGTCAAAAGTTGGGTTTGCCCGGCTCCCATGTTTTGATACCTTACGTTCCGCTATATCGGCTAAGGTAGCACTGGAAGAACTATTGCGATTGTGCCCCGGTTCTGCTGGGCTAAGCACCTCAGTAGAGAAAGCTAAAACTATGCGCCCCCACTAGCCTGGTAAAACCCGCTTATCCCCCAAGCGCCGTAATCGATGGCGCGGTTGGGTTACCCACGCCCATATTAATGAGAATCCCATAATAAGAGGAACACGATCTCCGCTTTGACAAGACGTGTCAAGAAACTGCCTCGCATTGTGTGCGGGGCTAGTTAAATGAAACGGTTCGAATAATCACCGGGCCATGGCTTAATGTCAAGTTGCCAAAACAAGTCAGCAGATTAGATTTGTGAAAGTATTATTCTCTCTACGGTGGTATGTGGAACTTATTTTGCAGGGTCGGACACTATCCTTGTAATCAAATTCTTCCGTGGTGTATTCGGAGGAGGAACCCGCCTTGCAATGCCAAAGACAATACTGCACGCCGGACTCATCGTCATTGAAGCCTGGTTCAGGGGCTACTGAGGGAGTCCTGCATTAGGGGGTCTCCGGACAACCGGACTATATCCTTTGGCCGGACTGTTAGACTATGAAGATACAAGATTGAAGACTTTGTCTTGTGTCCGGATGGGACTCTACTTGGCATGGAAGGCAAGCTATGCAATACGGATATGTATATCTCCTCCTTTGTAACCGACCTTGTGTAACCCTAGCCCTTTCCGGTGTCTATATAAACCGGAGGGTTTTAGTCTGTAGAATAACATACAATCATACCATAGGCTAGCTTCTAGGGTTTAGCCTCTCCGATCTCGTGGTAGATCAACTCTTGTAATACTCATATCATCAAGAATAAATCAAGCAGGACGTAGGGTTTTACCTCCATCAAGAGGGCCCAAACATAGGTAAAACATCGTGTCCCCTGCCTCCTGTTACTATCCGCCTTAGACGCACAGTTCGGGACCCCCTACCCGAGATCCGCCGGTTTTGACACCAACAACATCCCAAGATAATATTTCAAGAAGTCTCAAGCGTCTAAGCTTGGGGATGCCTGGGTTGGCACCCCACCTTTCTTCTTCGACAACTATCGGTTAGTATCGGTTGATCCTAAGTTTTTGCTTATTCACATGATGTTTGCTATTCTTAGAATGTCATTTTATTTTGTTTTGCTTGCTGTTTAAATAAAATATCAAGATATGAAATTATTAAATGGGAGAGTCTTCAGTAGCTAAATAATTATTTAACTACTCATTGATCTTCACTTATATCTTTTCGAATTAGTTTGTCATTCACTCGTGTGCTTCACTTATATCCTATGAGTAAATAGTTGAATGAGCGAATATCATAAACTGAAATTATATATGTTTCATGTGCTTATCCCATGGGGAGTGATGACTTCACATATAAGAAGTAGAGGTGGTAAATTTATTGAAGGTTAGCAAACATTGTATTGGTCACTTGAACAATTCATGAAATAATAATGAGGGAAGAGAGATTTCGCATATAAATATACTATCTTGGACATCTTTTGTAATTGTGAGCACTCATTAAAATATGACATGCTAAAAGGTTGATGTTGGACAAGGAAGACAATGTAATGGGTTATGTGATACGTCTCCGTCGTATCTAATTTTCCAAACACTTTTCCCCTTGTTTTGGACTCTAACTTGCATGATTTGAATGGAACTAACCCGGACTGACGCTGTTTTCAGCAAAATTGCCATGGTGTTATTTTTGTGCAGAAATAAAAGTTCTCGGAATGACCTGAAAATCAACAGAGAATTATTTTGGAATATATAAAAAATACTGGAAGAAATATCCACATCAGGGGGCCCACCACCTGTCCACGAGGGTGGGGGCGTGCCCTACCTCCTGGGCGCGCCCCCTGCCTCGTGGGCCCCCTGATGCTCCACCGACCTCAACCCTGACTCCATATATTCACTTTCGAGCAGAAAAAAATCAGGGAGAAGGATTCATCGTGTTTTATGATACAGAGCTGCCGCCAAGCCCTAAACTCTCTTGGGAGGGCTGATCTGGAGTCCGTTCGGGGCTCCGGAGAGGGGAATCCGTCGCCATCATCATCATCAACCTTCCTCCATCACCAATTTCATGATGATCACCTCCGTGTGTGAGTAATTCCATCGTAGGCTTGCTGGACGGTGATGGGTTGGATGAGATTTATCATGTAATCGAGTTAGTTTTGTTAGGGTTTGATCCCTAGTATCCACTATGTTCTGAGATTGATGTTGCTATGACTTTGCTATGCTTAATGCTTGTCACTAGGGCCCGAGTACCATGATTTCAGATCTGAACCTATTATGTTTTCATTAATATATGAGAGTTCTTGATCCTATCTTGCAAGTCTATAGTCACTTACTATGTGTTATGATCCAGCAACCCCGAAGTGACAATAATCAGGACCACTCCCGGTGATGACCGTAGTTTGAGGAGTTCATGTATTCACTATGTGTTAATGCTTTGGTCCGGTACTCTGTTAAAAGGAGGCCTTAATATCCCTTAGTTTCCAATAGGATCCCGCTGCCATGGGAGGGTAGGACAAAAGATGCCATGCAAGTTCTTTTCCATAAGCACGTATGACTATATTCGGAATACATACCAACATTACATTGATGAACTGGAGCTAGTTCTGTGTCACCCTAGGTTATTACTATTACATGATCAATCGCATCCGGCATAATTCTCTATCACCGATCCAATGCCTACGTGCTTTTCCATATATTGTTCTTCGCTTATTTACATTTCTACTGCTACTGTTACAATCACTACAAAACCCAAAAATATTACTTTTGCTACCGTTACCTTTTGCCACCGTTACCACTACTATCATACTACTTTGCTACTAAATACCTTGCTGCAGATATTGAGTTTCCAGGTGTGGTTGAATCGACAACTCAGCTGCTAATACTTGAGAATATTCTTTGGCTCCCCTTGTGTCGAATCAATAAATTTGGGTTGAATACTCTACCCTCGAAAACTGTTGCGATCCCCTATACTTGTGGATTATCAAGAACATTTTCTGGCACCATTGCTGGGGAGCATAGCTCTATTCTTTGAGTCACTTGGGATTTATATCTTCCTATCATTATGAAGAACTTGAAAGATCAAAGAACCAAGATTTTCCCCTCAACTATGAGGGGAGGTAAGGAACTGCCATCTAGCTCTACACTTGATTCACCTTTTGTTTTGAGTAAGCTTGCGACACCTAAATTTGCTTCTACTATTAATTATGATATGTCGCATGTTAGTGATGATGCCACTTCTGCTTTGCATGATACTTATGATGAAACTACTACTATGCTTGATACTACTGTGCCACTTGGTGAATTTCTTGATGAAAAACTTCCTAGGGGTAGAGAGGATGAAATTATTGAATCTGATAATATTTATGAAAGTGGTGATGAAGATTCTCCCCCTACATATGAATTACCTATTATTCCTAAAGGTTATGTTATGGATAAAGAAACTGCTAGAGACTTTCTTGCTTGCAATGATAGGAGTGATTGATACGTCTCCAACATATCTATAATTTTTGATTGCTCCATGCTATATTATCTACTGTTTTGGACATTATTGGGCTTTATTATCCACTTTTATATTACTTTTGGGACTAACCTACTAACCGGAGGCCCAGCCCAGAATTGTTGTTTTTTGCCTATTTTAGGGTTTCGAAGAAAAGGAATATCAAACGGAGTCCAAACGGAATAAAATCTTCGGGAACGTGATTTTCTCACCGAACGTGATCCAGGAGACTTGGACCCTGCTCCAAGGAACAAAAGAGGTGGTCACGAGGGTGGGGGGCGCCCCCCCAGGGCACGCCCCCCTGCCTCGTGGGCCCCTCGTTGCTCCTCCGGCGTACTTATTCCTCCTATATATACACACGTACCCCCAAACGATCAGAACAAGAGCCAAAAACCTAATTCCACCGCCGCAACTTTCTGTATCCATGAGATCCCATCTCGGGGCCTGTTCCGGAGCTCCGCCGGAAGAGGGCCGTCATCACGGAGGGCTTCTACATCATCATAGCCTCTCTGATGAAGTGTGAGTAGTTTACCTCAGACCTTCGGGTCCATAGTTAGTAGCTAGATGGCTTCTTCTCTCTCTTTGAATCTCAATACAAAGTTCTCCCCGTCTCTTGTGGAGATCTATTTGATGTAATCTTCTTTTTGCGGTGTGTTTGTTGAGACCGATGAATTGTGGGTTTATGATCAAGTCTATATATGAATAATATTTGAATCTTCTCTGAATGCTTTTATGTATGATTGGTTATCTTTGCAAGTCTCTTCGAATTATCCGTTTGGTTTGGCCAAGTAGATTGGTAGTTCTTGCCATGGGAGAAGTGCTTAGCTTTGGGTTCGATCTTGCGGTGTCCTTACCCAGTGACAGAAGGGGCAGCAAGGCACGTATTGTATCGGTGCCATCGAGGATAACAAGATGGGGTTTATTTCATATTGCATGAATTTACCTCTCTAAATCATGTCATCTTGCTTAAGCCGTTACTCTGTTTTTAACTTAATACTCTAGATGCATGCTGGATAGCGGTCGATGAGTGGAGTAATAGTAGTAGATGCAGAATCGTTTTGATCTACTTGTCACGGATGTGATGCCTATATACACGATCATGCCTAGATATTCTCATAACTATGCTCAATTCTGTCAATTGCTCAACAGTAATTTGTTCACCCACCGTAGAATACTTATGCTCTTGAGAGAAGCCACTAGTGAAACCTATGCCCCTCGGGTCTATTCTCATCATATCAATCTCTATCACTTTAATCTTGCTTTGCTTTTTTCTTTTCTTTTACTTTTTACTTTGCATCTTTATACCAAAAAATACTAAAAAATATTATATCTATCAGATCTCACTCTCGTAAGTGACCGTTAAGGGCTTGACAACCCCTAATCGTGTTGGTTGCGAGTAGCTATCGCTTTGTGCAGGTACGAGGGACTCGAGCGTGGGCTCCTACTGGATTGATACCTTGGTTCTCAAAAACTAAGGGAAATACTTATGCTACTCTGCTGCATCATCCCTTCCTCTTCGGGGAAAACCAACGCAAGCTCAAGACGTAGCATCGGCGCGGAAGGTGTCTAGCTCTCCCCTCTGCCTCCGGCCCTCTCGTCCTCTCCTACGCCTCCGGCGTCCCCGGTCCCTTGATCCTTTATTCAAAAAAGTGCCTACCTCTTATCCAGATGGTGCCGGCACTAGACCTGCCATCCATCCTGCACGGCGGCGTCCTTGTCGGCGGCGGTGACGACATCCTTGTCAGTGGCTGAGACGGCTACGGATGTATAGGAGGATGAGAAGGCGTCTGCCGTGCCTCGCGCGGGAGGACGGACGACAGGCTCGCCTGGGTGTGTGCTCGGTGAGGGGCAGCGCCTTTGCCGGCGTTATCGGCGGTGGAGACGGCTTCTGCTGCGCTGCGGGGTGGAGCATGGGGGGAAGTTGTCGGGCAACATGAGGAGGCAGAGGAGGCCAAGGCAAGGAGGTACGGCGTCGGCTAGCCAAGGGGCGGCCAGAGAAGAGGACGAGGAAGTCCACTTCCCTCGTCTGTGCACTCATCACGGCAAGGTACAGCCTGCTCGACCCGTGCGCCTCCCCCTCCCCTCGTCCATTTCCCATGGCGCTCCTCCAAATCTCACATGGATGTGTTGCATCTTCTAGTTGCAGGCTAATTCGAGTTAGCAACTTTGAGTAATCACGTTCTCTCTAATACTGTGTGCAGACTATCATGTTTTCTGAATTTCTGCCTGCAGCCCAAGTGTACCATGTTCCCTGATAAATTTCTTACTCCGAATTTGTATGTGCTTCCAAGTTCTGTACATGAACATGTACTCTGAAATTCATTCTATCTCGTGCAGTCAGTATTGGGTGTATACTCATGACTTCCAAAGTGCCACTTGATGTAAAAAATCATATGCACAATGATGCAAGCTTGGCTAAAGGTGGATCTTTTTGCGATCCTATATAGCATGTTGTTGGATGTGGCCGGGTTTTTTGTTAGTAATTGTTGCCGGAGCAAGCAAAGGAGCCTGGCTTGGTACATATGGGTTAATTGTTCTTGATCAATTGCCGTGCGTTAATTGTTAGGTCTAATAACATCCTGCTCCCCTGTCTAATTCGGATTGAATTCATGACCGTGGCCTTCTCCAACAGAAATCAATGAAGTGCCCGACCTAGATTGAATTTCACTGCTATAAGAAGGAAGGGTCCTTGGCCAGAATCTCCATCGGGTTGCGTACTTGGACCAGAAAATCCATCAAATCCCAGAGTACTTGGACCAGAAAAGCATCATGTCGCCTTCAAGTTCGCCAGAGGAAGAAGTGCCGAGTTCGCCAGAGGTAGAAGAACATCCGTCGAGCCGTCCAATATCGCCAACGGCGGCTACACTAGAGGTATGTAATGCCCCGACCCCCTAAAAATAGTATTGCTGCTTTGGTTGTGCACTTGTGGTGTGTGTGTTCCTCACAGTAGTTGTTTTTTTCTGTTACTGTAGTTGGTACACCACTGTATGATCGATGAATTCAACCGAGTTTCCTTTGTTTGCACTGTTGTATAATGAATGTAACTGATTTGCCCCCCTAGGTGTGCTCTCCACCCTCGTGGGCCCCCTGTTGCTCCACCGACATACTTCTTCCTCCTATATATACCTACGTACCCCCAAACGATCAGATACGGAGCCAAAACCCTAATTCCACCGCCGAAACTTTCTGTATCCACGAGATCCCATCTTGGGGCCTGTTCCAGAGCTTCGCTGGAGGGGGCATCGATCACGGAGGGCTTCTACATCATCACCATAGCCCCTCCGACGAAGTGTGAGTAGTTTACCTCAGACCTACGGGTGCATAGCTATTAGCTAGCTGGCTTCTTCTCTCTTTTTGGATCTCAATACAATGTTCTCCCCCTCTCTTGTGGAGATCTATTCGATGTAATCTTCTTTTTGTGGTGTGTTTGTTGAGACCGATGAATTGTGGGTTTATCATCAAGTCTATCGATGAATAATATTTGAATCTTCTATGAATTCTTTTATGTATGATTGGTTATCTTTGCAAGTCTCTTCGAATTATCAGTTTAGTTTGGCCTACTAGATTGATCTTTCTTGGAATGGGAGAAGTGCCTAGCTTTGGGTTCAATCTTGCGGTGTCCTTTCCCAGTGACAGTAGGGGCAGTAACGCACGTATTGTATTGTTGCCATTGAGGATAACACGATGGGGCTTTCATCATATTGCATGAGTTTATCCCTCTACATCATGCCATCTTGCTTAAGGCATTACTCTGTTTTCATTAACTTAATACTCTAGATGCATGCTGGATAGCGGTCGATGAGTGGAGTAATAGTAGTAGATGAATGCAGGAGTCGGTCTACTTGTCTCGGACGTGATGCCTATATACATGATCATACCTAGATATTCTCATAACTATGCTCAATTCTTTCAATTGCTCAACAGTAATTTGTTCACCCACCGTAGAATACTTATGCTCTTGAGAGAAGCCACTAGTGAAACCTATGGCCCCCGGGTCTATCTTCATCATATTAATCTTACAATACTTAATTATTTCCTTTGCTTTTTACTTTGCATTTATTTTACTTTGCATCTTTATCATAAAAATACCAAAAATATTATCTTATCATATCTATCGGATCTCACTCTCGTAAGTGGTCGTCTAGGGATTGACAACACCTTATTGCGTTGGTTGCGAGGATTTATTTGTTTTGTGCAGGTACATGGGACTCGCGCGTAGCCTCCTACTGGATTGATACCTTGGTTCTCAAAAACTGAGGGAAATACTTACGCTACTTTGCTGCATCATCCCTTCCTCTTTGGGGAAAACCAACGCAGTGCTCAAGAGGTAGCAAGAAGGATTTCTGGCGCCGTTGCCGGGGAGTCTACGCAAAAGTTGATATATCAAGTACCCATCACAATCACTATCTCCCGCATTACATTATTTGCCATTTGCCTCTCGTTTTCCTCTCCCCCACTTCACCCTTTCTGTTTTATTCGCTCTCTCTCTCTCTATCCTCCCTCTCTTTCTCTATTTGCCTATTTTTGCCCGCTTGCTTTTTGTTTGCTTGTGTGTTAGTTTGCTTGCTTGTCACGATGGCTCAAGATAATACTAAATTGTGTGACTTTACCAATATCAACAACAATGATTTTATTAACACTCGGATTGCTCCTCTTACCGATGCTGAATCTTGTGAAATTAATACTGCTTTGTTGAATCTTGTCATGAAAGATCCGTTTTCCGGCCTTCCTAGTGAAGATGCCGCTACCCATCTGAATAGCTTCGTTGATTTGTGTGATATGCAAAAGAAGAAAGATGTGGATGACGATATTTTTAAATTGAAGCTATTTCCTTTTTCGCTTAGAGATCATGCTAAAGCTTGGTTTTCGTCTTTGCCTAAAAATAGTATTGATTCATGGAATAAGTGCAAAGATGCTTTTATCTCTAAGTATTTTCCTCCCGCTAAGATCATCTCCCTTAGAAACGATATTATGAATTTTAAGCAACTTGATCATGAACATGTTGCACAAGCTTGGGATAGGATGAAATTAATGGTACGTAATTGCTCGACTCATGGTTTGAATTTGTGGATGATTATACAATTTTTTATGCCGGATTGAATTTTGCTTCTAGAAATATTTTTAGATTCGGCCGCGGGAGGCACTTTTATGGAAATCACTTTAGGAGAAGCTACTAAACTCCTATATAATATTATGGTTAATTATTCTCAATGGCATACCAAAAGATCTACTAATAAAAAGGTGCATGCGATAGAAGAAATTAATGCTTTGTGTGGAAAGATGGATGAACTTATGAAAATATTTGCTAGTAAGAGTGTTCCTTTTGATCCTAATGATATGCCCTTGTCTACTTTGATTGAGAATAATAATGAATCTATGGATGTGAATTTTGTTGGTAGGAACAATTTTGGTAACAACGCGTATAGAGGAAATTTTAGTCCTAGGCCTTATCCTAGTAATCCCTCTAATAATTACTGCAATTCCTACAACAATTCTTATGGAAATTATAATAAGATGCCCTCTGATTTTGAATCTAATATTAAAGAATTTATTACTTCGCAAAAGAATTTCAATGCTTTGATTGAAGAAAAATTGCTTAAGATTGATGAGTTGACTAGGAACATTGATAGAATTTCTCTTGATGTTGATTCTTTCAAACATAGGTCTATTCCACCTAAGCATGATATAAATGAGTCTCTCAAAGCCATGAGAATTTCCATTGATGAGTGCAAAGAAAGAACCGCTAGGATGCGTGCTAAGAAAGATGCCTTTATAAGAGCGTGTTCCTCTAGTCCCTATGAAAATAAAGATGAAGATCTAAAAGTTATTGATGTGTCCCCTATTAAATCTTTGTTTTGCAATATTAATCTTAATAATGATGGGACTAAATATGATCCACCTTTACCTAGAAGGCATTCCAAGAGCTCGGAGTTTTTAGATCTTGATGCTAAAATTGATGAAAGTGGGATCGAAGAAATTATGGATTTCAAGGAATTTAACAATGAAAATTGCCCTTTGATTGATTGTATTTCCTTGTTTCAATCCGTGTTAAATTCTCCTCATGCTTATAGTCAAAATAAAGCGTTCACTAAACATATTGTTGATGCCTTGATGCAATCTTATGAAGAAAAAGTTGAATTAGAAGTCTCTATCTCTAGAAAACTTTATGATGAGTGGGAACCAACTATTAAAATTAAAATTAAAGATCATGAATGCTATACTTTATGTGATTTGGGTGCTAGTGTTTCCATGATTCCAAAGACTTTGTGCGATTTGTTAGGTTTCTGTGATTTTGATGAATGCTCTCTAAACTTGCACCTTGTGGATTCCACTATTAAGAAACCTATGGGAAGAATTAATGATGTTCTTGTTGTTGCAAATATGAATTATGTGCCTGTAGATTTTATAGTTCTTGACATAGATTGCAATCCTTCATGTCCTATTATTCTTGGTAGACCTTTCCTTAGAACGATTGGTGCAACTATTGATATGAAGCAAGGAAATATTAGATTCCAATTTCCGTTGAGGAAAGGCATGGAACACTTTCCTAGAAACAAAATTAAATTACCTTATGAATCTATTATGAGAGCCACTTATGGATTGCCAACCAAAGATGGCAATACCTAGATCTATCCTTGCTTGTTATGCCTAGCTAGGGGCGTTAAACAATAGCGCTTGTTGGGAGGCAACCCAATTTTATTTTTATTCCTTATTATTTGCTCCTGTTTAGTAATAAATAATTTATCTAGCCTATGTTTTGGTTGTGTTTTTTTGTTTAATTAGTGTTTGTGCCAAGTAGAACCGTTGGGAAGACTTGGGGAAAGTCTTGTTAATCTTGCTGTAAAAAACAGAAACTTTAGCGGTCACGAGAACTGCTGCCATTTTTATTTAGAAAGTGATATTTATCTAATTATTTTTGCATATGATTAATAGATAAATTTCTCACATCCAGAAAGTTATTTTAGAATTTTTGGGGTTCAGATATTGCGGTAGCTTTAGATTACTACAGACTGTTCTGTTTTTGACAGATTCTGTTTTTTTCGTGTGTTGTTTGCTTATTTTGATGAATCTATGGCTAGTAAAATAGTTTATAAGCCATAGAGAAGTTGGAATACAGTAGGTTTAACACCAATATAAATAAAGAATGAGTTCATTACAGTACCTTGAAGTGGTCTTTTATTTTCTTTCGCTAACGGAGCTCACGAGATTTTCTACTTTAAGTTTTGTGTCGTGAAGTTTTCAAGTTTTGGGTAAAGATTTGATGGATTATGGAACAAGGAGTGGCAAGAGCCTAAGCTTGGGGATTCCCACGGCACCCCCAATATAATCTAAGGACACCTAAAAGCCAAAGCTTGGGGATGCCCCGGAAGGCATCCCCTCTCTTTGTCTACTTCTATTGGTAACTTTGCTTGGAGCTATATTTTTATTCACCACATGATATGTGTTTTACTTGGAGCGTCTTGTATGATTTGAGTCTTTATTTGTTAGTTTACCACAATCATCCTTGCTGTACACACCTTTTGAGAGAGCCATACATGATTTGGAATTTGTTAGAATACTCTATGTGCTTCACTCATATCATTTGAGTTATATAATTTTGCTCTAGTACTTCATTTTTATCTTTTAGAGCACGGTGGTGGATTTGTTTTATAGAAACTATTGATCTCTCATTCTTCACTTAGATTATTTTGAGAGTCTTAAATAGCATGGTAATTTGCTTAAATTATCCTAATATGCTTGGTATTCAAGAATAGTAAAAACTTTCTTATGAGTGTGTTGAATGCTATGAGAAGTTTGATACATGATAATTGTTTTGAGATATGAAGATGGTGATATTAAATTTATGCTAGTTGAGTAGTTGTGAATTTGAGAAATACTTGTGTTATGGTTTGTGATTCCCGTAGCATGCACGTATGGTGAACCGTTATGTGATGAAGTCAGAGCATGATTTAGTTTTTGATTGTCTTCCTTATGAGTGGCGGTCGGGGACGAGCAATGGTCTTTTCCTACCAATTTATCCCCCTAGGAGCATGCACGTAATACTTTGCTTTGATAATTTGTAGATTTTTGCAATAAGTATATGAGTTCTTTATGACTAATGTTGAGTCCATGGATTATACGCACTTTTCTCACCCTTCCACCTTTGCTAGCCTCTCTAATACCGCGCACCTTTCGCCGGTATCGCACACCCACCATATACCTTCCTCAAAACAGCCACCATACCTACCTATTATGGCATTTCCATAGCCATTCCGAGATATATTGCCATGCAACTTCCCACCGTTCCATTTATTATGACACACTCCATCATTGTCATATTGCTTAGTATGATCATGTAGTTGACATCATATTTGTGGCAAAGCCACCATTCATAATTCTTTCATACGTGTCACTCTTGATTCATTGCATATCCCGGTACACCACCGGAGGCATTCATATAGAGTCATATTTTGTTCTATGTATCAAGTTGTAATTGTTGAGTTGTAAGAAAAATAAAAGTGTGATGATCATCATTATTAGAGCATTGTCCCAGTGAGGAAAGGATGATGGAGACTATGATTCCCCCACAAGTCGGGATGAGACTCCAGAAGAAAAATAAAAAAAGGGGGAAAAGAGGCCGTAAAAAAAGAGAAAAGGCCCAAAAAATGATGAGAGAAAAAGAGAGAAGGGACAATGTTACTATCCTTTTACCACACTTGTGCTTCAAAGTAGCACCATGATATTCATGATAGAGAGTCTCTCATTTCGTCACTTTCATATACTAGTGGGAATTTTTCATTATAGAACTTGGCTTGTATATTCCAATGATGGGCTTCCTCAAAATGCCCTAGGTCTTCATGAGCAAGCAAGTTGGATGCACACCCACTGAGTTTCTTTTGTTGAGCTTTCATATACTTATAGCTCTAGTGCATCCGTTGCATGGCAATCCCTACTCACTAACATTGATATCTATTGATGGGCATCTCCATAGCCCGTTGATACGCCTAGTTGATGTGAGACTATCTTCTCCCTTTTTGTCTTCCCCACAACCACCATTCTATTCCACTTATAGTGATATATCCATGGCTCACGCTCATGTATTGCGTGAAGATTGAAAAAGTTTGAGAACACCAAAAGTATGAAACAATTGCTTGGCTTGTCATCGGGGTTGTGCATGATATAAATATTTTGTGTGGTGAAGATGGAGCATAGCCAGACTATATGATTTTGTAGGGATAACTTTCTTTGGCCATGTTATTTTGAGAAGACATGATTGCTTTGTTAGTATACTTGAAGTATTATTATTTTTATGTCAATATTAAAATTTTATCTTGAATATTTCGGATCTGAATATTCATACCACAATTAAGAAGAATTACATTAAAATTATGCCAAGTAGCACTCCGCATCAAAAATTCTGTTTTTATCATTTACCTACTCGAGGACGAGAAGGAATTAAGCTTGGGGATGCTTGATCGTCTCCAACATATCTATAATTTTTGATTGCTCCATGCTATATTATCTACTATTTTGGACATTATTGGGCTTTATTATCCACTTTTATATTATTTTTGGGACTAACCTACTAACCGGAGGCCCAGCCCAGAATTGCTATTTTTTTGCCTATTTTAGGGTTTCAAAGAAAAGGAATATCAAACGGAGTCCAAACGGAATAAAACTTCGGGAACGTGATTTTCTCACCGAACGTGATCCAGGAGACTTGGACCCTGCTCCAAGGAAAAAAATAGGTGGTCACGAGGTAGGGGCGCGCCTACCCCCCCCCCCCAGGCGCACCCTCCACCCTCGTGGGCCCCCTGTTGCTCCACTAACGTACTCCTTCCTCCTATATATACCTACGTACCCCCAAACGACCAGATACGAAGCCAAAACCCTAATTCCACCGCCGCAACTTTCTGTATCCATGAGATCCCATCTTGGGGCCTGTTCCGGAGCTCCGCCGGAGGGGGCATCGATCACGGAGGGCTTCTACATCATCACCATAGCCCCTCTGATGAAGTTTGAGTAGTTTACCTCAGACCTACAAGTCCATAGTTATTAGCTAGATGGCTTCTTCTTTCTTTTTGGATCTTAATACAATGTTCTCCCCTCTCTTGTGGAGATCTATTCGATGTAATCTTCTTTTTGTGGTGTGTTTGTTGAGACTGATGAATTGTGGGTTTATGATCAAGTCTATCTTTGAATAATATTTGAATCTTCTCTGAATTATTTTATGTATGATTGGTTATCTTTGCAAGTCTCTTCGAATTATCAGTTTGGTTTAGCCTACTAGATTGATCTTTCTTGCAATGGGAGAAGTGCTTAGCTTTGGGTTCAATCTTGCGGTGTCCTTTCCCAGTGGCAGTAGGGGCAGCAACGCACATATTGTATTGTTGCCATCGAGGATAACAAGATGGGGTTTTCATCATATTGCATGAGTTTATCCCTCCAGATCATGTCATCTTGCTTAAGGCGTTACTCTGTTTTCATTAACTTAATACTCTAGATGCATGCTGGATATCTGTCGATGAGTGGAGTAATAGTAGTAGATGTAGGCAGGAGTCGGTCTACTTGTCTCGGACGTGATGCCTATATACATGATCATACCTAGATATTCTCATAACTATGCTCAATTCTATCAATTGCTCAACAGTAATTTGTTCACCCACCGTTGAATACTTATGCTCTTGAGAGAAGCCACTAGTGAAACCTATGGCCCCCAGGTATATCTTCATCATATTAATCTTAAAATACTTAGTTATTTCCTTTGCTTTTTTACTTCGCTTTTCTTTTACTTTGCATCTTTATCATAAAAATACCAAAAATATTATCTTATCATATCTATCAGATCTCACTCTCGTAAGTGGCCGTGTAGGGATTGACAACCCCTTGTCGCGGTTGTTGCAAGGATTTATTTGTTTTGTGCAGGTACGGGGGACTCGCGTGTAGCCTCGTACTGGATTGATACCTTGTTTCTCAAAAACTGAGGGAAATACTTACGCTACTTTGCTGCATCACCCCTTCCTCTTCGGGGAAAACCAACGCAGTGCTCAAGAGGTAGCAGTGATCTTAAGAAACTATTAGCTAAGATAAAACAAAAATATCTGGATGCTAGAATGAAATATGAGCCTGCTTATGCTACTTCACCTATCTTTGATACTGATAACGATTATGATTTCTCTGTCGATCCTGATATAATTACTTTGGTTGAATCTGATCCTTTCTATGGATATGAATCTGAAACTGTTGTGGCACATCTTACTAAATTATATGATATAGCTACCCTGTTCACTAATGATGAGAAAACTCACTACTATTATATCCTTAAATTATTTCCATTCTCATTAAAGGGTGATGCTAAGATATGGTTTAATTCTCTTGATCCTGGTTGTGTGCGTAGTCCCTAGGATATGATTTACTACTTCTCTGCTAAATATTTCCCCACTCATAGGAAACAAGCTGCTTTAAGGGAAATATATAATTTTGTGCAAATTGAAGAAGAGAGTCTCCCACAAGCTTGGGGGGGCTTCTCCAATTACTTCATGCTTTGCCTGACTATCCTCTCAAGAAAAATAAAATACTTGATATCTTTTATAATGGACTAACCGATGCTTCCAGAGATTACCTGGATAGATGTGCCGGTTGTGTTTTGAGGGAAAGAATTGTTGATGAAGCTGAAATTCTATTGAATAATATGTTGACTAATGAAAATAATTGGACACTTCCTGAACCAAGTCCTGAGCCAACTCTGAAGAAAAGGGGTATTCTATTTCTCAGTCCTGAAGATATGCAAGAGGCAAAGAAATCTATGAAAGAAAATGGTATTAAAGTCGAAGATGTTAAGAATTTACCTCATATTGAAGAAATGCATGGCCTTAATTTGCCGCCTGTTGAAGAAACACATGGTCTCGATAACCCGACACAGGTAGTAAAGGTAAATTCTCTCTATAGATATGATAAAGCTGAAATCCCTTCTGCTAAGTTTGCTAGCCAATGTTTGGATTAATTTGATAACTTTATGGTTAAGCAAGAAGATTTTAATGCTTATGTTGGTAGACAATTGAAACAGAATGCTTACATGATTGAACACTTGAGTGATTATATGGATAGTGTTAAAGGTGAACTTAAACTTATTAGTAAACATGCTTTTATGGTTACCACTCAAGTAGAACAAGTACTTAAAGCTCAGAATGATTTGCTCAATGAATTGAATAGTAAGAAGAATGATAATGTTGTTAGAGTTATGACTAGAGGAGGTAAAGTGACTTGGGAACCTTTGTATCCCGAGGGCCATCCTAAGAGAATTGAGCAAGATTCTCAGAGAATTAATATAGATGCACCTAGTCCTTCTAAGAGGAAGAAAAAGAAAAATGATAGGACTTTGCATGCTTCTAGTGAACCTGTTGTTGACACACCTGAGAATCCCAATGATATTTATATTTCTGATGCTGAAACACAATCTGGTAATGAACATGAACCTAGTGATAATGTTAATGATGATGTTCATGTTGATGCTCAACCTAGCGATAATAATGATGTAGAAGTTGAACCTGCTGTTGATCTTGATAACCCATAATCAAAGAATCAACGTTATGATAAGAGAGACTTTGTTTCTAGGAGGCACGGTAAGAAAAGAGAACCATGGGTTCAGAAACCCATGCCTTCTCCTCCTAAACCATCCAAGAAAAAAGATGATCAGGATTTTGAGCGCTTTGCTAAAATGATTAGACCTATCTTTTTGTGTATGCGTTTGACTGATATTCTTAAAATGAATCCTTATGCTAAATACATGAAAGATATTGTTACAAATAAAAGAAACATACCGGAAGCTGAAATTTCCACCATGCTTGATAATTATACTTTTAAGGGTGGAATACCAAAGAAACATGGAGATCCAGGAGCACCAACTATACCATGCTCCATTAAAATAAACTATGTTAAAACTGCTTTATGTGATTTTGGAGCCGGTGTTAATGTTATGCCTCTCTCTTTATATCGTAGACTTGATTTGGATAAGTTGACACCTACTGAAATATCTTTGCAAATGGCTGATAAATCAACTGCTATACCTGTCGGTATTTGTGAGGATGTGTCTGTTGTGGTTGCAAAACTTACTGTTTTAACGGACTTTGTTATTCTTGATATTCCCGAGGACGATAGTATGTCTATTATTCTTGGAAGACCCTTTTTGAATACTACAGGGGCTGTTATTGATTGCACCAAGGGCAATGTCACTTTTCATGTTAATGGTAATGAGCATACGGTACACTTTCCGAGGAAACAACCTCAAGTCCACAGTATTAATTCTATTGGAAAAAATTCAACAATTACTATTGGAGGTTTCGAATTTCCTCTTCCTACTGTCAAGAAGAAGTATGATATTCTTATTGTTGGGGACATGCATATCCCCATTGAGGTAACCTAGTGTTATTCGAAATTTCTCTGGTTCATGTTACTCAAAATGAGTTTGTTAACAAGACCTGATCAACCTTGTTAGTGGATTCCTTTTGGTGAGCATGAGATGGATGAATTTAGAAAACACAACTCTCTGTACCCTCTTTTTACTTTCCGTTATTTATATTAAGTAAAGAAAATATAATATTTTTCTATCTATTTCCTGAATTATCCATGCAATAAAAAATACCCCGAAAATAAAAGTACTCCAAATGCCCTGAAAATTAAATATGATTTTTTCTAGAATATTTGAGAATATCTAGCACTGAAAACACAGCAGGGGGAGCAGCCACGTGCCCACGAGGGTGGAGGGCGCGCCCCTACCTCATGGAACCCATGTGGGTCCCCTCCACTTATTCTAGCTACCACACACTCCTTCCTCCCAAAAAAATCACTAGCCAGCTCAAACCCGAGTGCAAGCTCATCTTGCTGCCATTTTTGATCTCCTTGCTCAAAGCTCCATTCACAAAACTTCTTTGGGGGATTGTTCCTTGGTATGTGACTCCTCCAATGGTCCAATTAATTTTTGTTCTAGTGCTTTATTCATTGCAAATTTCTGCGGATTAGGTGATCCTGTTCTTGAGCTTGCATGTCAAATTTATATGGTTAAAAGTAGTTTTAATGCATGATATTGCCTCTAGGCACTTGTAGGAGTAGTTGTTATCAATTTTGTTGAGTTTGGTTCACTTTTATTTTGAAGTTACTAATAATTTCAGAAATTTTCCAAAGGAATAAATATGTTTAGGAAAATGTACCAAGGTGGTTCTTCAAGGAAGCAAGGACCCAGGCCCACAATACGTGATGCGGACGAGGAACCACCAAGAGACGCTCAAGTGCGGCCTTGTGAATGACCGTCAAAGGACTTCATGATCCAAGCAGGAATTAAATAGGAATTTGATGCAGATGTGCGTAATGCTGATCTGGAGAGCTTTGAGGCAGATAAGTGCTGTCAATACCTCTATTTAACTGATTCATTTGTGAGAAGGTTTAAATTTTCATCATCACGCAATTCTCAAACTGTCCTATTTGACCTTTATTATAACTTTTATACCATGGACTTAGAAGATTTTAACACTGCTTGTAAACTCCCACAGTGGGGTAATGTTAGTGAACCTCGCAAATCTGAATTTAGAGATTTTCTTTCTAGTATTACAGAGGGGGAATCTAGAGATGTAACACAAGCCACCATAGGGAGCATTCATTTCCCTGCTAAACTTTATTTTCTCTCTTCGTAGGAAGGTGCATAAACGGTAAAGATGAAGCATGTCACATGTGTGTACCGATCTTAGCGTTCTCAGGAGCGCTGTTTTAGGAGATAAACAATACAACTTGGGGGCTGTTGTTGCATGTAGGTTGCATAATAATCGTATTCATGGAGATTTCTTTGGTGTAATTTATGCAACCTGTATAGCTAACTTTCTTGAGATACCCATACGTGGACATGATATTGAGTTGCCTCCTTCTTATCTAGATTATGATGCTATGGTTCGTCATCAGTTTGTTGAGAGGAACGATCAGTTCCTCCAGTACCGACTAATCTTTGACAGACGACGCACCTATCACGTCGCTCTCCCTGCTCCTACTTTCTTTGATTTTTAGGCAAAGGGGAGATATATTATAACCAGGGAGGAGGCGACCGAGTACGAGAGAAGGGCAGAGACAACTCGCCTCCAAGCTGTAGCTCATCAGGAAATTGCCGTTGCATCTCAGTACGACCCCATCTACAATTTTGGATATCCGCCAGGCCAGCCGTGGCCATTGACCAACTTAGGCCAAAAGCCTAAGCTTGGGGGAGTACATATTTCTCAGCGACATTACATTCATGTTCACACACTCATGCTAGTTGTCGGTGCTCATACTTTTTCATTGTAATATCCATCCTAGTTTATTTTCCTTTTTATGCTTTCTTCTTGTGTGTTTGATAAACCCTAAGAAAAAACAAAAAAAATAGCTCTAGCTTTTAGTTAGTTTAATTTTCATGCTATAGTAGTATTAATTAAAAAGAAAACCCAAAAAGATTTCGCGTTCTTCTTTTGCTTGTTGGGAGCTTTCCCGTGTAAATAGTTTTATTTCTTTTCTTGTTCTTTGGGGGTCGAGAGGAGAAGAACATGATTAAAATGTTGAGTGGCTCTTATATGCATTATTGTTGATCTAACAAAGAGCCCATATTACCTTGTCTTCTCTCTTGAATTGAATGCTTGCAGATTCCAGCTTAGTCCAATGCACGTGCACTATTATTATTATCCACACTAATTGGTCATGCAAGTGAAAGGCAATAATGATGATTATATGATGAAATAATTGAGATGAGAAAGCTGGTATGAACTCAACCTCTCTTGTTTTTGTAAATATGATTAGTCCATCGTTCCTGATTCAGCCTATTATGAAATAAACATGTTTGCAATGACAATTATAGATTGTAGTTGGTTATGCCATGCTTAATTAGCTAGGAGCTTATAATGGTTTACCTTGCGTGCCAACATGCTATTAAAATGGTTGTGATGTGGTATGATAGGGTGGTATCCTCTTTTGAACGATTCGAGTGGCTTGACTTGGCACATGTTCACACATGTAGTTGAAACAAAATCAACATAGCCTCTATGATATTTATGTTCATGGTGCATTATATCCTACTCATGCTTGCATTCAGTGTTGATTAATTTTAATGCATGTTCATGACTGTTGTCGCTCTCTAGCTGGTCGCTTCCCAGTCTTTTTCTAGCCTTCACTTGTACTAAGCGGGAATACTGCTTGTGCATCCAATTCCATAAACCCCAAATTTGTTCCATATGAGTCCACCATACCTACCTATATACGGTATCTACCTGCCATTCCAAGTAAATTTGTATGTGCTAAACTCTAAACCTTCAAATAAACATTCTGTTTTGTATGATCGAACAGCTCATGTGTCAACTAGGGTTGTCTGTATCTTCCATGCTAGGCGGGATATTTTCAAGAGGAGTGGACTCCGCTCCTCACTCATGAGAAAATGGTTGTTCACCGGGATGCCCAGTCCCATGCTTTATGCAAATCGAATCAAAATAACTACAAACAAAACTCCCCCGGGACTCTTGTTAGTCATCGTTGTTCCATGCAAGACATGGATTGATGCTTGCTGGTGGAGGGGGAGTATAAACTTTACCATTCTGTTTGGGAACCGCCTATAATGTGTGTTATGTTGACAATGAAAGTATACCGCTCAAAATATTATTCATATCTATTTCAAAACCGAGCTCTTGCACCTCTACAAATCCCTGCTTCCCTCTGCGAAGGGCCTATCTATTTACTTTTATGTTGAGTCATCATCCTCTTATTAAAAAGCACCAGTTGGAGACCACCGCTGTCATTTGCATCCATTACTGTTAGTTTACATTGAGAATGACTTGACTGGATCTCTTTTACCATGGATTACAATGTCTAGTCAGTCCTTGATCTTTGAAGGTGCTCTGCATTTATGTTTTGCGGTCTCATAAAGGGCTAGCGAGAGACCATGCATCTTGTCATTTCATATCATGATTGTTTTGAGAAAGTGTTGTCATCCTAGATTTATTATTATTGCTCGTTAGTTGATTATGCCATTGATATGAGTAAACATGAGACCTTAATGTTATTGTGAATATGGTTAGTTCATAATCTTTGCTGAAAACCTGAATGCCGGCTTTACATATTTACAACAACAAGAGCAAACAGAGTTTGTAAAAGTCTTTCTTTATCACTTTCAGTTTATCAACTGAATTGCTTCAGGACAAGCAAAGGTTTAAGCTTGGGGGAGTTGATACGTCTCCGTCGTATCTACTTTTCGAAACACTTTTTCCCTTATTTTGGAGTCTAACTTGCATGATTTGAATGGAACTAACCTGGACTGACGCTGTCTTCAGAAGAATTGCCATGGTGTTATTTTTGTGCATGAATAAAAGTTCTCGGAATGACCTAAAAATCAACGGAGAATTATTTTGGAATATATAAAAAAATACTGGAAGAAAGATCCACGTCAGGGGGCCCACCACCTGTCCACGAGGGTGGGGGTGCGCCCTACCCCCCTGGGCACGCCCCCTGCCTCGTGGGCCCCCTGACACTGCACCGACCTCAACCTTGACTCCATTTATTCACTTTCGGAGAGAAAAAAATCAGGGAGAAGGATTCATCACATTTTACGATACGGAGCCGCTCCCAAGCCCTAAACCCTCTTGGGAGGGCTGATCTGGAGTCCGTTTGGGGCTCCGGAGAGGGGAATCCGTCTCCATCATCATCATCAACCTTCCTCCATCACCAATTTCATGATGCTCACCACCGTGTGTGTGTAATTCCATTGTAGGCTTGATGGGCGGTGATGGGTTGGATGAGATTTATCATGTAATCGAGTTAGTTTTGTTTGGGTTTGATCCCTAGTATCCACTATGTTCTGAGATTGATGTTGCTATGACTTTGCTATGCCTAATGCTTGTCACTAGGGCCCGAGTGCCATGATTTCAGATCTGAACCTATTATGTTTTCATCAATATATGAGAGTTCTTGATCCTATCTTGCAAGTCTATAGTCACTTATTATGTGTTATGATCCGGCAACCCCGAAGTGACAATAATCGGGACCACTCCCGGTGATGACCTGCTACCTCTTGAGCACTGTGTTGGTTTTCCCCGAAGAGGAAGGGATGATGAAGCAAAGTAGTGTAAGTATTTTCCTCAGTTTTTGAGAACCAAGGTATCAATCCAGTAGGAGGCTACGCGCAAGTCCCTTGCACCTGCACAAAACAAATAAATCCTCGCAACCAACGCGATAAGGGCTTGTCAATCCCTACACGGCCACTTATGAGAGTGAGATCTGATAGATATGATAAGATGATATTTTTGGTATTTTGGTGATAAAGATGCAAAGTAAAATAAAGGCAAAGTAAATAGCAAAGGAAATAACTAAGTATTAGGAGATTAATATGATGAAGATAGACCCGGGGGCCATAGGTTTCACTAGTGGCTTCTCTCGAGAGCATAAGTATTCTACGGTGGGTGAACAAATTACTGTTGAGAAATTGATCGAATTTAGCATAGTTATGAGAATATCTAGGTATGATCATGTATATAGGCATCACGTCCGAGACAAGTAGACCGACTCCTGCCTGCATCTAGTACTATTACTCCACTCATCGACCGCTATCCAGCATGCATCTAGAGTATTCAGCTAATGAAAACAGAGTAACACATTAAGCAAGATGACATGATGTTGAGGGATAAACTCATGCAATATGATGAAAACCCCATATTGTTATCCTCGATGGCAATAATAAAATACATGCCTTGCTGCCCCTACTGTCCTTGGGAAAGGACACCGCAAGATTGAACTCAAAGCTAAGCACTTCTCCCATTGCAAGAAAGATCAATCTAGTAGGCCAAACCAAACTGATAATTCGAAGAGACTTGCAAAGATAACCAATCATACATAAAAGAATTCAGAGAAGATTCAAATATTGTTCATAGATAGACTTGATCACAAACCCACAATTCATCGGTCTTAACAAACACACCGCAAAAAGAAGATTACATCGAATAGTTCTCCACAAGAGAGGGGGAGAACATTGTATTGAGATCCAAAAAGAGAGAAGAAGCCATCTAGCTACTAACTATGGACCCATAGGTCTGAGGTGAACTACTCACACTTCACCGGGATATGCAATGGACCAAGAGTGACATGTATGAAAGAATTATGAATGGTGGCTTTGCCACAAATACTATGTCAACTACATGATCATGCTAAGCAATATGACAATAATGAATGCGTCATGATAAACGGAATGGTGGAAAGTTGCATGGCAATATATCTCGGAATGGCTATGGAAATGCCATAATAGGTAGGTATGGTGGCTGTTTTGAGGAAGATATAAGGAGGTTTATGTGTGAAAGAGCGTATCATATCACGGGGTTTGGATGCACCGGCGAAGTTTGCGCCAACACTCAATGTGAGAAAGGGCAATGCACGGTGCCGAAGAGGCTAGCAAGGATGGAAGGGTGAGAGTGCGTATAATCCATTGACTCAACATTAGTCATAAAGAACTCACATACTTATTGCCAAAATCTACAAGTCATCAAAAACCTCAGCACTACGCGCATGCTCCTAGGGGGATAGATTGGTAGGAAAATACCATCGCTCGTCCCCGACCGCCACTCATAAGGTGGACAATCAAATAACACCTCATGTTTCAAATTTGTTACATAAAGTTAACCATACATGCATGCTACGGTACTTGCAAACTTCAACGCAAGCATTTCTCAATTTCACAACTACTAAACTAGCACGACTTTGATATTATTACCTCCATATCTCAAAACAATCATCAATCATCAAACTTCTCTTAGTATTCAAAACACTCATAAGAAATTTTTACTAATCTTGAATACCTAGCATATTAGGATTTTAAGCAAATTACCATGCTATTTAAGACTCTCAAAATAATGTAAGTGTAGCATGAGAGATCAATAGTTTCTATAAAACAAATCCACCACCGTGCTCTAAAATATATAAGTGAAGTACTAGAGCAAAACTATATAACTCAAAAGATATAAGCGATGCACATAGAGTATTCTAACAAATTCCAAATCATGTATGTCTCTCTCAAAAGGTGTGTACAGAAAGTATGATTGTGGTAAACTAAAAAGTAAAGACTCAAATCATACAAGACGCTCCAAGCAAAACACATATCATGTGGTGAATAAAAATATAGCTCCAAGTAAAGTTACAAATAGAAGTAGACGAAAGAGGGGATGCCTTCCTGGGAATCCCCAAGCTTTGGCTGTTAGGTGTCCTTAGATTATCTTGGGGGTGCCATGGGCATCCCCAAGCTTAGGCTCTTGCCACTCCTTGTTCCATAATCCATCAAATCTTTACCCAAAACTTGAAAACTTCACAACACAAAACTTAAAGTAGAAAATCTCGTGAGCTCCGTTAGCGAAAGAAAACAAAAGACCACTTCAAGGTACTGTAATGAACTCATTCTTTATTTATATTTGTATTAAACCTACTGTATTCCAACTTCTCTATGGTTTATAAACTATTTTACTAGCCATAGATTCATCAAAATAAGCAAACAACACACGAAAAACAGAAAATGTCTAAAACAGAACAGTATGTAGTAATCTATAGCTAGCGCAAGATCTGGAACCCTAAAATTCTAAAATAAATTTATGGACGTGAGGAATTTATCTATTAATCATCTGCAAAAATAATTAACTAAATAGCACTTTCCAAATAAAAATGGCAGCAGTTCTCGTGAGCGCTAAAGTTTATGTTTTTTACAGCAAGTGTAACAAGACTTTCCCCAAGTCTTGCCAACGGTTCTACTTGGCACAAACACTAATTAAATGCAAAAAAACACAACCAAAACAGAGGATAGATAAATTATTTATTACTAAACAGGAGCAAAAAGCATGGAATAAAAATAAAATCGGGTTGCCTCCCAACATGCGCTATCGTTTAACGCCCCTAGCTAGGCATAACAAGCAAGGATAGATCTAGGTATTGCCATCTTTGGTAGGCAATCCATAAGTGGCTCTCATAATAGATTCATAAGGTAATTTAATTTTCTTTCTTGGAAAGAGTTCCATGCCTTTCCTTAATGGAAATTGGAATGTAATATTTCCTTCCTTCATATCAATAATTGCACCAATCGTTCTAAGGAAAGGTCTACCGAGAATAATAGGACATGAAGGATTGCAATCTATGTCAAGAACAATAAAATCTATGGGCACATAATTCCTATTTGCAACAATAAGAACACCATTAATTCTTCCCATTGGTTTCTTAATTGTGGAATCCGCAAGGTGCAAGTTTAGAGAGCAATCATCAAAATCACGGAAACCTAACAAATCACACAAAGTCTTTGGAATCATGGAAACAGTAGCACCCAAATCACATAAGGCATAGCATTCATGATCTTTAATTTTAATTTTAATAGTTGGTTCCCACTCATCATAGAGTTTTCTAGGGATAGAAATTTCCTATTCAAATTTTTCTTCATAAGATTGCATCAAGGCATCAACGATATGTTTAGTAAACGCTTTATTTTGACTATAAGCATGGGGAGAATTTAGCACGGATTGCAACAAGGAAATACAATCAATCAAAGAGCAATTTTCAAAGTTAAATTCCTTGAAATGCATAATAGTGGGTTTAGCAACATCTAGGGTTTTGATTTCTTCAATCCCACTTTTATCAATTTTAGCATCAAGATCAAAAAGTTCTGAATTCTTGGAACGCCTTCTAGGTAGAGGTGGATCATATTCAGTCCCATCATTATCAAGATCCATATTGCAAAACAAAGATTTAATAGGGGACACATCAATAACTTTTAGATCTTCATCTTTATTTTCATAGGGACTAGAGGAACACACTCTTATAAAGGCATCTTTCTTAGCACGCATCCTAGCGGTTCTTTCTTTGCACTCGTCAATGGAAATTCCCATGGCTTTGAGAGACTCATTGATCTCATGCTTAGGTGGAATAGATCTAAGTTTCAAAGAATCAACATCAAGATAAATCCTATCAGCATTCCTATCCAACTCATCAATCTTAAGCAATTTTTCTTCAATCATAGCATTGCAACTCTTTTGTGAAGTAATAAATTCGTTAATGTTAGATTCAAAATCAGAGGGCATCTTATTATAATTTCCATAAGAATTGTTGTAGGAATTGCCATAACTATTAGAGGGATTACTAGGATAAGGCCTAGGATTGAAATTTCCTCTATACGCGTTATTACCAAAATTGTTCCTACCAACAAAATTCACATCCATAGATTTATTATTATTCTCAATAAAAGTAGACAAGGGAATATCATTAGGATCATAAGAAACACTCTTACTAGCAAATAATTTCATACGTTCATCCATCTTTCCACTCAAAACATTAATTTCTTCTATCGCTTATTAGTAGATCTTTCAGTATGCCATTGACAATAATTAACCATAATATTATCTAGGAGTTTAGTAGCTTATCCTAAAGTGATTTCCATAAAAGTGCCTCCCGCGGCCGAATCTAAAAGATTTCTAGAAGCAAAATTCAATCCGGCATAAAAAATTTGTATAATCATCCACAAATTTAAACCATGAGTAGGGAAATTACGTATCATTAATTTCATTCTCTCCCAAGCTTGTGCAACATGTTCATGATCAAGTTGCTTAAAATTCATAATATCATTTCTAAGGGAGATGATCTTAGCGGGAGGAAAATACTTAGAGATAAAAGCATCTTTGCTCTTATTCCAAGAATCAATACTATTTTTAGGCAACGACGAAAACCAAGCTTTAGCACGATCTCTAAGTGAAAAAGGAAATAGCTTCAATTTAACAATATCATTATCCATATCTTTCTTCTTTTGCATATCACACAAATCAACGAAGCTATTTAGATGGGTAGCGGCATCTTCACTAGGAAGGCCGGAAAACGGATCTTTCATGACAAGATTCAGCAAAGCAGTATTAATTTCACAAGATTCAGCATCGGTAAGAGGAGCAATTGGAGTGCTAATAAAATCATTATTGTTGGTATTGGTGAAGTCACACAATTTAGTGCTATCTTGAGCCATCGTGACAAGCAAGCAAACTAACACAAGCAAACAAAAAGCAAGCGGGCAAAAAGAAGCAAACGGGAAAGAGAAGGAGGATAGAGAGAGAGGGCGAATAAAACGGCAAGGGTGAAGTGGGGGAGAGGAAAACGAGAGGCAAATGGCAAATAATGTAATGCGGGAGATAAGGGTATGTGATGGGTACTTGGTATATTGACTTTTGCATAGACCTCCCCAGCAACGGCGCCAGAAATCCTTCTTGCTACCTCTTGAGCATTGCATTGGTTTTCCCCGAAGAGGAAGGGATGATGCAGCAAAGTAGCGTAAGTATTTCCATCAGTTTTTGAGAACCAAGGTATCAATCCAGTAGGAGGCTACGCGCGAGTCCCTCACACCTGCACAAAACAAATAAATCCTCGCAACCAATGCGATAAGGGGTTGTCAATCCCTACACGGCCACTCACGAGAGTGAGATCTGATAGATATGATAAGATGATATTTTTGGTATTTTTGTGATAAAGATGCAAAGTAAAATAAAGGCAAAGGAAATAGCAAAGGAAATAACTAAGTATTAGGAGATTAATATGATGAAGATAGACCCAGGGGCCATAGGTTTCACTAGTGGCTTCTCTCGAGAGCATAAGTATTCTACGGTGGGTGAACAAATTACTGTTGAGAAATTGACATAATTGAGCATAGTTATGAGAATATCTAGGTATGATCATGTATATAGGCATCACGTCCGAGACAAGTAGACCGACTCCTGCATGCATCTACTACTATTACTCCACTCATCGACCGCTATCCAACATGCATCTAGAGTATTAAGCTAATGAAAACAAAGTAACGCCTTAAGCAAGATGACATGATGTAGAGGGATAAACTCATGCAATATGATGAAAACCCCATCTTGTTATCCTCGATGGCAACAATACAATACATGCATTGCTGCCCTACTGTCACTGGGAAAGGACACCGCAAGATTGAACCCAAAGCTAAGCACTTCTCCCATTGCAAGAAAGATCAATCTAGTAGGCCAAACCAAACTGATAATTCGAAGAGACTTGCAAAGATAACCAATCATACATAAAATAATTTAGAGAAGATTCAAATATTGTTCATAGATAGACTTGATCATAAACCCACAAGTCATCGACCTCAACAAACACACCACACAAAGAAGATTACATCGAATAGTTCTCCACACGAGAGGGGGAGAACATTGTATTGAGATCCAAAAATAGAGAAGAAGACATCTAGCTACTAACTATGGACCCGTAGGTCTGAGGTGAACTACTCACACTTCATCAGAGGGGCTATGGTGTTGATGTAGAAGCCCTCCGTGATCGATGCCCCCTCCGGCAGAGCTCCGGAACAGGCTCCAAGATGGGATCTTGTGGATACAGAAAGTTGCGGTGGTGGAATTAGGGTTTTGCCTCCGTATATGATCGTTTGGGGGTGGAGGGCGCGCCTGGGGGGCTAGGCGCGCCCCCCTACCTCGTGGCCTCCTCTTTTGTGTCTTGACGTAGGGTCCAAGTCTCCTGGGTCTTGTTTGTTGAGAAAATCACGTTCCCGAAGGTTTCATTCCGTTTGGACTCTTTTTGATATTCCTTTTCTTCAAAACCCTAAAACAGGCAAAAAAACAACAATTCTGGGCTGGGCCTCCGGTTAATAGGTTAGTCCCAAAAAATAATATAAAAGTGGATAATAAGGCCCAATAATGTCCAAAACAGTAGATAATATTGCATGAAGCAATCAAAAATTATAGATACGTTTGAGACGTATCATGACCGTAGTTTGAGGAGTTCATGTATTCACTATGTGTTAATGCTTTGGTCCGGTACTCTATTAAAAGGAGGCCTTAATATCCCTTAGTTTCCAATAGGACCCCGCTGCCACGGGAGGGTAGGACAAAAGATGTCATGCAAGTTCTTTTCCATAAGCACGTATGACTATATTCAGAATACATGCTTACATTACATTAATGAACTGGATCTAGTTCTGTGTCACCCTAGGCTATGACTGCTACATGATCGATCGCATCCGGCATAATTCTCTATCATCAATCCAGTGCCTACGAGCTTTTCCATATATTGTTCTTCGCCTATTTACTTTTCCGCTGCTACAGTTACAATCACTACAAAATCCAAAAATATTACTTTTGCTACCGTCAACTTTTGCCACCGTTACCACTACTATCATATTACTTTGTTGCTAAATACCTTGCTGTAGATATTAAGTTTCCAGGTGTGGTTGAATTGACAAATCAGCTACTAATACTTGAGAATATTCTTTGGCTCCCCTTGTGTCGAATCAATAAATTTGGGTTGAATACTCTACCCTTCAAAACGGTTGCGATCCCCTATACTTGTGGGTTATCATTATGTTTTCTTATATCTGAAATAAAGTATATTGTCATGGATCATCCAAAATTTTGAGCTTGCCTTTCCCCCTCAGTGTAACATCCCAAATTTTCAATTTGGAATGTTATACATGAGATCATCACCGCATAGCATATTTTATTTGCTTTTGGTTTGATCCTAGAAGTTCTACGCAATTCAAGGACCCTCAGAGAGAGTTGGGGACTTCGTTATTTTCATATTTGAGTTTTCTCAAATTTTGAAAATAGGATCATTTGATTTTATTTATTTTGTCTTCAATTATTTCTATTATAAAAATATGAGAGAGGGAATAAAATGACTTTCCCAAAATAAAGAAATATTGAGGATTTAATAATAAAATCAAATAAGATTTTATTTTGGAGTTATTTGCTATTTTATGTCAATTTAGGAAAAATGAACGTTTTTCAAAATTGCATTTAGGCCCCAAATAAATGTTCATCTTGTCCGGCTTGATTTTAGAAGTCAGGAAAAATTTATTTCGGGATTTTCGGAGTCCGTTTAGTATTTCTTTTATTTGTTTTTCTGCGCGTAATTATTTATTAAAAAACGCGCAACCGACTTAGGGCCGGTTTCGGGTAGGACTCTTTCGGGCCGGCCTTTAAAAGCCCGTGACCCCGAGCCCCAGTGCCGCCAGCCCACCCGAACCCTAACCCTAGCCGCGCCGCCGCAGCCCGATCCGCCGCCGCCGCGAGCCGCCGCCTCGACTCGCGCACCGCGCCGCCGCACCGCCGCCGCATCGCCACCGCCGCCCAATGCCGCCGCCGCCCGGAGCCGCCCAATGCCGCCGAGGTTGACCACCGCCACCGCCGCCGGTTTCCTCGAGCAACCCGCCCGGTTTTCCGTTCGTTTTTTTAGATATGTTTTTTTATTTAGATCGGTTTATTTCCGGTTTAGTTTATTTAGCGAGCGTTCGCTCGATCGTTCGTTTTAACCGGACGTTTGTTTGTTAATCTGTTCGTCGTTTTTCTTTTTCTTGGATTTTCTGCGATTATTTCTGATCGCGATTTCTGATCCAATTTTCGTTCTAATATAACTTTTCGCTCGTTTATCGGAATCAGGCGATTCAAGTGCTTGGAGTTTCGTCTCGAAACCCTCTTTCCGTTTAACCAACTCAAACAAGTTTTTGCTTCTGTAAAATTTGACCTAGATTCAGATTAGTAAACGGAGTTTGTTTCTTTCGCCATTTGACTTTCGTTGCTTCGTTCGTTTTGATTCTTTTTGCAAACTGGAGTTCTTAAGTTGAACTTTCTGGTTAGTTCTCTTATTTGCGTTTTATCCGTGCATTAGATGAGTACTTATTGTGTGCTTGTTTGTTTGCGATAGAGTACCCAGAGTGCGCCGCTTGCTATTTCGAGTCTCTAGGTTTCGCGGATCATCGGCAAGGCAAGTAACACTTTGATCATAAATCTTTACTACTCAGTTTTATTGCATTAGATCAATCCTCAAACATTGCATGATTAGGATCTAATTAAATTGTGGGTTTTGGGAAGTAGATGAGGTAGTACCTATTTCCTGTTTTATTATCAAACCTTTGGGAGTTACTTCTACGTTTGCTTATATTGCCATGCTATGCTAGTAGACGCGGATTGGGTGAGTGTATCCATGACATATGTGAGATTGATAAATTAATGGTTTATTTAAGGTGGCAACTTAAACACAGATCTGGGTGGATTGAGGCACCTGGGTATTCCAGCGATTGCCTGTTTTTTTATGGACCGCCACCCAGGCTCAAAGGGATTATGAGATTATTCATACTAGAAACTTCTGTGTGCAGCCACAAGCTATTATGGGCTCTAGCATAGTTGACTAAGTCGTGTGAACTCTTACAGTGGTAGACTAGCAGATGTAGGGGATGTAGGTTGGTACTGTCTACCCGATCGTAAGGTGCTAGCGCTTTTGAAAGACTATGTCTCGGTCATCCGTTTGTCAAACACCATGTAGTGCGAGAATCCCAACGGAGGAGATCGAGTCTTGTGGGGAAAAGTGCACAAACCTCTACAGAGTGTATAAACTAATCATGGTTAGCCGAGTCCCCGGTTATGGACGTCTTGAGTATCTAGTACTTGGATTATCATGTGAATCTCATCATGTTACTTTAATTAATTTGTTGGGTTTTAAAGATGATTCTTAATTGGGATTGAGAGGATGTCTATCTTCTCAATGTTTAACAACTACCATGATAGTTAAATAAAATTTATTCCTTTGCAGTAGGGAAAAATTGGCTTTGCGCAAAAACTGTAACCATAGAGCTTTCCACCAGCCATATATGCATGTAGTATAGCCTATTTCTTTCATTACTCTCTATGTGTTACCTTGCCAGCATATTCCATGTGCTGACCCGTTTCGGGCTGCAACATTCATGTTGCAGACTTTTCAGACGATGAGTAAGGTGCCTTTAGGTTGTGGTTCTATACTCAGTGAAGCCGTTGGAGTTGATGGACTCACTTATCTTCCAAGCCTTCCGCTGTTATCGGTATTAGATGGCCTTAAGCCATATTTATTGTAATAAGTTCTCTTTTGAGACACTCGATGTAATAAGTGTGTGATTGCTACTCTGTTGTAAATCCTTCAAGTACTGTGCGTGTCAGCATTACTGATCCAGGGATGACACTGATGCACAGAAATCAGACTGGTTGAGGTCTGGTCGCTACACTCGGGCTAGCCAAATTCTTTGCACCAAGTAGAGATACTACTTATGCTTCCAAACATCCCTTAAACCAGTATTGCCATGAGAGTCCACCATACCTACCTATGGATTGAGTAAGATCCTTCAAGTAAGTTGTCATTAGTGCATGCAATAAAAATTGCTCTCTAAATAAGTATGATCTATTAGTGTGGAGAAAATAAGCTTTATACGATCTTGTGATGTGGAAGCAATAAAAGCGACGGACTGCATAATGAAGGTACCTATCACAAGTGGCAATATAAAGTGACGTTCTTTCACATTAAGATATTGTGCATGAAACTATAAAAGTGCATGACAACCTCTGCTTCCCTCTACGAAGGGCCTATCTTTTATTCTTGTCTTATACCTTATGCAAGAGTCTTGGTGATCTTCACCTTTCCTTTTTACATTCAATCCTTTGGCAAGCACATTGTGTTGGAAAGATCTTGATATATATATATCCAATTGGATGTAAGGCATCATGAACTATTATTGTTGACATTACCCTTGAGGTAAAAGGTTCGGAGGCGAATCTATAAGCCCCTATCTTTCTCTGTGTCTGATTAAAACGTTGAACCCATAAATATCACGTGAGTGTTAGCAATTGTGAAAGACTAAATGATAGTTGAGTATGTGAAGTTTGATGAATCAAAGCTCTGACATAGACCCTTCCTGAAAATAAGATGAATTGTAATTGTTTGATGACTAATAACACGGTTTGTTAGTTTTCAAGAAAGTTTATGATCTATACTTTAACATGTGAATAGCTTGTTACTTGATCATGAGAAGTCCTATGAGTTGAGCTACTGTTATGATATATAATGATGCTAGAAAAGGTGATTGAAATTACCATTGATCAAACTTGTGCACCTGCTAGCATTCACACTTCATAAATTATTTCTTTTATCATTTACCTACTCGAGGACGAGCAGGAATTAAGCTTGGGGATGCTGATACGTCTCCAATGTATCTATAATTTATGAAGTATTCATGCTATTATATCATCTATTTTGGATGTTTATGGGCTTTACTAAACACTTTTATATTATATTTGGGACTAACCTATTAACTGGAGGCCCAGCCCAAATTGTTGTTTTCTTGCCTATTTCAGTGTTTCGAAGAAAAGGAATATCAAGCGGAGTCCAAAAGGAATGAAACCTTCGGGAGAGTTATTTTTGGAACGAAAGAAATCCAGGAGACTTGGATTAGACGTTAGGGAAGTTTCGAGGAAGCCACGAGGCAGGGAGGCACGCCCTACCCCCTGGGCGCGCCCCCCAGCCTCGTGGGCCCCTCGTGGCTCCCCTGACCGACTTCTTTCGCCTATATATGTCCATATACCCTAAAAACATCAGAGAGAAGAATAGATCAGGAGTTCCGCCGCCAGAAGCCTCCGTAGCCACCGAAAACCAATCTAGACCCGTTTCGCCACCCTACCGGAGGGGGAAATTCCTCTCCGGTGGCCATCTTCATCATCCCGGTGCACTCCATGACGAGGAGGGAGTAGTTCTCCCTTGGGGTTGAGGGTATGTACCAGTAGCTATGTGTTTGATATCTCTCTCTCTCGTGTTCTTGAGTCGGCACGATCTTGATCTATCGCGAGCTTTGCTATTACATTTGGATCTTATGATGTTTCTCCCCCTCTACTATCTTGTGATGAATTGAGTTTTCCCTTTGAAGTTATCTTATCGGATTGAGTCTTTAATGATTTGAGAACACTTGATGTATGTCTTGCATGTGCTTATCTGTGGTGACAATGGGATATCACGTGATCCACTTGCTGTATGTTTTGGTGATCAACTTGCGAGTTCCGTGACCTCGTGAACTTATGCATAGGGGTTGGCACACGTTCGTCTTGACTCTCTGGTGGAAACTTTGGGGCATTCTTTTGAAGTTATTTGTGTTGGTTGAATACATGAATCTAAGATTGTGTGATGCATATCGTATAATCATACCCACGGGTACTTGAGGTGACATTAGAGTATCTAGGTCACATTAGAGTTTTGGTTGATTTGCGTCTTAAGGTGTCATTTTACTATGAACTCTAGGGCTGTTTGTGACACTTATAGGAATAGTCCAACGGATCAGAAAGAATAACTTTGAGGTGGTTTCATACCCTACAATAATCTCTTCGTCTGTTCTCCGTTATTAGTGACTTTGGAGTGACTCTTTGTTGGATGTTGAGGGATAGTTATATGATCCAATTATGTTATTATTGTTGAGAGAACTTTCACTAGTGAAAGTATGAACCCTAGGCCTTGTTTCAACGCATTGCAATACCGTTTGTGCTCACTTTTATCATTAGTTACCTTGCTATTTTTATATTTTCAGATTACAAAAACATATTTCTACTATCCATATTGCACTTGTATCACCATCTCTACGCCGAACTAGTGCACCTATACAATTTACCACTGTATTGGGTGTGTTGGGGACACAAGAGACTCCTTGTTATTTGGTTGCAGGGTTGTTTGAGAGGGACCACCGTCATCCTACGCCTCCCACGGATTGATAAACCTTAGGTCATCCACTTGAGGGAAATTTGCTACTATCCTACAAACCTCTGCACTTGGAGCCCAAAAACGTCTACAAGAAGAAGGTTGTGTAGTAGACATCAGGGTATGCAATTTAGCTCTACTCTTTTACATAGTGATCAATCAGACCGGCTCATTTATAATGATTAAACCGGCCCTTTGGGACTACAAATGCAAAATTATGCTATTTCAGCATCCGGTTTAGTTTTAAACTGGACTTGGTGGGAGTCTAGGACAGAAGCTTATGATTCTTCTAAGTCTATATATTATTCATCCTTATCATAAATCAGAAGACTTGGGGGCTAGCAGGATATACATAACTTATGTAAGCCGGATGACATACCTCATACGTCTGGTGCATTTGTTTCACTATATCCATCTCAAGGTCACGACTGGAATGAACTTGGTTAAGATAACCAGAGAATACGTCGTTGACGGACAATTGAGAATAATCCGCGATGTCAAGCTTCAATTTCCGCTTCTCAATGAACTCATCCTTTGCGGATTGTTTGTTTGGCAAAGATAGTTGGACGTCCTAGTTCTTGAAAGCCGGTGTCAGTAATCATAACATATTCACCATGCTCTTCTGGCGGCTTAAATGGGTTGGATGACTCGATGGGCGCAGGATTGACATCCGTGTGGTCATGGGAAAGGTCGGGAATTTCAGGTATAGGGTCAGAGGTAAAATCTTCTGGCTGTTTGTCAGAAACTTCAGGCGCAGAAACTTGTTACTCCGGCTCAGCAACTTCAGGCGCCTCAGTTGGCTTGATAACTTTCGCCTTCTTGTTAGGTTTTTCTTGAACACTACACGGTTTACGACAAGTTAGTAGAAGTTTAAGAGTATAAAGAGGTACAAAATAAAATTAATTGTCATTACCCAGGAGTAGTTTTAAAAGCCAGCAGCTCAGTTTGTGATGAGTCGCCAGAGGAAGAACGGGCAAGCTCCTGGTCAGTTGGTTCAATAGAGTTAGGAGGAAGGTAGATAAGACCTGCGACGAGTGGAAAGAGTTTAAAATTAAAAAGAATCTCATTTCAACATTTTCGAGGAGCGGGGATGTTTGGTAAGCCGGAGGACAGCTCGTCACCTTCGCTGATCCAGGTCTTCGAGAGACTTACATCAAGAGACTTACATCTGGCAGCGAGTTAAGCTTGCAGAAAGGGTTCAGACCCACTTTGCTGCAGTCTTTGAATTTTCCATTTAAAAGGGTTGTTGCCATTTCAACAATGCCCTCTTCAGTCAGACATAGAGCAATGGCGTAATGGATCATCTGTTCCTCCGGTATAAGTACACATCAAGCTAGATCGGTGGCTTAAGGGTATGATCCGCCACGTGACCCAGTAGCGGACCAAATCAACTCCGGTTAAACCGTTTCCTAGCAGGGATGGGACCTTTCTAATAGTAGGGGCGAGTTTCTTCTATTCGGCGGCGGTAAGCTTTTCAGGGAGTTGATGTTTCGGGTCAAGACGTTCAGCATGATAACCCGGCAATGGATTTTCATCAGCTGGCGAGATATCTTTACAATAGAACCACGTCTGTTTCCAGTCCTTGGGGTGACTCGATAGAGCTGCTTGAGGGAAGATGGCATCTCTTCTGCGTTGAATTGAGATTCCACCAAGTTCTAAGCTGGGCCCGCTTGTGAACTCATTTTGGCAGTTCAGATAGAAGAGTTCCCTAAAAAGTTCGATGCCAGGCTCTTCTTGAAGATATACTTCACAGAAAACTTGAAAGTTACAGATGTTTGACACGGAGTTGGGTCCAATGTCTTGAGGATGGAGTTTGAAGAAGTGCAGAACATCTTGGAAAAACTTAGAGCCGGGCAGTGAGAAGCCCCGGTTCATGTGATCAGTGAATCAAATGACTTCACTGTCCTTTGGCAGAGGTCTCTCTTCGCCCGGGTCAGGAGCGCGGTAATGCATGACACTCTTCTCTGGCAAATATCCAACTTTGACAAAATCTTTTAAAGTATCCTCAGTGATGATGGAGGGAACCTAGTTACATGTAGTAACTGTCTTTGGCGGCATTGTGAAAGATGGACAACCTAAAGGAAGGGAATAAATTGCCGGCTCAAGTTAGTTGGTGAAATCACGAGTTAATTGTTGCAGTGTACATTCAGAATGGCGGCTTAAGTGAGGACTAATGATATATGGTCAATTGTAACCCGGATATGTAAGCCGCCATGACACATACTGGTATTCAAGATCTGATAAGAAATCTACTAAGTATGGGGAAAAACAAGTTTTGCAGATCGAAGCTACGAGATTGGATCTACGGCTGTTCAGAAAAAGGAAATAAATTCTAAAAACTACAGAGGCGGCAGCAGAAAAGTGGAGGTGCCCAGAGGAGATCTATCACGATGAGGATATATTCCAGTATCAAAAACAGATGCTAAAACTGCTACCGCATAGGACCTACATTATTTTCAGATCAAAACTACGCGATCTAGCAAGGAGAAAGAAGAGCAGTGATGAACACAGACAAACACCAAAACCCTAAAGGACAGATCCATGAAAAGGAAAAGGGAATACTTAGTGATGCTAGCAGACAGCAGAGGAGTGATGCGGTGTTTCTGGACCGTTCAGGGGGATGGAACGGCCGGAGTTGATGAAGGGGACGGAGGTCGACGGTGGCGGAGCTCGTGTGGGCTGGTGCGTCGCGAGGAAGAAGAAGACGAGAAGGAGAAGAGAGGAGAATGAGAAAGGGGTGGTTTGACCCTATTTATAAGTAAAGGGGTAACAGGCAGGCACGAAAAACGAGGAGGCCAAATGATGATTATCCAACTAATTAAACGCCTCGATTTTCAGAAGGTCGTTAAAGATAAAGATCTGTTAAAGATGACGTCGTGGAGAGTTTCCGAAATTCCTTGAGATGACATCATGGCGGGTTACAAGGTTTTCACAGCAGATCTAGAAGGATTTTTCTAAGTGTTGATGGTTGACATGAACAAGTTCAAATCAACCTGGGCCTAATGTTGGGGATATGACTACCAGATATAACCCGCCCAGGAGGGGCCGGGTCAACCACAATGGCGGTTCATCTATATGAAGCCCAAGAATATACAAGATGGTGGTTCACAGATAGGCTTGTAAGAGGCCCAAGCCTAGAGGCGGCTTAAGGCCCGTAAGTATAAACCGCCATGTACGTGTAGACTTGTAATATAAGGCATGTAAGATACCTCACCAAGCAGGACACGTTGTATGAGCCGGCCATGACTCTGTAGGCCGCAGGGTGTCAACCTGTGTATATAAGGGGACGACCCGACAGCGGCTTAGGGCAAGAAACATCAAGTTGAGAGCCAGGCAAAGCATATTCCTAGCAATACCACCTCAACTGGAGTAGGCCTTTACCTTCAAAGCAAGGGGCCGAACCAGTATAAATCCTCGTGCCCTTTGTCCCGTTTTAACCCCTTTAAGCTAACCTCGTCGCAATGGCTCTACAACTAAGTCCTTCTATGAGGACATCTGTCGTGACACTTCTGTCGGCGTTCTGGTAACGGGGGTCCCCAGACTTGCCTGCCTGTGGCCTGCGGCGTGGCTCAGGCAGGGGCCCAGCGTGGCCCATCTTCATCAGCCCAAGCTCAAGACCCTCGCGAGGGGCCGAGCCTCACGGGGCGGACGACAGGAAGCCTCCTCAAGAGCGGCCTCATCAGGCAGACTCATGAGGAGGCGGAGAGATCAATGCAAGGGTACCTCACGAGGACCCCATGACGCAAGCCATGACGATCAAGGCCAGGCGGGCTCCGGCCTGCGCAGGGTCCTCGTTTCCCCTTTGGTGCAAAGGGAGCAAGCACAGGCCAAGGTATCAGGAAAAGGTTACCATTCCGGTGCAACGAGACCAAGACTAGCCGGACGGCCGGACGGAGGTCACCGTGGAGCCCAAGACGGCGTCATCACCAGTGCTTTTGGCAGCCGAAGACCACCTTTGGTCAGGATAACTTGTACTAGATGTTCCCCTTCAAAATGGCCAATTGTTGGCGCCCTTCCTGCTCAATTATTCGGGGAGAGGCCCAGGGCCTCTATAAATAGAGCTAGCCTCCACAAAGAGAGGGGGAGAGGAAAAAACCCAGTAGAGACTAAGTAGACACACCGCATCAGCTCAAGAGCACCCCTCACGAGGCTGTTCTTCCCTTGTACTGTCCATCATTAGCCCCAGAGGCAACCCATCACACCACACACTGGAGTAGGGTATTACACCACAACGGTGGCCCGAGCCAGTATAAACCTCGTGTCTCTTGTGTTGTTCATCATTGTCATCTTAGTTCGCACGAGAGGATCGGACGTATATCGGTAGGGGAGAGATCTCCGCGTGCACCCCAGTGTTCGAACCTCAAGGGTCTGCTGGAACCCGAAATCCCACATTTGGCGCGCCAGGTAGGGGTGCGCCGTAGTTCCCTCCCGACGGCCCGCTCTCCACCAACACCGCGTTCCTCCTCATGGCGCACAACGCGCCGCCCGCTCCGGCAGCAGACGCCAGCGCTGGGGCCAGGGGGCTCCAGGCCTTGGCCCCCACCCTACGACGGGTGCTGTGGCCGCGCAAGTTCAAGCCTGAGATGCTGCCGCGCTACGGCGGCGCGACGGACCCGCTGGTTTTCCTGCTGGCATATGAGGACACCGTCCTCAAGGCCAGGGGCGATGACCAGGTGATGGCCAACTGGTTGCACATGGCCCTCATCAGTGTCCCGCACACGTGGCTCCTCCACCTACCGATGGCTCCTGTGACCTCTTGGGAGGAGCTACGCGACCTCTTCCTCAGCCATTTCGCCGTGCCAGCGCCGCCCGTCATCGCGGCTCTCCTGGGTGGATCCCAAGCACCACCCTCGAGCCACCATGTCAAGCCATTCACCCATCAGATCAGCGTTGCATCCAAGCGCCAAGAGGCCCCCCGGGGCTGGGCGGCGCCCGAGGCCGTTCTGACTTTCGGCGCGGGTGATCACCCCTTCAACCCCTCCGGTTCGGGCGCACTCCCGATGCTGTGCACCCCCACCATCTGCCAAGTGGCCGTCACCAGGACCCTCATTGACGGTGGTGCCGGCCTCAACGTGCTCTCGGTGGAGGCCTTCAGCCTCCTTCACGTGCCACCGGAGCGGCTCCAGCCCTGCAGGCCCTTCTCAGGCGTCGGAGCCGGTTCCACTGCCTCCTTGGGACAGATCCGCCTCCCAGTGACCTTCGGCACCTATGACAACTTCCGCACAGAGCTGATCGACTTCAACATCGCCCCCATCGGCCTCCCCTACAATGCCATCCTCGGCTACCCGGCCTTGGCCCGGTTCATGGCGGCAACTCACCCGGCGTACAACCTCATGAAGATGCCCGGGAGCAGTGGCGTCCTCACCGTTCTAGGAGACGCGAGGGATGCGCTGCAGGTGCTCCAACTCGCCTTCAAGGCGGCCACAGTGGCACAGCCCACCAGCACCGACGCCCTTGAGCCCAAGGGGGCTGCGCTGGCTAAAAAGTAGTTGTTCACCCAGGACAAGGCGGAAACCAAGCAAGTACCGGTCGACGAGGACGGGTTCACCGGCGCCACCTTCACCATAGGGGCCAACCTCGAGCCCGAACAGGAGAAGGCCCTGATCGGGTCCCTGCACGCGAACAAGAAGGTGTTCGCGTGGGAACCTGATCAGTTAGCAGGAGCTCCGAGAGGTGTGATCGACCATCACCTCAACGTGTGCCCCAACGTACGCCCCGTGAAGCAGAAGGCAAGGAGGCAGTCTACTGAGAAACAGGCTTTCATTGTTCAAGAGACCCAGAAACTGGAAGCGGCAGGGGTTATCCGCGAGGTCCGCTACCCCGATTGGCTGGCTAATCCTGTTGTGGTGACAAAGAAGGGGGGGGAAGGAGCGCATGTGTGTCGACTTCACCAACCTCAACAAAGCCTGCCCGCAGGACCCATTTCTGCTACCTCGCATTGACCAGATAGTCGACTCCACCGCAGAGTGTGACCTATTGTGCTTCCTGGATGCCTTCTCGGGCTATCACCAGATCAAGATGGCAGTGGAAGACATGGACAAGACTGGTTTCCTAACCCCGTGGGGGGTGTACTGCTATACGTGCATGCCATTTGGGTTGCGCAACGCAGGCGCAACCTTTCAGCGGCTGATGCACATCGCTTTAGGCCGGCAGCTCGGGAGGAACGCTGAGGCTTACGTCGACGACATCATGGTGAAGTCTCGGGAGGCAAAAACCCTGATACAGGACCTGGAGGAAACCTTCGCGAGCCTCAATGAAGTGGATCTACAGCTCAACCCGGAGAAATGCGTGTTTGGAGTCCCCTCGGGCAAGCTCCTGGGCTTCCTAGTATCCCACAGAGGCATAGAGGCCAACCTGGAGAAGGTCAAGGCTGTCGAGGACATGAGCCCGCCGAAGACCTTCAGGGAGATGCAGAAGCTCACCGGGCGTGTAACCGCGCTAGGGCACTTCATATCCAACCTAGGGGAGCGAGCACTGCCCTTCTTCAAGCTTATGAAGAAGAAATGCCCCTTCGAATGGACTGAAGAGGCCGACAAGGCGTTCCAAGGACTCAAGAGGTACCTTACCAGCCCACTGGTGATGGTAGCCCCTCGCCCTCAGGAGCCCCTGGTGCTCTACCTTGCGGCCACGCCCTACTCCGCTAGCGCAGCTCTGGTGGCGGTCAGGGAGGAGCGCCGGGCCAAGGCCGCATCGACTGACCAGGCTGAAGCAGAGCGAGGCCAGGAGGGACTCACGAGGACCGCGACCACAGCCAGAGAGGGGCAGCCGCAGCAGGAGGGCGCACCCGGGGCTAGGGAGGCCCCTTCAAATGATCAAGAGCTGGGGGGCTCCCTTGCCTCAGGAGACGCCTCGACCCCTGGAGGAGGCAAGCTGCGTCAGCACCCTCAACCTCGTCGAGCACCCCGTGTATTTCGTCAGCACAGTGCTACGAGATGCGAGGGCGCGGTACCCCATGCCTCAAAAGCTCCTCCTCGCGCTATTGGTGGCCTCACGCAAGCTGCGGCACTACTTCCAAGGCCACCCCTTCAAGGTCGTCTCGGCATACCCCTTGGAGAGGGTACTCAGGAGCCCCAACTCAGCTGGAAGGGTCGCTGAATGGAACATCGAACTACAAGCATTTCAGCTGGAATTCAGTACGACCAAGGTCATCAAGGGAGCCGCACATGCGGATTTCGTGGCAAAATGGGCAGAAGCACCAGGTCTCGAGGCAGGCGAAGACCGGTCACATTCCCTAGGAAGCGAAGCACCGGACGGCTGGGTCATGTACTTCGATGGGGCGTTCTCCCGACATGGCGCGGGAGCTGGCGCGGTGCTCGTATCCCCCACTCAAGACAAACTCTATTACGCCGTGCAACTCTGCTTCTAGCACAGAGAGAAGGTCTCCAACAATATAGCAGAGTACGAAGACCTGATAGCAGGCTTGAAAGCCGCGATCGCCTTAGGGGTAAAGCGCCTCACCATCAAGGGTGATTCACAGCTCCTCGTCAACTTCTCCAACAAGATATATGAGCCAAAGGACAAGCACATGGAAGCTTACCTCACTGAAGTCCGCAGGATGGAGAAACAGTTCTGGGGGCTGGAGCTGCAGCATGTGCCTCGCGGCACCAATCAGGAGGCCGACGACATTGCAAAGAGGGCATCTAGGCAGCTGCCGCAGGAACCTGGCATCTTCGAGGAGTGGCTCTTCAATCCATCGGCGGTGGCGTCGCTATCGGGCACGGCGCAACCAAGGGAGGAGCCTCCTCAGCCGCCTGCCTCGGGAGCTCCGGTCTGCGGCCCAGCCTCAGGGGCAGGCCTGCTCCTGGCGTTGGAGCCTTAGGAGGGATGTTGGATCCCAGAGCTCAATGACTACCTGATGCAAGGGATTCTGCCGGAGAACGAGGAGGCGGAGCATGTGGCACGGCAGGCCACGGCTTATTGCATCCAGGATGGCGAGCTCTACAGGAAGTGGCCAAATGACGTGTCCCTGCGTTGCATTTCCAGGAAGCAAGGAAAGGAACTGCTGGCAGACATACACAGTGGAGACTGCGGGCACCACTCGTCGTCGCGAACCCTCGTCGGCAAGGCGTTCCGCAGCGGGTTCTACTGGCCCACAGCGCTCAACGACGCCGTTGAGCTAGTGAAGGCTTGCGAGGCCTGCCAGTTTCACGCTAAACAGATCCATCAGTCTGCGGGGGGTCTGCAGACCATACCCCTCTCATGGCCATTCGCAGTGTGGGGGTTGGACATTCTGGGCCCATTCCCTCGGGCGCCAGGGGGCTATCGCTACCTCTATGTCGTTGTGGACAAGTTCACCAAGTGGGCCGAGGTGGAAGCTGTCCGCACAATCCCGCGGGCTCGGCGGTCAAGTTCATCAAGGGCCTCGTGAGCCGGTTTGGGGTGCCTAACCGCATCATCACTGACAACGGTTCACAATTCACCAGTAATCTCTTCAAAACGTACTGTGCTAACCTTGGAATGCAGATATGCTACGCTTTGGTAGCACACCCCCGGAGCAATGGCCAGGCTGAACGAGCCAACGCCGAGGTCTTGAGGGGCCTCAAGGCCAGGACCTTCAAGAAGAAGCTGGAGGCCTGTGGCAGGGGCTGGTACAATGAGCTCCTATCCGTGCTATGGCCAACCCGCACGATGGCGACCAAGCCGATTGGCGAGACCCCGTTCTTCCTCGCCTATGGAGCAGAGACTGTTCTCCCTCATGAGGTCAGGTGTGGCTCCGCACGGGTCCTGGCATTCCACGAGGCTCAGCAGGACGCCATGCGGGGGACGGATCTCGTGCTGGGGGAGGAATGCCGTCGGGAAGCCACACTACGAGCGACAAGGTATCAATAGGCACTGCGACGATACCACTTCCGCAACATCCGCCCCAGGACCCTTGAGGTAGGGGATCTCGTGCTCAGACGGGTTCTCTCCAGGGAGGGGCTGCACAAGCTCTCTCCCATGTGGGAGGACCCGTTCAAGGTTGTTCATGTTTCCAGGCCTAGCTCCGCGTGCTTGGAGACTCCGGAGGGAGTACCCATCCAGACCGCATGGAACATTCAACATCTCCGGAGGTTATATCCCTGAGCGAGGCCTAGCACCTAGGAAAGGCCCGGTGCCTGTGAAGAAGGCCAATGCCTATGAAGCTATCGCGTTTTGGGAAAGGCCCGGTGCCTGTGAAGAAGGCCAATGCCTGTGAAGCTATCGCGTTTTGGGAAAGGCCCGGTGCCTGTGAAGTAGGCTAATGCCTGTGAAGCTATCGTGTTTTGGGAAAGGCCCGGTGCCTGTGAAGAAGGCCAATGCATGTGACGCTATCGCGTTTTGGGAAAGGCCCGGTGCCTGTGAAGAAGGACAATGCCTGTGAAGCTACCGCGTTTTGGGAAAGGCCCGGTGCCTGTGAAGAAGGCCAATGCCTGTGAAGCTATCGCGTTTTGGGAAAGGCCCAGTGCCTGTGAAGAAGGCAAACGCCTATGAAGCTCACCACCCGTGACACTCTCGCGTAATAATGAGTGGGGTTGTACACGCCTCAGGGTCTTCGGAGTGCCGCCCTTGGGCCTCGGGGGCTCCCACCCATGCCCAGTGGCAGCACTTAGCTCCGCGCTGGTGAGAAGACGTCGAAGACTAGAATAGGTGCTGGACGCGGCTTTTTCATTTGCTTTCTGCAGTTGGCGTGTTTATTCCCGTTTGAAGTCTTATTGGAGTTGTTGGCGTTCCTGGCTTTTGACTCTCTGTCTTTTTCATCCACTCGCCTCGTTTTCTCTCACACAAGTCTCGCGAGGGATGTTCGCGGGCGCCCTCGCGAGCGTCTTTTGCCCCGATCATCTGGAGGTTTCCTGTCTGAGTCCTCTGCGGGAGCACCCCTCCTAGTCCATGCCTCACGGGCATCGCGACACAAACGCAGGACTTAGGCTGATCGCCCCCGCTACCGGGACCAAAGGTTACCCTTCTAACTAATCCTTGCAGGGCATGAAGCGCACGGCGAGGCCTCAGCCTTCGGAGGCGAGGGCCGCGTCAAGCTCCACCAAGCTCAAATGACTCCCGCACATGGACACGCAGCATGGAAACATAGCGCAGAAATGGCAAAAGCAACGCGACACTTGACAGCAACAGTTCTAACACACCCCCACGGGGCCCTGTACTACCTTCTTCTTATGCAGGAAAGGAAGGAAACAAAATGGACGCGACATGTCCAACACCAACCTACAGCAAAAGCTTGAACTGCTCCTGGGGTTCAGGCGGACGCCTCCTCTCGCTTCACCAGGGCGCAGCGGCGGGTGGACCCACTGCCTTCACCCAGGCTGGCGCGACGGCGCGGGGGCTGGTCGCGGCCACCGTTGGAGGAGCTGCTGCCTGAGGGAGAGTCGCCGAAACTTGGCGAGCCCCGAGCACCGCTGCCGGCACGCCTGGCGCTGTCTTCATCCTGGTCGGTGCCGGGGCTGGGCAGGCGGCCGCGGTCACCATCTTCGGGGCAGCACCCAGCGTGGCGACCATCTTCCCCAAACACCCTCACATAGAGGGTGGAGTCGCCATCGAACCTGAAGTGCAGGGTACACCGCTGACCCAGGCCTCGCACGCGGGCAACCGTTTGCCAGCCGTGAGTCAGGGCCCCATTTCCAGAAGGGGAGACCTCCAGCGAAGCCCAGAAGGCCCTGCTACAGCGACCATCCACCTGGAGCCAGAAGCCGCACTGGGCGCTGGCCGGCAGCTCACCTACGAAGAAGCGGGGGAGCTGGAGCCAGGTGCTGGTCGGGTCCGCCGACCACACGATGAACTCCGGTAGCACCTCCGCCGAGCGAAAGCGCGGCCTGGGGGCCGCGTGGTCACAACATGCCTCCCCTCGACAGCCGAGCGCTCACCACCGCGCAGGGAACCGCTTCCGTGGCCGTGGGAAGCCGCTGCAGGGACCACGGGATGCTTGCGAGGGCGACCCCAGCCGTGCCTGGCCGGGGGGGAGTCAGGCCCTGCCTGGAGGGCTTTTCCCTTCTCTGCGGCCGAGAATCTCTTCGGAGCCATGAGAACGGCGAATGGCCAAGAAGAAGAAGGGAGTAGTAGAAAGGGGTGAACTGAGGAAGCTCACACGGCCCCGTACTTATAGCCGGGGAAGGCCAACCGCCGAGCACAATGACCTCAGGTAATCATGACCCATATCTTTGCATGCAGGGACTTGTCAAGTCATGCAGTTGCTGAGGCGTCATGGCAAGTGCAGACGCCCACGTCCAATCAACCGCCACGCGGCGCCCCAAGGCCGCAGGCTGTTAGGTCCCGCGGCGCTTCGTGCTTGCCCCTTTGCTTCTTTGCTAAGCCAAGCCCATGCGCGCCTTGGGCCCGGGGGCTACTATCGGCGTTCTAGTAACGGGGGTCCCCAGACTTGCCTGCCTGCAGCCTGCGGCGTGGCTCAGGCAGGGGCCCAACGCGGCCCATCTTCATCAGCCCAAGCTCAAGACCCTCGCGAGGGGCCGAGCCTCGCGGGGCGGACGACAGGAAGCTTCCTCAAGAGCGGCCTCATCAGGCAGGCTCGCGAGGAGGCAGAGAGATCAATGCAAGGGTACCTCGCGAGGACCCCATGACGCAAGCCATGACGATCAAGGCCAGGCGGGCTCCGGCCTGCGCATGGTCCTCGTTTCCCCTTTGGTGCAAAGGGGGCAAGCACAGGCCAAGGTATTAGGCAAAGGTTACCATTCTAGTGCAAAGAGACCAAGACCAGCCGGACGGCCGGACGGAGGTCACCGTGGAGCCCAAGACGGCGTCATCACCAGTGCTTTTGGCAGCCGAAGATCACCTTTGGTCAGGATAACTTGTACTAGATGTTCCCCTTTAAAATGGTCAATTTTTGGCGCCCTGCCTGCTCAATTATTCCGGGAGAGGCCCAGGGCCTCTATAAATAGAGCTAGCCTCCACAAAGAGAGGGCGAGAGGAAAAAACCCAGTAGAGACTAAGTAGAACACACCGCATCAGCTCAAGAACACCCCTCGCGAGGTTGTTCTTCCATTGTACTGTCCATCATCAGCCCTAGAGGCAATCCATCACACCACACACTGGAGTAGGGTATTACACCACAACGGTGGCCCGAACCAGTATAAACTTCGTGTCTCTTGTGTTGTTCATCATTGTCATCTTAGTTCGCACGAGAGGATCGGACGTAGATCGTTAGGGGAGAGATCTCTGTGCGCACCCCAGTGTTCGAACCTCAAGCGTCTGCCAGAACCCGAAATCCCACAACTTCCACGACGACGATGGAGATCATGACGGTACTTTGGAGATGGAGATCAAAGGCACAAGATGATGATGACCATATCATGTCACATATTTTGATTGCATGTGATGTTTATCTTGTATGCATCTTATTTTGCTTAGTACGGCGGTAGCATTATAAGATGATCCCTCAGTAAATTTCAAGGTATAAGTGTTCTCCCTGAGTATGCATTGTTGCGACAGTTCGTCGTGCCGAGACACCATGTGATGATCGGGTGTGATAAGCTCTACGTTCACATACAACGGGTGCAAGCTAGTTTTCCACACGCGGAATACACGGGTTAAACTTGACTAGCCTAGCATATGCAGATATGGCCTCGGAACACTGAGACCGAAAGGTCGAACATGATTCATATAGTAGATATGATCAACATAGTGATGTTCACCATTGAAAACTACTCCATCTCACGTGATGGTCGGACATGGTTTAGTTGATATGGATCACGTGATCATTTAGATGACTAGAGGGATGTCTATCTAAGTGGGAGTTCTTAAGTAATATGATTAATTGAACTTTAATTTATCATGAACTTAGTCCTGATAGTATTTGCATATCTACGTTTTAGATCAATAGCTTCCAATGTAGCTCCCAGTTTATTTTTGATATATTCCTAGAGAAAAATAGTTTGAAAGATGATAGTAGCAATGATGCGGACTAGGTCCGTGATCTGAGGATTATCCTCATTGCTGCACAGAAGAATTATGTCCTTGATGCACCGCTAGTCGAAAGACCTATTGCAGGAGAAGATGCTGACGTTATGAACGTTTGGCAAGCTCGGTATGATGACTACTTGATAGTTTAGTGCGCCATGCTTTACTGCTTAGAACTGGGACATCAAAAACGTTTTGAATGCCAAGGAGCATATAAGATGTTCTAAGAGATGAAATTGGTATTTTAGTCTCATGTCCGTGTCGATAGGTATGAGACCTCTGACAAGTACTTTGCCTACAAGATGGAGGAGAATGGCTCAACCCGTGAGCATGTGCTCAGAATGTCTGAGCACTACAATCCCTTGAATCAAGTGGGAGTTAATCTTCCAGATAATATAGTGATTGAGAGAGTTCTTTAGTGACTATCACCAAGTTACCGGAACTTCATGATGAACTATAATATGCAAGGGATGAAGAAAACGATTCCCATGCTCTTCGCGATGCTAAAATCGGTGAAGGTAGAAATGAAAAAGAGCATGAAGTGTTGATGGTTAACAAGACTACTAGTTTCAAGAAAAGGGGCAAAGGAAAAGAAAGGGAACTTCAAGAAAGAATGGCAAGCAAGTTGCCACTCCCGTGAAGAAACCCAAAGCTAGACCTAAGCTTGAAACTGAGTGCTTCTATTGCAAAGGAAATGGTCACTGGAAGCGGAACTACCCCAAATACTTGGCACATAAGAAGGATGGCAAAGTGAAAGGTATATTTGATATACATGTTATTGATGTTTACTTTAATAGTGTTCATAGTAACCCTAGGGTATTTGATACCGGTTCAGTTGCTAAGATTAGTAACTCGAAACAGGAGTTGCAAAATGAATAGAGACTAGTTAAGGGCAAGGTGACGATGTGTGCTGGAAATGATTCCAAGGTTGATAAGATCACCATCGCACACTCCTTTTACCTTCAGGATTAGTGTTGAACCTAAAATAAATGTTATTTGGTGTTTTGCGTTGAGCATGAATATTATTGGATCATGTTTATTGTAATACTGTTATTCATTTAAGTCAAAGAATGATTGTTATTCTGTTTACATGAATAAAACCTTCTATGGTCATACACTTAATATAAATGGTTTACCGAATCTTGATCGTAGTTATACACATATTCATAATATTCATGCCGAAAGATGCAAAGTTGATAATGATAGTTCAACATACTTGTGGCACTGCCGTTTAGGTCATATTGGTGTAAAGCGCATGAAGAAACTCCATGCGGATGGACTTTTGGAATCACTTGACGATTGCGAACCATGCCTCATGGGCAAGATGACTAAGACTCCATTCTCCGAAACAATGGAGCGAGCCACTAACTTATTGGAAATAATACATACCGATGAATGCGGTCCGATGAGTGTTGAGGCTTGCGGCGGTATCGTTATTTTTTGACCTTCACAGATGATTTGAGCAGATATGGGTATATCTACTAGATGAAACACAAGTCTGAAACGTTTGAAAAGTTCAATGAATTTCAAAGTGAAGTTGAGAATCATCGTAACAAGAAAATAAAGTTTCTACGATCTGATCACGGAGGCGAATATTTGAGTTACGAGTTTGGCCTTCAGTTCAAACAATGTCGAATAGTTTCGCAACTCACGTCACCTACAACACCACAGTGTAATGGTGTGTCCAAATGTCGTAACCGTACTTTATTAGATATGGTGCGATCTATGATGTCTCTTACCGATTTACTACTATCATTTTTGGGGTTATGCATTAGAGACAGTTGCATTCACGTTAAATAGGGCACCGTCTAAAAATTCGTTGAGATGACACCGTATGAACTATGGTTTAGCAAGAAACCTAAGCTGTCGTTTCTTAAAGTTTGGGGTTCCGATGCTTATGTGAAAAAGTTTCAGCCCGATAAGCTCAAACCCAAATCGGAGAAGTCCATCTTCATAGGATACCCAAAAGAAATTGTTGGGTACACCTTCTATCACAAATCCGAAGCCAAGATGTTTGTTGCTAAGAGTGGATCCTTTCTAGAGAAGGAGTTTCTCTCGAAAGAAGTGAGTGGCAGGAAAGTAGAACTTGATGAGGTAAATGTATCTTCTCCCTTATTGGAAAGTAGTTCATCACAGAAATCAGTTCTAGTGATTCCTACACCAATTAGTGAGGAAGTTAATGATGATGATCATGAAACTTTAGATCAAGTTACTATCGAACCTCGTAGGTCAACCAGAGTACATTCCGCACCAAAGTGGTATGGTAATCCTGTTCTGGAATTCAGGTTACTAGACCATGACAAACCTACGAGCTATGAGGAAACGATGATGAGCCCAGATTCCGTGATATGGCTTAAGGCCATGAAATCTGAGATGGGATCCATGTATAAGAACAAAGTATGGACTTTGATTGACTTGCCCAATGATCGGTGAGCCATTCAGAATAAATGGATCTTCAAGAGGAAGACGAACGCTAATAGTAGTGTTACTATCTACAAAGCTCGAATTGTCGCAAAAGATTTCCGACAAGTCAAGGTGTTGACTATGATGAGATTTTCTCACTCGTGTTGATGCTTAAAAGTCTGTTTGAATCATGTTAGAATTTGCCGCATTTTATGAAATCTGGCAAATGGATATCAAAACTACATTCCTTAATGGATTTATTAAAGAAGAGTTGTATATGATGCAACCATAAGGTTTTGTCAATCCTAAAGATGCTAACAAAGTGTGCAAGCTCCATCGATCTATATATGGACTCGTGCAAGCATCTCAGAGTTGGAATATATGCTTTGATGAGTTGATCAAAGCATATAGTTTTATACAGACTTGCGATGAAGCCTGTATTTACTAGAAAGTGAGTGGGAGCACTACAACCTTTCTGATAAGTATGTGTGAATGACATATTGTTGATCGGAAATGATGTAGAATTTTCTGGAAAGCATAAATGAGTGTTTGAAAGGAGTTTTTCAAAGAAAGACCTCGGTAAAGCTGCTTACATATTGAGCAAGACGCTTGATAAGTTTATTCAATGAGTACATACCTTGATAAGATTTTGAAGGAGTTCAAAATGGATCAGTCAAAGAAGGAGTTCTTGCCTGTGTTGCAAGGTGTGAAGTTGAGTAAAGACTCAAAACCCAACCACGGCAAAAAATAGAAAGAGAATGAAAAGTCATTCCCTATGCTTTAGTCATAGGTTCTATAAAGTATTCTATGTTGTGTAGCAGACCTATTGTATACCTTAGCATGATTTTGGCAAGGGAGTAAAATAGTGATCTAGGAGAAGATCACAGGACAGGGGACAAAATTATCCTTAGAGGACTAAGGAAATGTTTCTTGGTTATGGAGGTGATAAAAGAGTTCTTCGTAAAGAGTTAGGTCAATGCAAGCTTTTGACACCGATCTAGATGACTCTTAAGTCTCGATCTAGATACATATTGAAAGTGGGAGCAATTAGCTATAGTAGCTCCGTGCAAAGTATTGTAGACATAGAAATTTGCAAAATACATACGGATCTGGATATTGCAGACCCGTAGACTAAACTTCTCTCACAAGAAAACATGATCACTCTTTGGGTGTTAATCACATAGCGATGTGAACTAGATTATTGACTCTAGTAAACCCTTTGGGTATTAGTCACATGAATATGTGAACTAATCACAAAAAGATGTGAACTATTGGTGTGAAATCACATGACGATGTGAACAAGATTATTGACTCTAGTACAAGTGGGAGACTGAAGGAAATATGCCCTAGAGGCAATAATAAAGTTGGTATTTATATTTCCTTATATCATCATAAATGTTTGTTATTCATGCTAGAATTGTATTAGCCGGAAACTTAGTACATGTTTGAATACATAGACAAACAAAGTGTCCCTAGTATGCCTCTACTTGACTAGCTCGTTAATCAAAGATGGTTAAGTTTCCTAGCCATAGACATGTGTTGTCATTTTGAAGGAAATATGCCCTAGAGGCAATAATAAAGTTGTTATTTATATTTCCTTATATCATGATAAATGTTTATTATTCATGTTAGAATTGTATTAACCAGAAACTTAGTACATGTGTGAATACATCAGACAAACAGAGTGTCCCTAGTATGCCTCTACTTGACTAGCTCGTTAATCAAAGATGGTTAAGTTTCCTAGCCATAGACATGTGTTATCATTTGATTAACGGGATCACATCATTATAGAATTATGTGATGGACTAGAACCATCCGTTAGGCACTATGATCGTTTAGTTCATTGCTATTGCTTTCTTCATGACTTATGCATGTTCCTATGACTATGAGATTATGCAACTCCCGAATACCGGAGGAACACCTTGTGTGCTATCAAACGTCACAACGTAACTGGGTGATTATAAAGATGCTCTACAGGTGTATCCGATGGTGTTTGTTGAGTTGGCATAGATCGAGATTAGGATTTGTCACTCCAATTGTTGGAGAGGTATCTATGGGCCCTCTCGGTAATGAACGTCACTATAGGCCTCGCAAGCAAGGTGACTAATGAGTTAGTTGCAGGATGATGCATTACAGAACGAGTAAAGAGACTTCCCGGTGACGACATTGAACTAGGTATGATGATACCGACGATCAAATCTCGGGCAAGTAACATACCGATGACAAAGGGAACAACGTATGTTGTTGTGCGGTTTGACCGATAAAGATCTTTGTAGAATATGTAGGAACCAATATGAGCATCCAGGTTCCGCTATTGGTTATTGATCGGAGATGTGTCTCGGTCATGTCTAAATAGTTCTTGAACCCGTAGGGTCCGCACGCTTAACGTTCGATGACGATATGTATTATGAGTTATGTGATTTGATGTACCGAAGGTTGTTCGGAGTCCTGGATGAGATCACAGACATGACGAGGAGTCTCGATATGGTCGATAGGTAAAGATTCATATATTGGAAGGCTATATTCGGACACCGGAAAGGTTCCAAGTGATTCGGGCATTTTTCGGTGAATCGGGGAGTTACGGAAATTCACCGGGGAAGTATTGGGCCTTATTGAGCTTTATTGGAAAGGAGAGAAGGGCCACAAGGGGAGGCAGCGCGCCCCCCATGGACTGGTCTGAATTGGACTAGGAGGGGGCGGCGCCCCCCTCTTTCCTTCTCCCTCTCCCTCTCCTTCCTTCTTCTCCTACTTGGATTAGCAAAGGGGAAACCTACTCCTACTAGGAGTAGGAATCCCCCCTTTGGGCGTGCCCCTTGTGGCCATCCCTCCTCCTCCTCCACTCCTTTATATACGGGGGAGGGGGCACCCCATAGACACACAAGTTGATCTCTTAGCCATGTGTGGTGCCCCACTCCACAGTTTTCCACCTCGGCCATATTGTCGTAGTGCTTAGACAAAGCCCTGCGTCGGTAACTTCATCATCACCATCACCACGCCATCGTGCTGACGAAACTCTCCCTCGGCCTCAGCTGGATCTAGAGTTCGAGGGATGTCACCAAGCTGAACATGTGTAGATCGTGGAGGTGTCGTGCATTCGGTACTTGATCGGTTGGATCGCGAAGACGTTCGACTACATCAATCGCGTTACTAAACGCTTCCGCTTTCGGTCTACGAGGGTACATGGACACACTCTCCCCGCTCGTTGCTATGCTTCTCCAAGATAGATCTTGCATGATCGTAGGAAATTTTGAAATACTACGTTCCCCAACAGTGGCATCCGGGCCAGGTCTATGCGTAGATGTTATATGCACGAGTAGAACACAAAGAGTTGTGGGCGATAATAGTCATACTACTTACCAGCATATCATACTTCGATTCGGCAGTATTGTTGGATGAAGCGGCCCAGACCAACATTACATGACCGCGTTCATGAGACTGGTTCTACCGACGTGCTTTGCACACAGGTGGTTGGTGGGTGTTTGTTTCTCCAACTTTAGTTGAATCAAGTTTGACTACGCTCGGTCCTTGTTGAAGGTTAAAACAATACACTTGATTAAAAATCGTTGTGGTTTTGATGCCTAGGTAAGAACGGTTCTTGCTAGAAGCCCGTAGCAGCCACGTAAAACTTGCAACAACAAAGTAGAGGGCGTCTATCTTGTTTTTGTAGGGCATGTTGTGATGTGATATGGTCAAGACGTGATGAGATATAAATTTTTGTATGAGATGATCATGTTTTGTTAAAGTTATCGGCAACTGACAGGAGCCTTATGGTTGTCTCTTTATTGCATAAGATGCAAGCGCCATATAATTGCTTTACTTTATCGCTATGTGATAGCAATTGTTGCAAAAGCAACAGTTGGCAAGACGACCATATCATGACACGTTGATAAAGATCAAGATGATGGAGATCATGGTGTCATGCTGGTGATGATGGAGATCATGACGGTACTTTGGAGATGGAGATCAAAGGCACAAGATGATGATGGCCATATCATGTCACATATTTTGATTGCATGTGATGTTTATCTTTTATGCATCATATTTTTCTTAGTACGACGGTAGCATTATGAGATGATCCCTTACTAAAATTTCAAGGTACAAGTGTTCTCCCTGAGTATGCACCATTGCGACAGTTCTTCGTGCTAAGACACCATGTGATGATCGGGTGTGATAAGCTCTATGTTCACATACAACGGGTGCAAGCCAGTTTTGCACATGCAGAATACTCAGCTTAAACTTGACGAGACTAGCATATGCAGATATGGCCTCGGAACACTGAGACCGAAAGGTCGGACGTGAATCATATAGTAGATATGATCACCATAGTGATGTTCACCATTAAAAGCTACTCCATCTCACGCGATGATCGGACATGGTTTAGTTGATATGGATCACGTGATCATTTAGATGACTAGAGGGATGTCTATCTAAGTGGGCGTTCTTAAGTAATATGATTAATTGAACTTAAATTTATCATGAACTTAATCCAGATAGTATTTGCATATCTATGTTGTAGATCAATAGCTCGCGTATAGCTCCCCCATTTTATTTATGATATGTTCCTAGAGAAAACTAAGTTGAAAGTCGATAGTAGCAATGATGCGGACTAGGTCCGTGATCTGAGGATTATCCTCATTGCTGCACAGAAAAATTATGTCCTTGATGCACCGCTAGGTGACACAGCTATTGCAGGAGAAAATGCAGACGTTACGAACGTTTGACAAGCTCGGTATGATGACTACTTGATAGTTTAGTGCCCCATGTTTTACGGCTTAGAATCGGGACTTCAAAAATGTTTTCAAATGCCATGGAGCATATGAGATGTTCCAAGAGTTGAAATTACTATTCCAGACTCATGCCCGAGTTGAGAGGTATGAGACCTATGACAAGTATTTTTGCCTACTGTAGCGACCCGACCTCAAACGGTCATGTCTCTGTGCTTCAGTGTCATCCCTGGCTTGGTAATGCTGACACACACAGTACTTGAGGATTTATAACAGAGTAGCAATCACACACTTATTACATCGAATGTCTCAAAACAGAACTTATTACAATAAATATGGCTTAAGGCCATCTAATATGATAACAGCGGAAGGCTTGGAAGATAAAGTGAGTCCATCAACTCCAACGGCATAGCTGAGCTCCACGGCAACGACCTAATGAACCTTACTCCTCATCTAAAAAGTCTGCAACATAATACGTTGCAGCCCGAAAATGGGTCAGCACATGGAATATGCTAGCAATATAACACGGTAGAGCGATAACAAAATAATGCTATCACTATATGCATATTTGGCTAGTGGAGAGCTCTACGGTTAATGTTTTGTGAAAAGCCATTTTTTCCTACAACAAAGGAATATATTTTATTTAACTATCATGGTAGTTGAAACATCATTGAGAAGGTTCCTCCAAATCAATCCCAATTAAAAGTAATTATCAACCCAACAATATTAATTTAGAGTGATGACATACATATGATAATCCAAGTACTAGATACTCAAGATGTCCATAATCGGGGACACGGCTAACCATGATTAGTTTGTACACTCTGCAGAGGTTTGCACACTTTTCCCCACAAGACTCGATCTCCTGTGTAGGATTTCTCGCACTACATGGTGTTTGAGAAACGGATGACCGAGACACAGTCTTTCAGAAGCATTAACTCTCTACTCCGGATAGACTATACCACCTACAACCCACTACATCTACTAGTCTACCTCTTCAAGAGCTTCATGCAACTTACTCAACTATGCTAGAGCCCATAATAGCTTGTGGCTGCACACGGAAGTTTCTAGCATGAAATATCTCAGTTCCCTTTGAGCCTGGGTGGCGGACCTTAGGATTATCACACGGGTATTCTGGGATATCCTAGGACAACACTGGATTCTCCAGGTGCCCCACAAGCAATCCACCCAGATGTGTATTAAAGTTGTCACCTTAAGTTGAACCATTAATTAACATTCTCACATCTTTCATGGATTCATTCACCCAAACCACGTCTCCGAGCATAGCATGGCAATATAAGCAATACGTAGAAGTAACCCCCGAGGGTTTGATAATGACAGGGCAATAGGTTCTACCTCATCAACTACTTCCCAATCCCACATGTTATCAAGTCCTAACCAGGAAATGTTTGAGGGTTGAAACTAATGCATAAAAACTGGGTGATAAAGGGATATGACCAAAGTGTTACTTGCCTTGCTGATGATCCGCAAAACCTAGAGACTCGTAGTAGCACGATTCGCACAACGGGTACTCTATCGCAATCAAACAAGCATACAATAAGCAATCAAACAACGGCACATGGGTAAAGCACGAGTAAGAAGATCTAACTAGAAAGTTCAGCTTAAGAACTCCGGTTTGCAAAAGGAATCAAATCAAACGGAGCAACGAAACTCAAACTGCGAAAGAAACAAGATCCGATTACTAATCTAGACTAAGGTCAAATTTTACTGTATCAAAATCTTGTTCAAGTTCGTTAATCGGAAAAAGGGTTTCGAGATGAAACTCTAGGCGCTTGAATCGCCTGATTCCGATAAACGAGCGAAAAGTTATACTAAAACGAAAATCGGATCAGAAATCGCTATCGAAAATAATCGCGGAAAAATCCGAGAAAAAGAAAAACTGACGAACAGGCTATCGAATGAACGTTCGCTGTCTGCGGCTAAACGGTGAAAATCATTCATTAAAACGAACGTAAAAACGGGCGTTCGCTAAATAACTAAACCGAAAAAAATAAACCAAACGGTTTCCTCACGAAAACCGAGGCGGCTACCTCGGGTCTGGCAGGGTCCGGCGTGGTCTGGCGACGGCAGGGCGGCTCTGGTGCGGCGGCGTGGGGCGGTGGGCGGCGGCGCGCGAGGCGGCGGCGGCGGATCGGCGACGGCGGCGCGACTAGGGTTAGGGTTTCGGCGGCGGCGCGGTTTGGGCTGCGATGGGCTCGGCGGCGTGGCGGGCGGCGGCGGCAGCGTGCGAGGCGAGGCGGCAGCGGCGGATCGGCGACGGCGGCGCGGATCGGTGGCGACGTGGCTAGGGTTAGGGTTTGGGCGGCGGCGCGGTTTGGGCTGCGGTGGGCTTGGCGGCGCGGCTTAAAAAGGCCCCCCGGGCGGAGTCCCGCTCGGGTACGGCTCGGAGTCGGTTCACTTTTTTTTAAAATAAATTATTCCGATGTGCAGAAAAAGAAAGAAAAGAAATACTAAACGGACTCTAAAAATCCCAAAATAAATGTTCCCCATCCTCTAAAAATAAGCCGGACAGGGTGAACATTTATTTCGTCCTAAAATGTGATATTGAAAACGCATATTTTTCGTAATTCAAATAAAATAGCGATAAAACTCCGAATAAAAATCTTATTTGATTTTAATATTAAATCTTCGATATTTCTCTATTTTGAGGAAGTCATTTGATCCTCTCTCTTTAATTTTTATAAAAGAAATATTCGAAGAGAAAATAATTAAAATCAAACGATCCTCTTTTCAAAATTCGAGAAAACTCGAATATGAAAATAATGAAATCCCCAACTCTCTCCATAGGTCCTTGAGTTGCATAGAATTTCTAGGATCAAGCCAAAATGCAATAAAATATGATATGCAATGATGATCTAATTATAACATTCCAAATTGAAAATTTGGGATGTTACAAACCTACCCCCCTTAAGATGAATCTCGCCCTCGAGATTCAAGTTGGCTAGAAAATAGGTGTGGATGGTCTTTGCGAAGATCATCCTCTCGTTCCCAGGTGGCTTCTTCCTCGGTATGGTGGCTCCACTGAACTTTACAAAACTTAATAACCTTGATGCGGGTAACACGATTGGCAAACTCGAGAATCCTGACTGGCTTCTCCTCATAGGTCAAATCATCGTCCAACTGAATCGCTTCCAGCGGTACTGTATCTCTCAGAGGAATGTCCGCCATCTCTGCGTGGCACTTCTTCAGCTGAGAAACATGGAACACATCGTGAACTCCTGACAATCCTTTGGATATTTCCAACTTATAAGCAACTTCTCCCATACGTTCCAAAACTCTGTATGGTCCCACAAAGCGTGGCGCTAACTTTCCCTTAACTCCAAAGCGCTTAACTCCTCGGAGTGGTGATACCCGAAGATACACTCTGTCTCCGATTTCATAGACTACCTCCTTGCGTTTTGAATCTGCATAACTCTTCTATTGGGACTGAGCTACCTTCAGTCTATCTCTAATCAATTTAACCTTCTCTTCTGATTCCTTAATCAAATCTGGTCCAAACAACTGACGGTCTCCAACTTCATCCCACAACAACGGTGTCCTGCACCTCCTTCCATACAAGGCTTCGAAAGTTGCCATCTTCAAACTGTCCTGGTAACTGTTGTTGTATGAGAACTCTGCGTAGGGCAAGTTGTCATCCCAACTAGATCCATAATCTAGTGCACAAGCTCTCAACATATCCTCCAGAATCTGGTTGACTCTCTCGGTCTGTCCATCTGTTTGCGGGTGAAAAGCTGTACTGAACTCCAGTCTAGTTCCCAAAGTTTCATGCAACTGATTCCAAAACTTTGAGGTAAACTGGGTTCCTCTATCTGATGCAATGGTCCTTGGAACTCCATGCAAACATACGATCCTGGTCATGTATATCTTGGCCAACTCGGCACTTGTATAGGTGGTTTTCACTGGGATAAAGTGAGCTACTTTGGTCAAGAGATCAACTACTACCCATATAGAATCATATCCTGATCTGGTCCTAGGCAATCCGGTGATGAAATCCATGCCAAGCTTATCCCACTTCCATTCGGGTATCGGCATAGGTTGTAACAATCCGACTGGCTTTTGATGTTCTGCCTTCACTCTCTGACATACATCACATACGGCTACATACTCGGCAATATCCTTCTTCATATAAGTCCACCAGAAATGCTCCTTTAAATCCACATACATCTTGGTGTTTTCAGGGTAAATCTAGTATGGTGAGTCATGAGCCTCCTGAAGTATTCACTTCCTAATCTCTATGTTATTGGGCACATAAACACGGTCCTCAAACCACAAGGTGTCATGTTCATCCTCACGAAAACCTTTGGCCTTTCCTTTGCTCATTCTCTCTTTTATCTCAGTGTCGGGGGTTGGGTGTGACATATGCCAAAGGATGGCTTATCATGGTGGGAGCGGGTAGAACGTCGCCGGTGCCCGGAAGCGGGATGAGGCGTAGACATGAACGCCGGCGTACTTTACCAAGGTTCGGGGCTCTCCTAGGAGATAACACCCCTAGTCCTGCTCTGCGGGGTCTCCGCATGATCACTAAGGCACAAGTGAATACAAAGGCGCTCCTTGAGCTGTATGCTAGAGGTAGGAGAAGGCAGGGCTAGCTCTCTCCTTCCTCTATGATCTGGTCTAATTCTAACAGGTTCGGAATCCTTTGCATGAGTGCCTTGGGGGGTTTATATAGGCCTACCCCCAGGGGTACAATGGTAATCCGGCCGGGCGCAGGGCCCGGCTGTCAGTCTCTCTGGTCGCCGGCTTCCCCGCCGACTGCTAGGGCCCGCCACTGAGTGGGCCTCGTGGATTGGTCTGGTACGGAGCCGACAGGCCGCCCCCGCCGCTCGCGGGTCCTGCCGGCTATGGATCACTGTTGCCGCGTCTCTAATGATGCAGGCTTGGTCATGGGGTTGTGGCTACAGCTCCGCCGCCTGGCTAGCGATTACTGTAGCCACTCCGCGTCTCGTCTGGTTAATGGCGAGTGGGTCCCGAGGAGGGGGCGGGCCGACTCCTGGGGGCCGACCTCCCTCGGGTCCGACTGGTGCGATCGTCGCCGTCTTCTGGGCTCTCACTGACTGGTGGGGCCCGTCATCCTTGGGCCGTACCGACATGCCGTCATGGGAGTAGGACTCCGCCTGCTTGTGATGATGTCAGGGATGGCATGGCAACAGTGTTGCGCCGGGCGGAGATCTCCGCCGTACAGCGTACTGTCGCCACGCCAGCCCCTGGAAAGGGGGGGATGGGATACACTGTAGCCATTCCCAGTCCCGTCCCTGTTGATGAGGGTACGGGCTTTGCTGGTGCCGTGGGCCGACTCCTCGGGGCCAACTTCTCTGGAAGCCGCCGAGCAGGAGTCGGCCCGTCTTGGTCTTGCCTCTAGGACTCGGCCGTATACGGGCAGCCCGCTGCTCCTCCAGCCGGCCCCCAGAAGACGGCTCTTCACCTTGGCATCTTGAGGGGCGCAGTCTGCCCCGATGTCTTGAAATGTTCTGGGCCTCGGGTTAGCCTACCCATGGCCCATTACTCCGACACTCGGCGATCTCTTTGTCATCCTTCTGAGCTTCTCAAATCTTTCCTAACAATGTAGACTGAACTTCCATTGTTGCAACAAAACCTCTATGGACAATCTCCAATCGAAGCTCCCTGAGATCCTCGGCCAACTCCTTTGGCAATCCTGCGCTTATGAGTGTGTTGGCATAACTCTTCTGGCTCAGAGCGTCTGCTACAACATTGGCCTTGCCTGGATGATAGTGAAGCTTCATGTCATAATCCTTTATAAACTCCAACCATCTCCTCTGCCTAAGGTTCAGCTCCTTCTGTGTGAAAATGTACTTCAAACTCTTATGGTCAGTGTACACATCGCAATGGTTTCCAATAAGGTAATGTCTCCAAGTCTTCAACGCATGCACTACGGCAGCCAACTCCCAATCATGCGTGGCATAATTTAAATCATGCGGTTTCAGTTGTCGATAGGCATATGAAACAACTCTTCCATCCTGCATCAGTACTCCTCCAACTCCTAAGCGAGAGGCGTCGCAATACACTAGGAAATCCTTGCGTATATCCGGCAGAATCAGTACTGGGGCTGTGGTCAGACGTTTCTTTAACTCTTGAAAACTCGCTTCACATTCTTCCGTCCATTTCAATTTGGTATCCTTCTTCAATAACTCCGTCATTGGCTTCGCAATCTTGGAAAAAATCTCAATGAATCTCCAGTAGTATCCTGCGAGTCCAAGAAAACTGCGGATCTCGCTAACTGAAGTGGGTGCCAACCATTCAGTGACTGACTGAATATTGGTGGGGTCTACTGCTATACATTCTCCTGATATAACATGTCCAAGGAATCCAACTTCTTTCAACCAAAACTCACATTTGTTGAACTTGGCATACAACTGATGTTCCATGAGTTTCTCGAGAACTAAACGTACATGCTCTTTGTGCTCCTATTCATTCTTCGAGTATACCATTATATCATCAATGAACACCACAACAAACTTATCCAAATATTCCATGAACACCCTGTTCATCATGCTCATGAAATAGGCAGGGGCGTTAGTCATTCCAAATGACATGACCGTATACTCATATAACCCGTACCTTGTGGTAAATGCGGTTTTATGTATATCCTTTTCCCGGATCTTTAGCTGGTGATATCCTGATCGCAGATCGATCTTCGAAAACACCTTAGCTCCTTGCAACTGGTCAAACAAATCATTGATCATCGGCAGTGGGTATTTGTTCTTGATCGTCACCTCATTCAATGCACGATAATCAACAACCATCCTTAGAGACTTATCCTTCTTCTCAACCAAAAGCACTGGGGCTCCCCATGGGGATGAACTACATCGGATGTAACCTTTCTCCAATAACTCATTGATCTGCTTCTTAATCTCCTCCAGATCATTTACGAGCATCCAGTAGGGTCTCTTTGATATTGGCCCGGTACCTGGCAATAGCTCTATCAAAAACTCGATGTCTCAATCCGGTGGCATGCCTCGTAACTCCTATGGAAAAACATCTGGGTAATCCTTCACTACAGGCACTTCCTCCTGAACAACTCCCATGAGGGTATTTACTTGGCTCCTCCTAGGCGCATGTCTAGGTACATACTTGATCCTTTTTCCCTCCGTGGTGGTGAGACAAATTGATTTACTAGCACAGTCAATGCTTCCTCCATACTTTGACATCCAGTCCATGCCTAATATCACATCCAATCCTTGTGACTCCAAAATTATTAGTTATGACAGAAAAACATGGCTACCAATGGTTAGGGGTATCTGGTCGCACCATCGGCTGGCCATATACTCTGCTCCAGGTGAACTTACTAACAGAGGGGTCCTAAGGGTTTGGGTTGGTAGTTTAAACTTATCCATGAATCCCCTTGATATGTATGAATGTGATGCACCAGTATTAAAAATAACAAGGGCGGTAAAAGACTTAACCAAAAACTTACCGATAACTGTGTCTGGCTGCCCTTCAACCTCTTCCATGTTAACATGGTTCACTTGTCCTTTGTTGAATGGATTAGGCTTCTTCCTAGCGCTCCCATTACCGTTTCCATTCTTCGCTTCCGGGCACTCCGTGGCATAGTGTCCAGTCTTCCCGCACTTGAAGCAAGTAATGTGACTTAGGTCTCTCTTGGCGGGTGTGGCTGGATTGGAGCGGGTCTGATTGTTGCTTGTTCCATTCCCAGTCCCATTCTTGGAACCATTAGAGTTATGCGAACTTCCTCTGTTATGGTTATGACCTCCATGGTTATGAACAAGTCCTCCCGAGTTCGGGGTTAGACGAGGCTTCTGCTGGGCTCTTGAGTTGTACCTTCCTTGTCCATACTTCCTTTTGCGGCTCTCAATTTGCTGGTGCTTCCCTTCAATCATAAGAGCCTTGTCTACCAACTCCTGGTAGTTGTTAAATGTTGCCACCATCAACTGCATGATCATCTCATCGTTCAGCCCTTCCATAAACTTCTCCTGCTTCGCGGCATCTGTGGCCACATCGTCAGGGGCATAACGAGACAGCTTCCTAAATTCATCCACGTACTGCCCCACAGTACGGTTCCCTTGGCGCAAGTTGTGAAACTCATGCTTCTTCATGCTCATAGCTCCCGTTGAGACATGGGCGGTGCAGAATGCTTGCTGAAACTGATCCCATGTAATAGTGGCTATAGGATAGGTGACTGCGTAATTCTCCCACCATGAGGCTGCTGGTCCATCCAACTGATGTGCGGCAAAACGCACCTTCTCAGCATCTGCACAAGCTGCAGTGGTTAACTCCCTTCCAATCCTGCGGAGCCAATTGTCTGCCACTATCGGCTCGGTGCTGCTGGAAAACACCAGTGGCTGCAACCTCAGAAAGCGAGCTAAGTTGTCAACTGGTGGTGGTGGTGGTGGGTTGTTGTTGCCTTGATTCTAAACTAACAATTGCATCTGTGTATTCTGCTATTAGATCAACTGAGTGAGCTCCGATGGGAAAGTAAATCCGGGGTCACGTCTCGGAGGCATTTGAGGGTTTAGAGGGAAGAGAATAGAATAGAATGAGGTCTAGTGAGAAAAACACTACCCATATGTACATGAGACAAACACAATCATATCACTCAATCAATCAAGCAAGGGCATACAATCGATCTAACTATGATTACAAAAGTGCTCGGACTATACTATATACATGGTGGAATACTACTACTGATGTGGTGGTCTACTAGAAATATTGATCAGTCGAAGACTCCATGATGTCTGCTCCAGCTTCGTCTTCATAGTCATCATCACTATCGTCGGGGTCCGAGTCGGTGTCATCGATGATGATGTAGTCCTCAGAACGAATCTCCTTGGGTTCATCGTCTTCTCCTCCTGGCGCAGGGTCTCCCATGAATACTCCTAGCTTCCTTTCCAAATCATCATTATTCTCCACTAGTACGACGATTTCCTCCTCATAATCTTCGCGAGTAGCCTTGAGTTCTTCCTCCAGTTCCATGGTCCTTGTCATTGCCTTCTTCAGATCTATCATGCCTGCGCACATCTGGTTCTCCTGGCGACGAATGTGCTGGTTTAACTCCTGCATGAAAGCTGCGATCGATCTATCCTTCCTGGTGCTGATCATCTCCCATTGCTCATCTCGACGCCCACAAATCTGATAGATAGTATCCTTAAGCTCCTTATGGTAAACTTCTCCAATGCGTCCCATGGTGATGTGAGCTACCATACTCTTTCCTAGACTCCAGGTTGGTGCATCAAAGGAAAACTCTATGGGTTTGGTGACTGGCGCGAATGTCCTTCCTGGAACTTGAACTTGAATCATCCATCGCTCCTCTTCTGGTAAAGTGGCGTTGTAAGTCCCGGTGAAGCTTGGTATTCCAATGTTCAGGTACTTAGTGACTTCCTTCAAGTGTCGTCCAAAAGGTGCTTCTTCATCCGGTTGTGCAAACTTGTTCCTTGCGTCCGCCATCCTAAAGAGTAGAAAATGGAGAGGAGTCAGAAATGAGAAGAGAGTGGTGATCTAGGTCTTTAGCTTAGTGGTAGTGTCCTACACTCAGCGTGTGCTATGATACCATCTTGTAGTGACCCGACCTCAAACGGTCATGTCTCTGTGCTTCAGTGTCATCCCTGGATTGGTAATGCTGACACACACAGTACTCGGGGATTTATAACAGAGTAGCAATCACAGACTTATTACATCGAATGTCTCAAAAGAGAACTTATTACAATAAATATGGCTTAAGGCCATCTAATACGATAACAGCGGAAGGCTTGGAAGATAAAGTGAGTCCATCAACTCCAACGGCATAGCTGAGCTGCACGGCAACGACCTAACGAACCTTACTCCTCGTCTGAAAAGTCTGCAACATAATGCATTGTAGCCCGAAAATGGGTCAGCACATGGAATATGCTAGCAATATAACACGGTAGAGCAAGAACAGAATGATGCTATCAGTATATGCATATTTGGCTAGTGGAAAGCTCTATGGTTAAAGTTTTGCGAAAAGCCAATTTTTCCCTACAACAAAGGAATAGATTTTATTTAATTATTATGGTAGTTGAAACATCATTGAGAAGGTTCCTCCAACTCAATCCCAAATAAAAGTAATTATCAACCCAGCAATATTAATTTAGAGTGATGAGATACATATGATAATCCAGGTACTAGATACTCAAGATGTCCATAACCGGGGACACGGCTAACCATGATTAGTTTGTACACTCTGCAGAGGTTTGTACACTTTTCCCCACGAGACTCGATCTCCTCCATTGGATTTCTCACACTGCATGGTGTTTGTGAAACAGATGACCGAGACACGGTCTTTCAAAACCATTAACTCTCTACTCCGGATAGACTATACCACCTACAACCCACTACATCTGCTAGTCTACCTCTTCAAGAGCTTCACGCAACTTACTCAACTATGCTAGAGCCCATAATAGCTTACGGTTGCACACGGAAGTTTTTAGCATGAAATATCTCAGTTCCCTTTGAGCCTGGGTGACGGACCTAAGGATTATCACACGGGTACTCTGGGATATCATAGGAAAACACTGGATTCTCCAGATGCCCCACAAGCAATCCACCCAGATGTGTATTAAAGTTGCCACCTTAAGTTGAACCATTAATTAACAATCTCACATCTGTCATGATTTCACTCACCCAAACCACGTCTACGAGCATAGCATGGCAATATAAGCAATACGTAGAAGTAACTCCCAAGGGTTTGATAATGACAGGGCAATAGGTTCTACCTCATCAACTACTTCCCAATCCCACATGTTATCAAGTCCTAACCAGGCAATGTTTGAGGGTTGAAACTAATGCATAAAAACTGGGTGATAAAGGGATATGATCAAAGTGTTACTTGCCTTGCTGATGATCCGCAAAACCTAGAGACTCGTAGTAGCACGATTCGCACTCCGGGTACTCTATCACAATCAAACAAGCATACAATAAGCCATCAAACAAAGACGCACGGGTAAAGCACGAGTAAGAAGATCTAACCAGAAAGTTCAACTTAAGAACTCCGGTTTGCAAAAGGAATCAAATCAAACGGAGCAACGAAACTCAAACTACGAAAGAAACAAGATCTGATTACTAATTTGGACTAAGGTCAAATTTTACTTTACCAAAATCTTGTTCAAGTTGGTTAAACAGAAAGAGGGTTTCGAGACGAAACTCTAGGTGCTTGAATCGCCTGATTCCGATAAACGAGCGAAAAGTTATACTAAAACGAAAATCGGATCAGAAATCACGATCGAAAATAATCGCGGAAAAATCCAAGAAAAAGAAAATCTGACAAACAGGAAAACAGGCTAACGAACGAATGTTTGCTGTCTGCGGCTAAACGGTGAAACCCGTTCGTTAAATCGAATGAAAAACGGGCGTTCGCTAAATAACTAAAGCAAAAAAATAAATCGAACGATATCTAAAAAAAGGATCTAGGGTTTCGAAAAAACCAAACGGTTTTCTCACGAAAACCGGGGCGGCTACCTCGGGTCCGGTGGGGTCCGGCGAGGTCTGGTGACGGCGGGGCGGCTCTGTCGCGGCGGCATGGGGCGGCGGCAGCGGCGCGGCACGGTAGAGCGGGCGGCGGGCGGCGGCGGCCGATCGGCGGCGGCGCAGCTAGAGTTAGGGTTTGGGCGGCGGCGCGGTTTGGGCTGCGGTGGGCTCGGCGGCGCGGTGGGCGGCGGCGCGGTTTGGGCTGCGGTGGGCTCGGCAGCGCGGTGGGCGGCGGCGACAGCGCACGAAGCGAGGCGGCGGCGCCGGCGCGGATCGGCGGCGGCGCAGCTGGGGTTTGGGTTTGGGTGGCGGCGCGGTTTGGGCTGCGGTGGGTTTGGCGGGGCGGCTTAAAAAAGCCCCCCGGGCGGAGTCCCGCTCGGATACGGCCCGAAGTCGGTTCACTTTTTTTTAATAAATAATTCTGACATGTAGAAAAAGAAAGGAAACAAATACTAAACGGACTCCAAAAATCTCGAAATAAATTTTCCCCGTCCTCTAAAAATAAGCCGGACAAGGTGAACATTTATTTGGGCCTAAAATGCAATTTTGAAAAACGCATGTTTTTCCTAATTCAAATAAAATAGCGATAAAACTATGAATAAAAATCTTATTTGATTTTAATATTAAATCTTCGATATTTCTCTATTTTGAGGAAGTCATTTTATCCTCTCTCTTTTATTTTTATAAAAGGAATATTCAAAGAGAAAATAATTAAAATCAAACGATCCTCTTTTCAAAATTCAAGAAAACTCGAATATGAAAATAATGAATTCCCCAACTCTCTCCATAGGTCCTTGAGTTGGGTAGAATTTCTAGGATCAAGCCAAAATTCAATAAAATATGAAATGCAATGATGATCTAATGTATAACATTCCAAATTGAAAATTTGGGATGTTACACCTACAAGATGGAGGAGAATACCTCAACCAGTGAGCATCTGCTTAGAATGTGTGAGTACTACAATCGCTTGAATCAAGTGGGAGTTAATCTTCTAGATAAGATAGTGATTGACAGAATTCTCTAGTCACTGTCACCAAGTTGCTGGAACTTCATGATGAACTGTAATATGCAAGGGATGACAAAAATGATTCCCCGAGCTCTTCGCGATGCTGAAATCGGCGAAGGTGGAAATCAAGAAAAGCATCAAGTGTTGATGGTTGACAAGACAACTAATTTCAAGTAAAAAGGCAAGGGAAAGAAAGGGAACTTCAAGAAGGATGACAAGCAAGTTGTCACTCCCATGAAGAAGCCCAAAGCTAGACCCAAGCCTAAAACTGAGTGCTTCTGCTGCAACGGAAATGGTCACTGGAAGCGGAACTACCCCAAATACTTGGCGGATAAGAAGGATGGCAAAGTGAACAGAAGTATATATGATATACATGTTATTGATGTGTACTTTGCTAGTATATATTCATAGTAGCCCATGGGTATTTGATACTGGTTCAGTTGCTATGATTAGTAACTTGAAACAGGAGTTATAAAATGAACAGGGACTAGTTGAGGGCAAGGTGACGATGTGTGTTGGAAGTGATTCCTAGGTTGATAAGATCACCATCACACACTCCCTTTACCTTCGGGATTAGTGTTGAACCTAAAATAAATGTTATTTGGTGTTTGTGTTGAGCATAATATGATTGGATCATGTTTATTGCAATACGGTTATTCATTTAAGTCAAAGAATAATTGTTAATCTCTTTACATGAATAAAACTTTATGTGGTCATACACCCAAGGTGAATGGTTTATTGAATCTCGATTGTAGTGATACACATATTCATAATATTGAAGCCAAAAGATGCAAGGTTAATAATGATAGTGCAACTTATTTGTGGCACTGCCGTTTAGGTCATATTGGTGTAAAGCGCATGAAGAAACTCCATGCTGGTGGGCTTTTGGAATCACTTGATTATGAATCACTTGATGCTTGCGAACCATGCCTCATGGGAAATAGGACTAAGACTCCATTCTCCGGAATGATGGAGCGAGCAACTAACTTATTGGAAATAATACATACTGATGTATGCGGTCCAATGAGTGTCGAGGCTTGCGGCGGGTATCGTTATTTTCTGACCTTCACACATGATTTGAGCAGATATGGGTGAAGTGGAAAAGTTCAAAGAATTTCAAAGTGAAGTGGAAAATAATCATAACAAGAAAATAAAGTTTCTACGATCTGATCATGGAGGTGAATATTTGAGATATGAGTTTGGTCTTCATTTGAAACAATGTGGAATAGTTTCACAACTCACGCCACCTGGAACACCACGGCATAATGGTGTGTCCGAACGTCGTAACCATACTTTATTGGATATGGTGCGATCTATGATGTCTCTTACCGATTTACCACTATTGTTTTGGGGTTATGCATTAGAAACAGCTGCATTCACGTTAAATAGGGCACCGTCTAAAAATCCGTTGAGATGACACCGTATAAACTATGGTTTAGCAAGAAACCTAAGCTGTCATTTCTTAAAGTTTGGGGTTGCGATGCTTATGTGAAAAAGTTTCAGCCTGATAAGCTCAAACCCAAATCGGAGAAGTGCATCTTCATAGGATACGCAAAATAAACTATTGGGTACACCTTCTATCACAGATCCGAAGGCAAGATCTTTGTTGCTAAGAGTGGATCCTTTCTAGAGAAGGAGTTTCTCTCGAAAGAAGTGAGTGGGAGGAAAGTAGAACTTGATGAGGTAACTATACCTTCTCTCGAATTGGAAAGTAGTTCATCAGAGAAATCTGTTCCTGTGATGCCTACACCAACTAGAGAGGAAGTTAATGATGATGATCATGAAACTTTGGATCAACTTACTACAGAACTTCGTAGGTCAACCAGAGCACGATCCACACCAGAGTGGCATGGTAATCATGTACTGGAAGTCATGTTACTAGACCATGATGAACTTACGAACTATGAGGAAGCGATGATGAGCCCAGATTCCGCAAAATGGCTTGAGGCCATGACATCTGAGATGGGATCCATGTATGAGAACAAAATATGGACTTTGGTGGACTTGCCCAATGATCAACAAGCCATAGAGAATAAATGGATCTTCAAGAGGAAGACGGACGCTGATAGTAGTGTTACTATCTACAAAGCTCGAATTGCCGAAAAATAGTTTTTGACAAGTTCAAGGTGTTGACTACAATGAGATTTTCTCATTCATAGTGATGCTTAAGTCTATCCGAATCATGTTAGAAAATTGCCACATTTTATGAAATCGGGCAAATGGATTTCTTAAAGAAGAGTTGTATATGATGCAACCAGAAGGTTTTGTCAATCCTAAAGGTGCTAAAAAATGTGCAAGCTCCAGCAATCCATCTATGGACTAGTGCAAGCATCTCAGATTTGGAGTATATACACTTTGATAAGTTGATCAAAGCATATAGTTTTCTACAAACTTGCGGTGAAGCCTGTATTTACAAGAAAGTGAGTGGGAGCACTACAGCCTTTCTAATAAGTATATGTGAATGACATATTGTTGATCAGAAATGATGTAGAATTTTTCTAGAAAGCATAGGTTCTATAAAGTATGCTATGATGTGTACCAAACCTATCGTGTACGCTGTCATGAGTTTGGCAAGGGGGTACGATATTGATCCAAGAGAGGATCACTTGACAACAGTTAAAATTATCCTTATAAGACTAAGGAGATATTTCTCGGTTATGGAGGTGATAAAGAGTTCGTCATAAAGAGTTACGCTGATGCAAGCTTTTACACCGATCCGGATGACTCTAAGTCTCTATCTGGATACATATTGAAAGTGGGAGCAATTAGCTAGAGTAGCTCCATGGAGAGCATTGTAGACATAGAAAATTTGCAAAATACATACGGCTCTGAATGTGACAGACCCTTTGACTAAGCTTCTCTCACAAGCAAAACATGATCACACCTTAGTACTCTTTGGGTGTTAATCACATAGCGATGTGAACTAGATTATTGACTCTAGTAAAACCCTTTGGATATTAGTCACATGGCAATGTGAACTAACACTACTAGGGAAAACCTTATACACAGAATTTTAGCATTAGCGCATGTTAAAAAAGCACGCTAGTGCTAAGTAGCAGTAGCGCGTTAGTGCAAACCGCGCTACAGATACAATTTTAGCAGTAGAGCGCCTGAAGATAAAAGTGCTACTACTAAAATTCCCACTGCCAAGCCGATAAGCTACACATAGTAGTAGTGATCTACTGCGAATAGCGCTACTACTAGTTGGTTTGTAGTAGCGCGTTTACGCAGAAAGGCGCTACTGCTAAAGGAAATAAAATTAAATGAAAATCAAATAGAAAAGTAAGTGAAAATGAAAGAAATAGAAAAAGGAGAAAGGGAAAGAAAAAAATTTAAATAAAAATAAATGAAAAAAGGGAAAAAGAGAAAGGAGTAGTAGTAGCGCATATCCGGAAGTGTGCTATAGCTAACTTAGCAGTAGCGCACTTCCGAGAACGGGCTACTGCTACTTTTCACGTAACCGCGTGGTTCGTTCCTCCCTACGACCACTTCCCCCAAATCCAAACTCCTCCGCGTTGTCGCCACCGCCGTCGCTCGTCGGTCGCCGTGTGCCGCACACACTCGACGCCGCCCCCGACCCTGACCTCAACGCCGCCACCGACCTCGACACCACCCCCGACCCCGACCTCGACGCCGCCCTCCGCCGCGCATGCGAGCCCCAATGCCGACCTCGATGCCGCCTGCCCCTCCCTCTCCACAAGCACCCAAGGTGAGCACGCGTGCTCCTCCCCCTCCCCTACCTATGCCTAGGGTTCTTCAAATTTTAATTGCATCAAATTAGTTAGGGTTCATCTAGGGGTGGAAATGAATTGGATGTTTTCTTGATTCAGAACGGATACGAATAATAGCGACATATTGCTTAAGTGTATTAGTCAATAGCTATGTGACATGAAGTATTCAACTTGTGACATACAATAAGTCAATGATAAATAGGTTTATGAATAAACACTATTGTGATGCATAATAATTTCTAAGATTAATCATAAAACGAGTAATATTTGACAACTTATTTGACTTTTAAGTTGGGTAATTGGAATATCCGATCGAATACGAATATCGGATATTTCGGATTATCCGCTACCACTTTCCACCCCTAGGTTCATCAAATTACATGGTAATTAGGGTAGTAGTTCCTAGGTACTAGTTAGTTAGTAAGAACTATGTACTAATTAGGTACTGGTTTAATTTTATTTATAGTAAGTTTATTTTTAGTAAGAACTAGTTGAATTAATAGAACTAGTTGAACATGTCACATTGTTGTTATTTTTTTAGTTAAAGCAATTACTCCCGCATCGACATCGACGATGCCTATCCCGCATCCTCGTCGTCGACTCGGCGGAGGACACCTGCTTGACCAGATCGGCCATGTCCGGGACTAGGCTCTGCCGGGCTGGTACTGGGAGGCGCAGCTTGGTGAGGAGCCAGCCCGTCATTGACCCGAACCTTCTTTGGAGGCGGTCGCGTGGGCCAGTGATGGTGCAGAGGCTTGAGGACCCCGCGGAGGTGGTACGTCACCGTGTCAGGGAGGAGGACGTGCACGTCCGTCGCTACTTGTTTGCAATGGAGCACAGGTTCTCCAATACCTGGCAGGTTCTCCAGGGATCTCACTAGAGCTATGATCCTGTGATGGTTCCTTCTCTTTGGTTGTCCACCGCCCGCGCCGATACTCGTCGTGCGCTAGGGTTTTAGTTGTATTAGTGATGTTATATGTATGATACTACTCGGGATGTATTAGTGATAATATTCGACGATGTACGGATGCATGAGATGATTTTCTTTTGCTTATTGAATGCATGCGAATTTGAATACTTATTTATTTTATGATTTGGTTTTGCTTATTGAATGCTCATGTCAATATGAGTCCTATAAGATATTTTGAAATATATATCTTGTGTTTCTCCAATAGGATATGTGCTTTCCCAAGTGGCCGGTCATGTTTGCAGGTTACACCTCTGAGTGGCCTATGTTTTGCCAGAGTCTTGATTCATTTCCGTTTCGGCAAATTTCAGGCGCTCGATATGTCCTATTTTAGCAAAGGTCATGCCGGATTTTTCTGTGAATTTTGGCATGACTTGTGCCAGAATATGTAGGAAATATCGAGTGCCCCGGATTTGTGTGTTGAATATCCTGGTAGTTGCCTTCGATTGATTTTCAATTAATGTTTCAACTATGAACATAGGAAATGTCTGACGATGAAAAGGATTTCAGTATTTAAGAATACTGCAAAGACGAGCACGGCATGTGCGACAGAATCTTCCTAGATGATGATAGGTGCTTCAACATCAAGCTGGACGAGAACTTTGAAGTGGATACAGTAAGTCACAACGACAAGTCTTTTTTCGTAATTAAGCATGACATCTGCTTCAACTTATAATTTAAATGTTTTACTGTTTTACTAGCGTATCCCCTGCCATGCAAGAGTTTTTGTCTTGGATAAGATAGGTTTCAGTCCTATGAAAACTACTATGGGGGTAAAGAGAGTTTACTTGAAGACCGAGCATGGTTATACTTTCCATGCAAAATTATACAACGCAGACACCTACACCTATTTTGAATGCAAAAATTGGGAAGCACTATGCAAGACTTATGCATTTGAGCCTGGTATGGTTATCACCTTTGATATTCATCCCGAAGATGATATTGAAGGTAATATCGACATCTAGGTCGATGTGCAGACGCCTCCAGTTATACCATTATGTGAGTTTCTCAACCATATTTATGTCTTCAATATTGTTTATTCAAAAGTAGTTGGCAACTAATTTCTATTGACAGCTTATTTCCGTTCAAGCAAACATGTCCAGTGCTACCTCTTGAGCACTGCATTGGTTTCCCTTGAAGAGGAAAGAGTGGTGCAGTAAAGCAGTGTAAGTATTTCCCTCAGTTTTTGAGAACCAAGGTATCAATCCAATAGGAGACCACGCGTGAGTTACCTCGTACCTACACACACAAATAAGAACCTCGCAGCCAACGCGATAAAGGGGTTGTCAACCCCTTCACGGTCACTTGCAAGAGTGAGATCTGATAGAGATGATAATAATAAGATAAATATTTTTGGTATTTTTATGATATAGATTGAAAGTAAATGATAGCAAAATAAAGTAGATTGGAAACTTGTATGATGGAAAATAGACCCGGGGGCCATAGGCTTCTCTAGTGGCTTCTCTCAACATAGCATAAGTATTACGGTGGGTTAACAAATTACTGTCGAGCAATTGATAGAAAAGCGAATAATTATGAGAATATCTAGGTATGATCATGTATATAGGCATCACGTCCGAGACAAGTAGACCGAAATGATTCTGCATCTACTACTATTACTCCACATATCGACCGCTATCCAGCATGCATCTAGAGTATTAAGTTCATAAGAACAGAGTAACGCCTTAAGCAAGATGACATGATGTAGAGGGATAAACTCATGCAATATGATGTAAACCCCATCTTTTTATCCTCAATGGCAACAATACAATACGTGTCGTTTCCCTTTCTGTCACTGGGATCGAGCACCGCAAGATTGAACCCAAAGCTAAGAACTTCTCCCATTGCAAGAAAGATCAATCTAGTAGGACAAACCAAACTGATAATTTGAAGAGACTTGCAAAGATAACCAATCATACATAAAAGAATTCAAAGAAGATTCAAATATTGTTCATAGATAAACTTGATCATAAACCCACAATTCATCGGATCTCAACAAACACACCGCAAAAGAAGATTACATCAAATAGATCTCCAAGAGAATCAAGGAGAACTTTGTATTGAGATCGAAAGAGAGAGAGAAGAAGCCATCTAGCTACTAGCAATGGACCCAAAGGTTTGAAATAAACTACTCACACATCATCGGAGGTGCCATGGAGTTGATGTAGAGGCCCTCCGTGATCAATGCCCCCTCAGGCGGAGGTCCGGAAAAGGCCACAAGATGGGATCTCTTTGGTAAAAAAGGATGCAGCGGTGGAATTAGGATTTCGTGGTGCTCCTAGATATTTGGGGGATATATGGATATATATAGGAGGAAGAAGTAGGTCGGTGGAGTAACGAGGGGCCCACGAGGGTGGAGGGCGCGCCCAGGGGGGTGGGCGCGCCCCCTGCCTCGTGGCCTCCTCGATTGTTTCTTGACGTCCACTCCAAGTCTCCTGGATCACGTTCATTCCAAAAATAACGCTCCTAAAGGTTTCATTCCGTTTGGACTCCGTTTGATATTCCTTTTCGATGAAACTCTAAAATAGGCAAAAAAATAGCAATTTGGGCCGGGCCTCTAGTTAATAGGTTAGTCCCAAAAATAATATAAAACTGTAAAAAATAAGCCCATTAACATCCAAAATAGATAATAGCATGGAACAATAAAAATTATAGATAAGTTGGAGACGTATCAATCATCCCCAAGCTTAATTCCTGCTCGTCCTCGAGTAGGTAAATGATAAAAACAGAATTTTTGATGTGGAATGCTTCCTAACATATTTCTCAATGTATTTTTTCTTTATCGTGGAATTAATGTTCAGATCCGGAAGATTCAAGATAAAAGTTTAATATTGACATGATAATAATAATACTTCAAGTATACTAACTAAGCAATCGTGTCTTCTCAAAATATTATGGCCAAAGAAAGTTATCCCTACAAAATCATATAGTCTGGCTATGCTCTATCTTCATCACACAAAATATTAAATCATGCACAACCCCTATTACAAGCCAAGCAATTGTTTCATACTTTTGATGTTCTCAAACTTTTTCAATCTTCACGCAATATATGAGCGTGAGCCATGGATATAGCACTATGGTGGAATAGAATGGTGGCTGTGGAGAAGACAAAAAGGGAGAAGATAGTCTCACATCAACTAGGCGTATCAACGGGCTATGGAGATGCCCATTAATAGATATCAATGTGAGTGAGTAGGGATTGCCATGCAACGGATGCACTAGATCTATAAGTGTATGAAAGCTCAACAAAAGAAACTAAGTGGGTGTGCATCCAACTTGCTTGCTCATGAAGACCTAGGGAAATTTGAGGAAGCCCATCATTGGAATATACAAGCCAAGTTCTATAATTAAAAATTCCCACTAGTATATGAAACTGACAACATAAGAGACTCTCTATCATGAAGATCATGGTGCTACTTTGAAGCACAAGTGTGGAAAAAGGATAGTAAATTGTCCCTTCTCTCTTTTTCTCTCATTTCATTTTTTTCTTTTTTTATTTGAGCCTTCTCTTTTTCTTTTCTTTTTGGCCCCTTTTTTTCTTTTTCTTTTTTTTTTCCAGAGTCTCATCCCGACTTGTGGGGGAATCATAGTCTCCATCATCCTTTCCTCACTAGGACAATGCTCTAATAATGATGATCATCACACTTCTTTTTACTTATAACTCAAGAATTACAACTCAATACTTAGAACAAAATATGACTCTATGTGAATGGCTCTAGCGGTGTGCCGGGATATGCAATGAATCAAGAGTGACATGTATGAAAAAATTATGAACAACGGCTTTGCCACAAATACGATGTCAACTACATGATCATGCAAAGCAATATGACAATGAAGAAGCGTGTCATAGCAAACGGAACGGTGGAAAGTTACATGGCAATATATCTCGGAATGGCTATGGAAATGCCATAATAGGTAGGTATGGTGGCTGTTTTGAGGAAGGTATATGGTGGGTTTATGGTACCGGCGAAAGTTGCACGGTACTAGAGAGGCTAGCAATTGTGGAAGGGTGAGGGTGCGTATAATCCATGGACTCAACATTAGTCATAAAGAACTCACATACTTATTGCAAAAATCTATTAGTTATCGAAACAAACTACTACGCGCATGCTCCTAGGGGGATAGATTGGTAGGAAAAGACCATCGCTCGTCCCCGGCCGCCACTCATAAGGAAGGCAATAAATAAATAAATCATGCTCTGACTTCATCACATAACGGTTCACCATACGTGCATGCTATGGGAATCACAAACTTCAACACAAGTATTTCTCAAATTCACAGCTACTCAACTAGCATGACTCTAATATCACCATCTCCATGTCTCAAAACAAACATCAAGTATCAAACTTCTCTTAGTATTCATTGCACTTATATGAATGTTTTTATTACGCCTAAAAGAAAATTGCCATGTTGTTCTAAAGGAATCTCAAAATAATATAAGTGAAGCATGAGATATCAATTATTTCTATAAAATAGAACCACCATCGTGCTCTAAAAGATATAAGTGAAGCACTAGAGCAAAAACTATATAGCTCAAAAGATATAAGTGAAGCACATAGAGTATTCTAATAAATTCCAATTCATGTGTTTCTCTATAAAAAGGTGTGTACAGCAAGGATGATTGTGGTAAACTAAAAAGCAAAGACTCAAATCATACAAGACACTCCAAGAAAAACACATATGATGTGGTGAATAAAAATACAGCTCCAAGTAAAGTTACCGATGAACAAAGACGAAAGGGGGATGCCTTCCGGGGCATCCCCAAGATTAGGCTTTTTGGTGTCCTTGTATTTTACCTTGTGGCGCCAAGGGCATCCCCAAGCTTAGGCTCTTGCTACTCGTTGTTCCATAATCCATCAAATCTTTACCCAAAACTTGAAAACTTCACAACACAAAACTTAACAAGAGAATCTTGTGAGCTCCGTTAGCGAAACAAAACAAAACACCACTTCAAGGTACTGTAATTAACTCATTATTTATTTATATTGGTGTTAAACCTACTGTATTCCAACTTCTCTATGGTTTATAAACTCTTTTATTAGCCATAGATTCATTAAAATAAGCAAACAATACACGAAAAACAGAATCTGTCAAAAACAGAACAGTCTGTAGTAATCTGTAACTAACGCAAACTTCTAGAACCCCAAAAATTCTAAAATAAATTTCTGGGCGTGAGGAATTTATCTATTAATCATCTGAAAAAATAATTAGCTAAATAGCACTCTCCAATAAAAAATGGCAGCAATTCTCGTGAGCGCTAAAGTTTCTATTTTTTATTGCTAGATCAAAAAGACTTTCCCCAAGTCTTCCCAACGGTTCTACTTGGAAAAAACACTAATTAAACACAAAAAACACAACCAAAAAAGAGGCTAGATAAATTATTTATTACCAAACAGGATCAAAAATCAAGGAATAAAAATAAAATTGGGTTGCCTCCCAACAAGCGCTATCGTTTAACGCCCCTAGCTAGGCATAAAAGCAAAGATAGATCTAGGTATTGCCATCTTTGGTAGGAAATTCTTCAATGAGACACCTATAACTCTTAGGAGTTTCTTTATTTTTATTAATTATCAAACTCCTAGGCACGAAATCAAGAAAATAATTTGTAGAAAAAGGTTCCTGAACGATAGTGAGGAAGTTGGGATGAACACTTATGGATTTGAGGTCCGCATTTTCCTTACTAGAAGTTTCACCCTTATTTTTAGGAACATACATCAATTTGGAAATCTTAGCATTAGGAGGAGTGTTTTTAATGGAAGAAAAGGCAAACCCAAGGTTGGTAATAATATCCTCAATTTTATCAATTCTAGTGGAATCTTGATCTATCTTTTCATTAACCATGGGTCCCTTTTCTTTAAAAATAATTAAGAGCAACTCCTACCTTAGATCTGTACTGGGTAATTTGGTTATGGATCTTTCTATACAAATTTTCAATTAACTCTATGGTGGCAAATTTATTTTCAATAATTTCAAGCCATTGCATAACATGTTCCAAAGTTAAAATAGTTCCATTAACCAAAAGAGGTGGTGGGCCAAACAAATCTATCATCGCATTATAAGAATCAAAAGTATGGCTACCCAAGAAATTTCCTCCGGTAATGGTATCAAGAATATATCTATTCCAAGGAGTGATGCCTACATAAAAATAGCAAAGAAGAACGGAAGTAGATTGCTTCCTAGTGGGTCTATTTTGCGCATTGCAAATTCTGTACCAAGCATCTTTTAGATTTTCTCCCTCCCTTTGTTTAAAATTAAGAACTTCATTCTAGGGAGATAAAGGACTAGCCATAATGACGAAGCAAGTGGAAAAAGGGCGAACGGAAAAGGAGGGCGAATAAAACGGCAAGGGTGAAGTGGGGGAGAGGAAAACGAGAGGCAAATGGCAAGTAATGTAATGCGAAGGATAAGAGTTGTGATGGGTACTTGGTATGTCTTTACTTGGCGTAGATCTCCCCGGCAAGGGCGCCAGAAATCGCACGTTGGTGGGAGATCAAATCTTGACTTGACTTGGAGTGAGCCTCCCCGGCAACGGCGCCAGAAATCCTTCTTGCTACCTCTTGAGCAATGCGTTGGTTTTTCCTTGAAGAGGAAAGTGTGGTGCAGTAAAGCAGCGTAAGTATTTCCCTCAGTTTTTGAGAACCAAGGTATCAATCCAGTAGGATACCACACGCGAGTCACCTCGTACCTATACACACAAATAAGAACCTCGCAACCAACGCGAAAAAGGGGTTGTCAATCCCTTCACGGCCACTTGCAAGAGTGAGATCTGATACAGATGATAATAATAAGATAAATATTTTTGGTATTTTTATGATATAGATTGAAAGTAAAAGATAGCAAAATAAAGTAGATTGGAAACTTGTATGATGGAAAATAGACCTGGGGGCCATAGGTTTCACTAGTGGCTTCTCTCAAGATAGCATAAGTATTATGGTGGGTGAACAAATTACTGTCGAGCAATTGATAGAAAAGCGAATAATTATGATAATATCTAGGTATGATCATGTACATAGGCATCATGTCCGAGATAAATAGACCAAAACGATTCTGCATCTACTACTATTACTCCACATATCGACCGCTATCCAGCATGCATCTAGAGTATTAAGTTCATAAGAACAGAGTAACGCCTTAAGCAAGATGACATGATGTAGAAGGATAAACTCATGCAATATGATGTAAACCCCATCTTTTTATCCTCGATGACAATAATACAATAAGTGTCATTTCCCTTTCTGTCACTGGTATCGAGCACCTCAAGATTGAACCCAAAGCTAAGCACTTCTCCCATTGCAAGAAAGATCAATCTAGTAGCCAAACCAAACTGATAATTCGAAGAGACTTGCAAAGATAACCAATCGTACATAAAAGAATTCAGAGAAGATTCAAATATTGTTCATAGATAAACTTGATCATAAACCCACAATTCATCGGATCTCGACAAACACACCGCAAGAGAAGATTACATCGAATAGATCTCCAAGAGAACCGAGGAGAACTTTGTATTGAGATCCAAAGAGAGAGAGAGAGAAGAAGCCATCTAGCTACTTGCTATGGCTCTGAAGGTCTGAAATAAACTACTCACACATCATCGGAGGGGCCATGGAGTTGATGTAGAGGCCCTCCGTGATCAATGCCCCCTCGGGCAGAACTCCGGAAAAGGCCCCAAGATGGGATCTCTTGGGTACAGAAGGTTGCGGCGGTGGAATTAGGTTTTCGTGGTGCTCCTGGATGTTTGGGGGGTATATGGATATATATAGGAGGAAGAAGTAGGTCGGTGGAGCAACGAGGGGGCCACGAGGGTGGAGGGCGCGCCCAGGGGGTGGGGGCGCCCCCCTGCCTCGTGGGACGTCCACTCCAAGTTTCCTGGATCACGTTTGTTCCAAAAATAACGCAACCGAAGGTTTCATTCCGTTTGGACTCCGTTTGATATTCCTTTTCGGCGAAACTCTAAAATAGGCAAAAAAACAGCAATTTGGGTTGGGCCTCCGGTTAATTGGTTAGTCCCAAAAATAATATAAAAATGTAAAAATAAGCACATTAATATCCGAAATAGATAATATAATAGCATGAAACAATCAAAAATTATAGATACGTTGGAGACGTATCATCCAATGCTTGGTAGACATGACCTACTACTGTCCCAGGGCTGAACTAAACTGTGAGGAGATAAGTCATTATGTTTCATGGCTTGAGGATCTTCATACTGTCAAGACAAATTATTTTTCTGGACTTAAAAATCTTAGTACTCAAAACGTGCGACCAACAGTGTTCATGCTGAACTACGGTCACATCTATTTAGGAAAGATGGTAAGATTTTTACTATTTGTCCTGAGTGCACCTTTTGCATACATTATTTTTTAAGTTAAACGTCATTGCTAAGTATGTTACTATACGATGTTCTTCAACATGGACTCCCGATGAATGTTGTGCCTCATTAGATCGAGACTAAAGGTCGCATCAGAATTGTTAGCTTATGACCAAGACATCCTACAATGCACTTTAGTGCATTCAGGATTTCTAATAGCGAGGAATGCTTAATAGTGAAAGACTGGAGCAAAACTGTGAACGATCGCAGAGAAGTACTAGGGGGCAGCAATCAGAAGCGCAGCCCACGATTAGGAGACAGGTTCATCTACATGCTCCAACTTGATGAAGCAGGAGTGCTACACATGTTTTATGCTATTTTACCTGAGAGAGAGCGGCAGGAGTGATTAGCTAGCTAGAAATGAGTTATGATGATCAAATAGCTAGTGTTGGTGGTAATGACTATGATGATTATTATTAGCTAGTGTTTGTGGTGATTAGATATAGCTACCGCGGCTAGTGTTGGTGGTGATTAGCTAGCTAGAATGAGTTTGAAGATGATGATGTGTGCTACACTATGACTATGATGATTAAATAGCTACTGTTGGTGGTAATGACTATGATGATGATTAAAAACTTGTCTTGGCGGATTAGATTCAAGTGGAGGCAACATGTGGTGCACATCAAAGTACTACTAGTCCAAACTAGATCAAGTTTCGATTAGTAGTATACTTTTGGCATGCACCACATGTTGCCTCCACTTGAACCTAATCCACCTTCATTTGACACACTGTTATGGACATATTGATATAACAACCTCATAATTGGTATTACACCAAAATTTGTATAACGGCATATAAACACACTAAAAATGAAAAAATGAAAAAAATACTAGTAGCGATGGACAGGAAACACGCTACTACTAGTTAGATTAGCAGTAGCGCTGGGGTAAACACGCGCTGAAGCTATATGTCTTAGCAGTAGCGTGTGCCGCATGCGCTACTGCTAAGTAATAGCTGTAGCGACTTACTAGTAGCGCGGTTCCCCGCGCTACTAATAGGCATGAAAGCCATGCTACTACTAGGCTTTTCCCTAGTAGTGTAATCACATGGTGATGTGAGCTATTGGTGTTGAATCACCTGGCGATGTGAACTAAATTATTGACTCTAGTGCAAGTGGGAGACTAAAGGAAATATGCCCTAGAGGCAATAATAAAGTTTTTATTTATATTTCCTTATATCATGATAAATGTTTAATATTCATGCTAGAATTGTATTAACCGGAAACTTAGTACATGTGTGAATACATAAACAAACAGAGTGTCCCTAGTATGCCTCTACTTGACTAGCTCGTTAATCAAAGATGGTTAAGTTTCCTAGCCATAGACATGTGTTGTCATTTGATGAACGGGATCACATCATTAGAGAATGATGTGATGGACTAGACCCATCCATTAGCTTAGCACTATGATTGTTTAGTTTATTGCTATTGATTTCTTCACGACTTATACATGTTCCTATGACTATGAGATTATGCAACTCCCGAATACCGGAGGAACACCTTATGTGCTATCAAACGTCACAACGTAACTGGGTGATTATAAAGACGCTCTATATGTGTCCCCGATGGTGTTTGTTGAGTTGGCATAGATCGAGATTAGGATTTGTCACTCCGATTGTCGGAGAGGTATCTCGGGGCCCTCTCGGTAATGCACATCACTATAAGCCTTGCAAGCAATGTGACTAATGAGTTAGTTGTGGGATGATGGATTATGGAATGAGTAAAGATACTTTCCGGTGACGAGATTGAACTAGGTATGATGATATCGACGATCGAATCTCGGGCAACTAACATGACGATGACAAAGGGAACAACATATGTTGTTGTGCGGTTTGACCGGTAAAGATCTTCGTAGAATATGTAGGAACTATGTAGACGTGACCGAGACACCTCTCCGGTCAATAACCAATAGTGGAACCTAGATGCCCATATTGGCTCCTACATATTCTATGAAGATCTTTATCGGGTGAACCGTTATGACAACATACGCAATTCCCTTTGTCCATCGGTATGTTACTTGTCTGAGATTCGATCGTCCTAGTTCAATCTCATTACCGGCAAGTCTCTTTACTCATTCTGTAATGCATCATCCCGCAACTAACTCATTAGTCACTTTGCTTGCAAGGCTTATAGTGATGTGCATTACCGAGAGGGCCTAGAGATACCTCTCTGATAGTCGGAGTGACAAATCATAATCTTGATCTATGACAACTCAACAAACACCTTCGGAGATACCTGTAGAGCATCTTTATGATCACCCAGTTATGTTGTGACGTTTGATAGCACATAAGGTATTCCTCCGGTATCCGGGAGTGCATAATCTCATAGTCGAAGGAATATGTATTTGATATGAAGAAAGCAATAGCAATAAGCTGAACAATCAATATGCTAAGCTAATAGATGGGTCTTGTCCATCACGTCATTCTCCTAATGATGTGATCCCGTTATCAAATGACAACTCATGTCTATGGTTAGGAAACTTTAACCATCTTTGATTAACAAGCTAGTCTAGTAGAGGCTTACTAGGGACACGGTATTTGTTTATGTATTGACACATGTATTCAAGTTTACGATCAATAAAATTCTAGCATGAATAATAAACCTTTATCATGAATGAGGAAATATAAATTAACAACTTTATTATTTCCTCTAGGGCATATTTCCTTTAGTCTCCTACTTGCACTAGAGTTAATAATCTAGTTCACATCGCCATGTGATTAACACCAATAGTTCACATCGCCATGTGATTAACACCCATAGTTTAGATCACCATGTGACCAACACTCAAAGGTTTACTAGAGTCAATAATCTAGTTCACATAGCCATGTGATTAACACCCAAAGAGTACTAAGGTGTGATCATGTTTTGCTTATGAGAGAGGTTTAGTCAACGGATCTGCCACATTTAGGTCGTATGTATTTTTGCAAATTTCTATGTCTACAATGCTCTGCATGGAGCTACTCTAGCTAATTGCTCCCACTTTCAATATGTATCCAGATTGAGACTCGGAGTCATCTAGATCAGTGTTAAATCTTGCATCAACATAACCCTTTATCACCTCCATAACCGAGAAATATTTCCTTAGTCCTCTAAGGATAATTTTGACCGCTGTCCAGTGATCCACTCTTGGATCACTATTGTACCCCCTTGCCAAACTCATGGCAAGGCACACGACTGGTCTGGTACATAGCATGGCATACTTTATAGAACCTGTGGCTGAGGCATAGGGGATGACTTTCATTCTCTCTCTATCTTCTGCCGTGGTCGGGCTTTGCGTATTGCTCAACTTCATACTTTGTAACACAGGCAAGAACCCTTTCTTTGACTGATCCATTTTGAACTTCTTCAAAAAAATTGCCATGGTATGTGCTTTGTGAAAGTTCTATTAAGCGTTTCGATCTATCCCCATAGATCTTGATGCCCAATACGTAAGTAGCTTCACCGAGGTTTTTCATTAAAAAATTCTTATTCAAGTATCCTTTTATGCTATCCAGAAATTCTATATCATTTCCAATCAATAATATGGCATCCACATATAATATCAGAAATGCTATAGAGCTCACACTCACTTTCTTGTAAATACAGGCTTCACCTTAAGTCTGTATAAAGCCATATGCTTTGATCACCTCATCAAACATATATTCCAACTCCAAGATGCTTGCACCAGTACATAGATGGATCGTTGGAGCTTGCACACTTTGTTAGCACCTTTAGGATCGACAAAACCTTCTGGTTGCATCATATACAACTCTTCTTTAAGATATCCATTAAGGAATGCAGATTTGACATCTATTTGCCAGATTTCATAATCATAAAGTGCGGCAATTGCTAACATGATTTGGACTGACTTAAGCATCGCTACGGGTGAGAACGTCTCATGTAGTCAAACCCTTGAACTTGTCGAAAACCTTTTTGCGACAAGTCGAGCTTTGTAGATGGTGACATTACCATCGGCGCCTGACTTCTTGAAGATCCATTTATTCTCAATGGCTTGCTGATCATCGGGCAAGTCCACCAAAGTCCACACTTTGTTCCCATACATGGATCCTATCTCGGATTTCATGGCCTCAAGCCATTTATCGGGATCTGGGCTAATCATAGTTTCTTCATAGTTTGTAGGTTCGCCATGGTCTAATAGCATGGCTTCCAGGACAGGATTACCGTACCACTCTAGTGCGGAACATGCTCTGTTCGACCTACGAGGTCATGTAGTAACTTGATTCGAAGTTTCATGGTCATCATCATTAGCTTCCTCTCTAGTTAGTGTAGGCATCACGGGAACAGATTTGTCTGATGTGATACTTTCCAATTCGAGAGAAGGTATGATTACCTTATGAAGTTCTACTTTTCTCCCACTCACCTCTTTCAAGAGAAACTCCTTCTCTAGAAAGGTTCCATTCTTGGCAACAAAGATCTTGCCTTCGGATCTGTGGTAGAAGGTGTACCCAATTGTTTCTTTAGGGTATCCTATGAACACGCACTTCTCTGATTTGGGTTCGAGCTTATCAGGATGAAGCCTTTTGACATAAGTGTCACAACCCCAAACTTTAAGAAACGACAGCTTAGGTTTCTTGCCAAACCACGGTTCATATGGTGTCGTCTCAACGGATTTAGATGGTGCCCTATTTAACATCAATGCGGTTGTCTCTAATGCATAACCTGAAAACGATAGTGGTAAATCAGTAAGATACATCATAGAATGCATCATATCTAATAAAGTACGGTTACGACATTCGGACACACCATTACGCTATGGTGTTCCAGGTGGCGTGAGTTGTGAAACAATTCCACATTGTTTAAATGAAGGCCAAAGTCGTAACTCAAATATTCACCTCCACGATCAGATCGTAGAAACTTTATTTTTTTTCTTGTTACGATGATTCTCCACTTCACACTGAAATTCTTTGAACTTTTAAAATGTTTCAGACTTGTGTTTCATCAAGTAGATATACCCATGCCTACTCAAATCATCTGTGAAGGTCGGAAAATAACGATACCTGCCGCATGCTTCAACACTCATCGGACTGCATACATAGGTATGTATTATTTCCAATAAGTCATTAGCTCGCTCCATTGTTCTGAAGAACGGTGTTTTAGTTATCTTGCCCATGAGGCATGGTTCGCAAGTATCAAATGATTCCAAAAGTCCATCTGCATGGAGTTACTTCATGCGCTTTACACCAATATGACCTAAACGGCAGTGCCACAAGTATGTTGCACTATTATTATAAACTTTGCATCTTTTGGCATCAATATTATGAATATGTGTATCACTACAATAGAGATTCAATAAACCATTCACATTGGGTGTATGACCATAGAAGGTTCCATTCATGTAAACAGAACCACAATTATTTTCTGACTTAAATGAATTGCAATAAACATGATCTAATCATATTCATGCTCAACGCATACACCAAATAACATTTATTTAGGTTCAACACTAATCTCGAAGGTAGAGGGAGTGTGCGATGGTGATTGTATCAACCTTAGAATCACTTCCAACACACATCGTCACCTCGCCCTTAACTAGTCTTTGTTTATCCTGCAACTCCTGTTTAGAGTTACTAATCTTAGCAACTGAACTGGTATCAAATACCCAGGGGTTATTACGAACACTAGTAAGGTACACATCACTAACATGTATATAAAATACACCTTTGTTCACTTTGCCATCCTTCTTATCCGCCAAGTATTTGGGGCAGTTCCACTTCCAATGACCATTTCCTTTGAAGTAGAAGCACTCAGTTTCTGGCTTGGGTCCAACTTTGGGCTTCTTCATGGGAGTGGAAACTTGCTTGCCATTCTTCTGGAAGTTCCCATTCTTTCCCTAGCCCCTTTTATTGAAACTAGTGGTCTCGTTAACCATCAACACTTGATGGTCTTTCTTGATTTCTACCATCGTTGATTTCAGCATTGCGAAGAGCTCGGGAATCATTCTCGTCATCCCTTGCATATCATAGTTCATCACGAAGTTCTAGTAGCTTGGTGATAGTGACTAGAGAACTTTGTCAATCACTATCTTATCTGGAAGATTAACTCCCACTTGATTCAAGCGATAGTAGTACCCAGACATTCTGAGCACATGCTCACTGGTTGAGCTATTCTCCTCAATCTTGTAGGCAAAGTACTTGTCAGAGGTCTCATACCTCTCGACACGGGCATGAGTCTGAAATGCTAATTTCAGCCCTTGGAACATCTCATATGCTCCATGGCTTTCAAAATATTTTTGAAGTCCCAGTTCTAAGCCGTAAAGTATGGCGCACTAAACTATTAAGTAGTCATCATATCGAGCTTGCCAAACGTTCATAACGTCTGCATCTGCTCCTGCAATAGGTCTGTCACCTAGCGGTGCATCAAGGACATAATTCTTCTGTGCAGCAATCAGGATAATCCTTAGATCATGGACCCAATCCGCATCATTGCTACTATCATCTTTCAACTTATTTTTCTCAAGGAACATATCAAAAAATTCAGGGGAACGGTAGCTCAGGCCATTTCTACAACATAGATTTGCAAAGACATGTTGACTATGTTTATGATAAATCTTAGTTCAATTAATCAAATTACTAATGAACTCCCACTTAAATCAACATCCCTCAAGTTGTCTAAGTGATACATGATCCAAATCAACTAAACCATCTCCGATCATCACGTGAGATGGAGTAGTCTTCAATGGTGAACATCTTTATGTTGATCATATCTACTATATGACTCATGTTCGACCTTTCAGTCTCTTGTGTTCCGAGACCATGTCTGTACATGCTAGGCTCGTCAAGTTTAACATAAGTATTCTGCGTGTGCAAAACTGGCTTACACCCGTTGTATGTGAACGTAGAGTCTATCACACCCGATCATCATGTGGTGCTTCAAAACGACAAACTTTGGCAACGGTGCATACTCAGGGAGAACACTTTTATCTTGGAATTAAGTGAAGGGGTCATCTTATAACGCTACCGTCGTTCTATGAAAAATAAGATGCATAAAGGATAAACATCACATGTAATCAAAATATATCACATGATATGGCCATCATCATCTTGTGCTTTTGATCTCCATCTCCAAAGCATCGGCATGATCTCCATCATCACCGGCTCGACACCTTGATCTCCACCGTTGCGTAGGGCTTGTCTCGCCGACTATTGCTTCTACAACTATTGCTAACGCATAGCGATAAAGTAAAGAAACTACATGGCGCTTGCATTTCATACAATTAAAAGACAACCCTAAGGCTCCTGTCGGTTGTCGATATAACAAAACATGATCATCTCATACAACAATGTATATCACATCACTTCTTGACCATATCACATCACAACATACCCTGCAAAAACAAGTTAGATGTCCTCTACTTTGTTGTTGCAAGTTTTACGTGGCTGCTACGGGCAACTAGCAAGAACCATTCTTACCTACGCAAAACCACAATGGTGATTATCAAGTTTGTTGTTTTAACCTTCTTCAAGGACCGGCCATAGTCAAATTCAATTCAACTAAAGTAGGAGAAATAGACACCTGCCAGCCACCTTTATGCAAAACAAGTTGCATGTCAGTCGGTGGAACTGGTCTCATGTGCGTGGACATGTAAGGTTGGTCCGGGCCACTTCATCCCACAAAGTTGCGAATCAAAATAAGACTTTAGTGGTAAGCAGTATGAACATCACCGCCCACAACTTCTTTGTGTTTTACTCGTGCATATCATCTACACATGGACCTGGCTCTGATACCACTGTTGGGGAACTTTGCATGGAAAATAAAAAAAATTCTACGCACACGCAATGATCTATCCATGGAGATGCATAGCAATGATGGGGAGAGTACGTCTACGTACCCTCCTAGACCGTAAGCAGAAGCATTTCACAACACGGATGATGTAGTTGAACTTTCTTCGTGCTCCAACCGATCTAGTACCGAATGCACGACAACTCCACGTTCAGCTCGGTGACGTCCTCCGCCTTCTTGATCCAGAAAGACGGTGAGGTAGTAGATGAGTTCCGACAGCACGACGGCGTGGTGACGGTGATGGTGATATGATCTACGCAGGGCTTCGCCTAAGCACTATGAAAATATAACCGAGGCAGTAAACAGTGGACGGGGTGCCACACACAGCTAAGACAATGTTGTGTCCTTGTGTGGCACCCCCTCCCCATGTATATATAGATGGGAGGGGATGGGAGGCAGCCAAGCGCGCCCTAGGGCTGGTCGCCGGCCCCTAGGGCCCCTACCTTGCCCCGCACCCCCTTGCCTATTGGGGAACGTTGCATGGGAAACAAAAAATTTCCTACGGTCACCAAGATCAATATAGGAGATAGACATTTAAGAGAGGAGTGATTTCATCTACATACCCTTGTAGATCACTAAGCGGAAGCGTTAAGAAACACGGTTGATGTAGTCAAACGTCTTTGCAATCCAATCACAATCCGTCCCGCGAACTCCCGATCTAGCGCCGAACGGACGGCACCTCCGCGTTCAACACACGTACGGCTTGATGATGCCTTCACCTCCTCGATCCAGCAAGCGATGGTGAAGTAGTAGCTCAAGTCCTCTGGCAGCACGACGGCGTGGTGGCGGTGGTGGTGGAGAAATCTCGGCAGAGCTTTGCTAAGCACTACGGAGAAGAAGATGGCTACGAGGGAGAGGGAGGGCAGCGTCGTGGCATAGATGGGTGCGGCCGCCCTCTATCAACCTCTCTATATATAGGGGGAAGGGGGAGAGGGGCGCCCCTAGGGGATCCCATCTAGGGCCGGCGGCCACAAGAGGGAAACCCTAGATGGGTTTTCCCCCTTAGGAGACTTGGTCCCCAAGCCAAAGTGGTGGGAAGCCCTAGGGGGCGCCCCCAATCCTCATGGTTACGTGAGAAGGGGTGAGGGGGCGCTCACCCCTTAGTGGGCTCGTTTGCCCCTCCCCTTGGCCCATGGGCCCCCCCACACTTCTCCCCCCCCCCCCAACCCCCCTCCGGTGACACTGGTCATCACCCGGTACCCCCGGAACCCTTCGTCCAATATATCAATCTTCACCTCCGGACCATTCCAGGGTTCCTCGTCATGTCCGGGATCTCATCCGGGACTCCAAACAACCTTCGGTAACCACCATAATGACTCAACTATACTTATGGCGTCACCAAATGTTAAGTGTGTAGACCCTACGGGTTCGAGAACTATGCAGACATGACCGAGACACCTCTACGATCAATAACCAATAGCGGGACCTGGATGCCCATATTGGTTCCTACACATTCTACGAAGATCTTATCGGTTGAACCTCGATGTCAGGGATTCAGCTAATCCCGTATGTAGTTCCCTCTGTCTATCGGTATGTTACTTGCTCGAGATTCGATCATGGGTATCTCCATACCTAGTTCAATCTCATTACCGGCAAGTCTCTATACTCGTTCCGTAATACAAGATCCCGTGACTAACTCATTGGTCACATTTCTTGCAAGCTCATTATGATGTTGTATTACCGAGTGGGCCCTAAGATACCTCTTCGTCATACGGAGTGACAAATCCCAGTCTTGATCCATGCCAACTCAATAGACACCCTCGAAGATACCTGTAGAGCACATTTATAGTCACCCAGTTACGTTGCGACGTTTGGTACACACAAGGTACTCCTCCGGCGTCAGTGAGTTTCATGATCCCATGGTCATAGGAACATATACTTGACATGTAGAAAACAATAGCAATAAACATGACATGATCATATGCTACGTTTATAGTTTGGGTCTTGTGCATCACATCATTCTCCTAATGATGTGATCCCATTATGAAATGAAAACTCATGTCCATGGCTAGGAAACCATAGCCATCTTTGATCAACGAGCTAGTCCGGTACATGCTTACTAGGGACACGCTGTTGTCTATGTATCCACACATGTATTTGATTTTCCGGTCAATACAATTATAGCATGGATAATAAACGATTATCATGAACAATGAAATATAATAATAACCATTTTATTATTGCCTCTAGCTAGGGCATATTTCCAACATTGCCATGTATTCCCCAAGGGGAAAGGAAAGAGGAGGAGGGGAAGGAAAGGGGAGACCTAGTCTCCACTTTCCTTCTCCCCAAGGATCGGCCAGCTATGGGGGGCGCACCAGCCCCTTGTGGGCTGGTGTGTTCCCTCACTTGGCCCATAAGGCCCATATCTTTGCCAAGGGGTGCCCGAAACACCTTCGGGTGACCCGATAAGTACCCGGTACTACGTGAATCACTTCCGGTGTCCAAAATACCCTCATCCTATATATCAATATTTACCTCTCAACCATTTAGAGACTCCTCTTCATGTCTGTGATCTCATCCGGGACTCTGAACAACATTCGGTCACCAAATCATATAACTCATATAATAGTCTATCGTCAACGAACGTTAAGCGTGCGGACCCTACAGGTACGAGAACTATGTAGACATGACCGAGTGTCGGTGTCAAAACCGGCGGATCTCGGGTAGGGTGTCCCGAACTGTGCATCTAAGGCGGATGGTAATAGGAGGCAGGGGACATGATGTTTACCTAGGTTTGGGCCCTCTTGATGGAGGTAATACCCTACATCCTGCTTGATTGTTCTTGATGATATGAGTATTACAAGAGTAGATCTACCACGAGATCGTAGAGGCTAAACCCTAGAAGCTAGCCTATGGTATGATTGTATGATGTCCTACGGACTAAACCCTCCGGTTTATATAGACACCAGAGGGGGCTAGGGTTACACAGAGTCGGTTACAAGGGAGGAGATCTACATATCCGTATTGCCTAGCTTGCCTTCCACGCCAAGGAGAGTACCATCCGGACACGGGATGAAGTCTTCAATCTTGTATCTTCATAGTCCAACAGTCCGGCCAAAGGATATAGTCCGGCTATCCGGAGACCCCCTAATCCAGGACTCCCTCAGTAGCCCCTGAACCAGGCTTCAATGATGATGAGTCCGATGCGCAGTATTGTCTTCGGCATTGCAAGGCGGGTTCCTCCTCCGAATACTCCATAGAAGATTTTGAACCCAAGGATAGTGTCAAGCTCTGCAAAACAATTTCCACATACCACCGTAGAGAGAATAATATTTCCACAAATCTAATCTGCCAACGTGTTTTGATAGCACGACGTTATGTCATGGCCCGGTCATTATCCGAACCGTTTTTCCCAACCAGCACTGCACATATTGCGAGGTGGTTTTCTTGACACGTCTTGTCGAAGCAGAGATCGTGTCCCCCTTATTACGGGATTCTCATCAATACAGACGTGGGTAAGCCACTCGTGCCCGTTGATTTAACTCCTCGATTTTAGGCGAGTCCAAAACGGCTGCGAGGAGGATGCTTGACATTCACCCTCTTTGTAAAGAGGCCAAGACCTGTCCTTTCTTCCTCTTGTGCTCAATCGAATCCTTCCCCCGCCTCGAGTTCCAACACCCCAGGCTCAGGTCAGGCGCTCTGGACCTTCAACCATGTCCGGATCCAACCTCCAAGGTCGGTGGATGCCTTCCTCTGTCACAGAGGAGGACATTAAGAAGCTGAGAGAGGCCAGATATATGACCGCCGAAATTTCGCACAGGCTTCCCGCCCGAGGGCAGGTCATCCCCACTCTCGAACCCAACGAGAGTGTTGTGTTCATCTCTCACTTCCTCCGAGGACTAGGCCTCGCTCTGGATCCCTTTGTTAGGGGGCTCATGTTCTATTATGGGCTGGATTTCCACGATCCGGCCCCAGATTCCCTACTTCACATCTCGTCGTTCATTGTCGTATGTGAGGCCTTCCTCCGCATTACCCCTCACTTCCGCCTGTGGCTCAAGACCTCCAATGTGAAGCCGAAGATGATCGAGGGGCGGCACGCAGAGTGCGGAGGCGCCATTATAAGCAAAAGTGATGATGCTCCATGGCCAGAGGGTTCCTTCCCAGAGGCGTCCAACTTGTGGCAACGGGAGTGGTTTTACATCACAGCTCCCCGAAGTACCAAGTGGTTAGCCGCCCCTGCCTTTCGCTCGGGCCCCCCACCAAAACTGGCATCATGGATCAGCAGGGGGCTAAGCTGGGGTCCAGCAAATGATGCGCTGATATTTCAGAGCCGCATCCAAGATTTCTTTGAGAGAGATTTCAGCTTGGTTATGGTAATGCAAGTTATGCTAGTTCGTCGAGTCCAGCCTTGCAAACGTCGACCCCTCCGTATGTGGGAATTCAACCCGGAAGGACCGTGAAATATTCAGCACTTCCTCGGCATGACGCTCGAAGAGATGTATAAATTGTTCTTCAGACCCCAAATAGAGTGTCCGGACACCATCAAGGATGCGGGTTTGAGCTGCAACCGCCCAGATACCCAAGTAAGTAATCCCATGGCCGAACACGATGTCCTTTTATTTATCATGACATCATTCTGAAAAGTTGCTCTTTGACTAGGACTGGATAACAAAGGCGAAGATGATCAGGTGTTCGGCCACCCTTCCCGAAGGCTTGGCCAATCCAGTACTGGACAGAATGCTCAAGTCGACGCCTTATCAGGTGCCCTCAAAGGAAGATGAAGGGGGAATAAAGAGGCTGAAGGCGGGCCTCAATCTCTACTCGTCCCAGCCGGGCGAATGAGCGCCTCCGCGAGGGAGGATAACCAGAGAGAAGAATCTGACATTCCCTCTCCCAGAGGAAGGAAGAGGACCACCTCTGAAGATCCGGAAACAAAGGTTTCCAAACGGTAGAAGAAATCTTCACCAGAGGGTCCTGCCTCGGAGGGTATTCTTGCCGCACAATGTCCGCACAGGGATCAGCCCTCTACCGAGCTGTAAGTAATCAAAAGGTATTTTAATAGTGAAAGTGTCCTACCTTACTTTTGGAGACAATAACCGAAGCTTATATCTTGTAGTTCGGATCGTAGCCCTTCTCGACAGAGTTCGTCTTCGGGGGACCTTCTTCCGGAGGTGATGGAGAGCGAAACGCCTCCCCCTGCCACCCCGCCTCATGAGGCGGGCGACCCTGAAGTGTCGTCGCGGAGGGTCTCTCCTGATCCGCCAAGGCCAGAGGGTAATCCTTTGGCTACCCGGAGTCCTCAGTATTCGGCTCCTAAAGAGAGCAACAGAAAGAGTCCGGAACCATACAGTGTGCAGTCGGACGCATTGAAGGATCTTCTGGAGAAAGTGGCTATCTCAGAAGCGCATCGTACGCTAATGGGTACGGTAATTGAAAGGATTTCATCCGCTGAAAGCGGATTGCATGAAGCTTTTATGAGTCTACTAAAAGGCTTTTAGGTACGTGAAATAGTGTATGTTTTTTGACAGTACCACACACGTTAGGTGTGCCCTATGTAGATAGTAGCCCCTGAGACTCTGGTTGTCGTCAAAAACAGTGGCAAACAGAGGATCATAGTCGCAGGTAATAACCAGACCACCTTTATGTGCAGGTGGCTGAAGCTCCGGTGGCTAGTCGGACTGATGGGTTTGCCGAGGTAAGGCGGCAACTTGATGCGGCAGATGCCGACATCGTGCTTGTCAACAAGCGGCTTGATGGGGCATAGGGTAAGTGATTTTTCCGGTGATCAACACATAGTAAGAGGAGCATGATGCAAGTATCTTTAATATGTTGTGACTGCAGATGGAGCTGCCACCGTGGAGACCCTTCGGGCGGAGCTTGCCCGAGCCAAGAAACAAGCAAGGAATAGCGATGCAGCCGCTCTAAAGGCGGTTGAAGAGTTGAGGGCCGAACAGGTCGCGCATTGCCAGAGCAAGGAAAGAATAGCCAAGATGGCCGTTGAGTTGAAAGATGCCGCTGACCATTAACAACTTCTTGAAAAATAAAGCCGAGCGAGGGCGATGGACCAGGAGAAGGCCATGGTAGCAGCCAAGGAAGCCCGCTCCAAAATCGGAGCGACGAAGGAGGAGCTGCATCAAGCTACGGATATCATGGCTGGGAAGCCCTTCTTGTTGCGTACTAAGTTCGGAGATCCAAAGTATGCTCCTCTTGATCGACTATGGAGTTCTGCAGACGCCTACATGGATTTGGCAGCAAGTGCTGCTGATGCGGCCGAGTACTTCAAGGATCAAAAAGATCATGAAGTGGAAAAGTTGTTCTGGTCACAGTTCCATGCTCCAGTGCGTCCGCTGCTATTGAATGAGCGAATGGCCAAGTGGGCCGTGCTCCATAGGTTGTCCAAACATGCCATGAGGTCTGTTGTGGATCATCTGTGGCCGGGAGGGCCAAGGCCGAATAGTTACTTTAGTTTAGTGCAACAATTCCTTGGTGTTGTGCCGCACATCGATGCTATGAAGAGGTCGGCGTGCATAGAGGGTGCGTGGATGGCCTTTGCCCGTGTCAAGACATACTGGGCAGAGATGGAGGCCACCACTGTTGCAACACAGGGTTCGGCCATGGGCCGAGTGGCTGCCGAGCACTACTTTGAAGAAGTCCTTGAAGGCGCTCGTTCGATAGAGGCTCAGTGCTCGAAGAGTATTATGTTTTAGTGACATGTACTCCCATTGTAAAAACAATGTTTGAGTTATCAAGGTTGTGTTTATACTTTTGCCTGAAAGTATTATGATGCCTCCTGTGCGGCCGTTTATGTATATATGTATATAACCTGAAAGTTTGTAGTCGTCGGCTTCCGCCCCCACGCATATAATGCGGGGGTGTTTGCAAAAAATGCATATTCACACTTGATCCAACGTCATGGTCCATGAAGGAGGTGGTAGCGCAGCCAACGAGGCAATCGGACTATATTGCTTTAACGCTTTCACTTAGCCATAGGAGTTTGACGGTGGGGCTACTATATAGCCCTGGTACTTCTGCGCTCGTTCGAATACGGGGCGCGTACGTACATGACCGGGGAACGTCCCTTTGTTAATGCGGAGGAATCCCAAAGATTTCGTTGAATCATCAAGTGGTTGACCAGTCTCGCGCTTTATCATGACAGTCAGTTTTTGGCTTTCTCTACTGAGGTGCTCATCCGGATGAACCAGGGCACAATCGCAGTAGTTCTCCCAGTGCTACCTTAGCCGATATAGCGGAACATAAGGTACCAAAACGTGGGACCCGGGCAAACCCAACATTTAACCAAAGACATGATTCGGAACTGATGCATATAAGGCCAAACTCGCGACGTCGAACACTCCCTAAGGTATTCGGTCTTTATAACATATGCCGGGGTGAATCGATGCCCTTAATAATAAACCCCGAGTGTCCAGGTATGTGCAATATCCTGACGTGGCCACATGCCAATAACGTCAGCATCCTTCTCGATTATATTGAGTATTCGGAGGATGTGAACAACAAGAGACAGTGAAAAAGGTTTATGCATGGTCTTAATCTGAAAAGAAACCTTTGAGTGGGTCCCTGCTGCATGTCTGCGCCTGTGTCTCCGTTGTGCCATGTCCTGGACGGGTGTAGCATGATTTTCATCTGTAAAAGAGAAGAACTTAGGTGAAATTTGTCATGCCAAAAAATTGGTTATTATCAATAAACCATTAAAATTCAAGATAAGCCAAGTTGAGCCGGACTAGCCCTGATTACACGCGGGAAGCCCCTGGTACTGTTTAGTAGGGTTTGACCATCAAACCAATCTCATGTATATGTAGTGGTGCACTGGACTTGTCTAACCGTGTCCGTGGTCTTGACGACCTATCATTTTTTCTGGTTGGTGAGGCCGTCTAGAGCTCGGCGGCTAAAGCCGCCGCACATTCTTCTGCGCGTAGAGAACGCTCAGTATTTCCGCTAACTGTGATGGTGCCACGTGGATCAGGCATCTTAAGCTTGAGAGAAGTGTAATGCGGTATTGCATTAAAACGAGTGAAAGCCGCTCTTTCAAGTAGTGCCTGATAGCCACTTCGGAATGGAGCGATGTAGAATGTTAACATTTCGCTTCGGAAGTTGTCGGAAGAACCGAATACAATCTCTAGTAATAGAGAGCTCGTACGGAGGGCCTCTAGGCTTGGTATTACTCCCTTGAAGGTAGTATTACGGTGGCTTATTTTTGTCGGGTCTATCCCCATTTTGCGGACTGTGTCCTGATATATCAGATTTAGACCACTGCCGCTGTCCATGAGGACTCGTGTGAGATGCTATCCGTTTATTATTGGATCTAACACCAAGGCAGCCAATCCTTCGTACCGGATGCTTGTCGCGTGATCCCCTCGATCAAAAGTGATCGCGCAGGCCAACCAGGGGGTTGGACCTGGGGGTGACGGGCTCTACGGTGCGTGTGTCTCGGAGTGGATATTTGCTTCTCCTCTTCGTCACATGGATCATGTTTACTGTTTTGACCTCTGGTGGAAATTGTTTCTGTCCTCCAGGGCTTTGCTGGCGAGGTTCGTCCTCGTCTTCGCTTGGTGTCTCCCCCCCCCTTGTGTTCGGCGTTTAGCTTACCGGCCTGCTTGAAGACCCAGCATTCTCTGTGGGTGTGATTTGCAGGTTTATCGGGGGTGCCATGAATCTGACATAGTTTGTCAAGAATCTTGTTTAGGCCAGACGGTCCGTCTCTGCTGCCTTTGAAAGGCTTCTTCCGATGACCTGGTCGAGAGCCCCTAAATCCGGCGTTGACCGCCGTATTATCTGGGCTATCTTCTTTATTTCGACGCTTGTTTTTATTGCGTCATGGTTTTCCATTGCCATCCCTGACTTCGGAGGTGCTAGGATCGCTAGTGCTACTGCGGGCTAACCAGCTGTCTTCGCCCGTGCAAAAGCGGGTCATGAGGCATGTTAGGGCTGCCATTGTTCTCGGTTTTTCTTGGCCGAGGTGTCTGGCAAGCCATTCGTCACGGACACTGTGTTTGAAAGCTGCTAAGGCTTCGGCGTCCGGACAGTCGACGATTTGGTTCTTCTTAGTGAGAAACCTGTTCCAAAGCTTTCGGACGGACTCTCCGGACTGTTGAATTATATGACTTAAATCGTCTGCATCCGGAGGTCAGATGTAGGTCCCTTGAAAATTAGCCCGAAATGCGTCCTCAAGCTCCTCCCAACTTCCAACTGAGTTTTCGGGGAGGCTTTTCAGCCAGTGCCGAGCTGGTCCTTTAAGCTTGAGGGGCAAGTATTTGATGGCATGGAGATCGTCTCCGCGAGCCATATGGATATGGAGGATAAAGTCCTCAATCCAGACCCCAGGGTCTGTGGTCCCGTCGTACGCCTCTATGTTCACTAGTTTGAATCCTTCTGGGAATTCGTAGTCCAGCACCTCATCGGTGTAACATAGGGGGTGTGTGGCACCCCTGTATTGGGATGTGCCATGGCGTTCGGACGGTTGTAGTATTCGGTTTTGATTTTGTGCCGGAGCGCGCTTCCTAGATCCATAGATGGATCTGGTCATACTGTATTTTGGCGCAAGTCCTCACGTAGATCGTTGTTGACTTATGTGCGACTTTGTTAGCCGCTCTATCGCGGTCACAAGGTGGTGGATCCAGCTAGTTGGCCGTTTCATTTTTTGGCTGTGTGGGCTCTAAGGCCTCATCGTCGAATTTAGGTAATAGCTTGCGCTTTGGATAGCTCTTTGTGTGGTAACTTCCACCATACTTTGCTTCGTTGTCGAGCACTTTGTTCCACCTGTTGTTGAGCGTATTTTGTGCAGCCTTAAGCCTTTGCTTCTGCTTCTTCAGACTCCTCGCTGTGGCAATAAGCCTTCTGCGGAGGTTCTCTTGCTCCAAGTGCGTTTCCGGGATGATGTGTGCATCTTCGTACGGACTGTTTTCCTCCCCAGAGGGGGGTTGATGAGGTTTATCCTCGGCGTCGCCGTGTTCGGTCGTTGGATCCGTACTATGTTCGCCGCTTGCAGCTTCATCGTGCTCTGCCGCCGGGGCAATGTGGTCGTCGTTTCCTCTAGAGTCAACTGGAGTGTTATTTTCTCTTGCGTTGTTATCGTTGTTTTTGCTATGGCGGGACTTAGAGCGGCGCCGCTGACGCCGGCGCTTGGGTTGCTTCTTGGAGGGGCCATCCTCCGCTGTCTCTTCACCATTGCCTTCTTTGGGTGTATCCACCATGTATATGTCATGTGATGAAGTGGTTGTCCGGCGCCCTGTGGGCGTTGGTTCCAGTTCGTCTCATGCATCTTCATCCATGCCGTCGATGTCTTCGGAGTCGAAGTTGAGCATGTCGGTTAAGTCATTGACAGTGGCTACTAAGTGGGTGGTGGGTGGGCAGCGAATTTCTTTGTTGCCCGCATCCCATTCTAGCCGGACATAGTTCGACCAAGGTTCTCCTGACAAGGAGATAGATCTTAATGAATTTAGCCCATCGCCGAAAGGCGAGTGCTGAAAGATATCCGCGGAGGCGAACTCCATGATCAGAGCCTAGTCGGACTCGATAGGCACGGATGCATGCGGCTCAGAGTCCGTGGCCAGAGACGAATCCAGTCGTTTGGCGACACGGCTCCCGTAAGGGGTGAAGTCAGTATCCGGCTCCATCGCCACTGAGAGTGCGGCCTCCATGGCGGGGTCTATCCCTCCGTCCTTGGATGGCGCAATTTGCTCCGGATTGAAGGCCGGAGTAGTTGCAGATGCGATCTCCCGGACACTGTCCGACGGCAGAGTTACGTCGTGCTCGTCGTGACTGTGCGGCGCACCTGACACGGGCTCGAATCCGTCGAAGATCAAGTCTCTGCGGATGTCGGCAGTGTAGTTTAAGTTTCTGAATCTGACCTGATGGCCAGGGGCGTAGCTCTCGATCTGCTCCAGATGGCCAAGCGAATTGGCCCGCGGTGCGAAGCCGCCGAATACAAAGATCTGTCCGGCGAGGAAAACCTCACCCTGGACCGCATCGCTATCAATGATCGAAAGAGCCATCAAGCCTTATGGTGACGACACAGTGGAACTCTCAATGAAAGCACCAATGTCGGTGTCAAAACCGGCGAATCTCGGGTAGGGGGTCCTGAACTGTACGTCTAAGGCGGATGGTAACAGGAGGCATGGGACACGATGTTTACCCAGGTTCGGGCCCTCTTGATGGAGGTAATACCCTACATCCTGCTTGATTGTTTTTGATGATATGAGTATTACAAGAGTTGATCTACCACGAGATCGTAGAGGCTAAACCCTAGAAGCTAGCCTATGGTATGATTGTTTGATGTCCTACGGACTAAACCCTCCAGTTTATATAGACACCGGAGGGGGCTAGGGTTCCATAGAGTCGATTACAAGGGAGGAGATCTACATATCCATATTGCCTAGCTTGCCTTCCACGCCAAGGAGAGTCCCATCCGGACACGGGACGAAGTCTTCAATCTTGTATCTTCATAGTCCAACAGTCCGGCCAAAGGATGTAGTCCGGGTATCCGGAGACCCCCTAATCCAGGACTCCCTCACCGAGACACCTCTCTGGTCAATAACCAATAGTGGAACCTAGATGCCCATATTGGCTCCTACATATTCTATGAAGATCTTTATCGGTCGAACCGTTATGCAACATACACTATTCCCTTTGTCCATCAGTATGTTACTTGCGCGAGATTCGATCATCGGTATCTTCATAACTAGTTCAATCTCGTTACCGGTAAGTCTCTTTACTCGTTCCGTAATACATCACCTCGTGACTAACTCCTTAGTCATTTGCTTGCAAGCTTATGATGTTTATTACCGAGAGGGCCCAGAGATACCTCTCTGATACTCGGAGTGACAAATCCCAATCTTGATCTATGCTAACTCAACAAACACGTTCAGAGATACATGTAGAGTATCTTTATGATCACCCAGTTACGTTGTGACGTTTGATAGCACAAAAGGTATTCCTCCGATATCCAGGAGTTGCATAATCTCATAGTCGAAGGAATATGTATTTGAAACGAAGAAAGCAGTAGCAATAAACTGAACAATCATTATGCTAAGCTAACGGATGGGTCTTGTCCATCATATCATTCTCCTAATGATGTGATCCCGTTATCAAATTACAACACATGTCTATGGTTAGGAAACCTTAACCATCTTTGATCAACAAGCTAGTCTAGTAGAGGCTTACTAGGGACACGATATTTGTCTATGTATTCACACATGTATTTAAGTTTCCGGTCAATACAATTCTATCATAAATAATAAACCTTTATCATGAATAAGGAAATATGAAATAATAACTTTATTATTGCCTCTAGGGCATATTTCCTTTAGAGGCCGCCGACGACCAGGAGTAATTAGGAGGCTCCAAGGAAGGAGGCCTTGCCTTTTCGATCTATGTAGTTGTTTGTGCTAGCCTTCTTAAGGCAGACTTGTTTAGTTATGTCTGTACTCGGCCATTGTTGCTTCCGCTGACTCATTTGAGTTCGAGCTTATGTATTCGAGCTCTCGAGGCCCCTGGCATGTAATATGAAGCTTGTACGACTTCAATTTGTGTCTAGAGTTGTGTTGTGATATCTTCCCACGAGTCCCCAATCTTGATAGTACATATTTGCGTGTATTATTAGTGTACGATTGAATCGGGGGCGTCAGAGTCGAGCTGTACATGTGCTGAACACGGAGGTGATGTACGTTGATACATCTCCAACGTATCTATAATTTTTGATTGCCCCATGCTATATTATCTACTGTTTTGGACATTATTGGGCTTTATTATCCACTTTTATATTATTTTTGGGACTAACCTATTAACCGGAGGCCCAGCCCAGAATTGTTGTTTTTTGCCTGTTTTAGTGTTTCGAAGAAAAGGAATATCAAACAGAGTCCAAACATAATGAAACCTTTGGGAACGTGACTTTCTCAACGAACAAGACCCAGGAGACTTGGACCCTACGTCAATACACAAAAGAGGAGGCCACGAGGTAGGGGCGCGCCTACCCCCCCCCCCCCCGGGGCCCCCCCCCCCCCCGTGGGCCCCCTTTTGCTCCACAGACGTACTCCTTCCTCCTATATATACCTACGTACCCCCAACCGATCAGATACGGAGCAAAAAACACTAATTCCACCGCCGCAACTTTCTATATCCACGAGATCCCATCTTGGGGCCTGTTCCGGAGCTCCGCCGGAGGGGGCATCGATCACGGAGGGCTTCTACATCAACACCATAGCCCCTCCGATAAAGTGTGAGTAGTTCACCTCAGACCTACGGGTCCATAGTTAGTAGCTAGATGGCTTCTTCTCTCTTTTTGGATGTCAATACAATGTTCTCCCCCTCTCTTGTGGAGAACTATTCGATGTAATCTTCTTTTTACGGTGTGTTTGTTGCGATGAATTGTGGTTTTATGATCAAGTCTATCTATGAACAATATTTGAATCTTCTCTGAATTCTTTTATGTATGATTGGTTATCTTTGCAAGTCTCTTCAAATTATCATTTTGGTTTGGCCTACTAGATTGATCTTTCTTGCAATGGGAGAAGTGCTTAGCTTTGGGTTCAATCTTGCGGTGTCCTTTCCCAGTGACAGTAGGGGCAGCAAGGCATGTATTGTATTGTTGCCATCGAGGATAACAAGATGGGGTTTTCATCATATTGCATGAGTTTATCCCTCTACATCATGTCATCTAGCTTAAGGTGTTACTCTGTTTTCATTAACTTAATACTCTAGATGCATGCTGGATAGCGGTCGATGAGTGGAGTAATAGTAGTAGATGCAGGCAGGAGTCGGTCTACTTGTGTCGGACGTGATGCCTATATACATGATCATACCTAGATATTCTCATAACTATGCTCAATTCTGTCAATTGCTCAACAGTAATTTGTTCACCCACCGTAGAATACTTATGCTCTCGAGAGAAGCCACTAGTGAAACCTATGGCCCCCGGGTCTATCTTCATCATATTAATCTCCTAATACTTAGTTATTTCCTTTGCTATTTACTTTGCTTTTATTTTACTTTGCATCTTTATCACAAAAATACCAAAAATATTATCTTATCATATCTATCGGATCTCACTCTCGTAAGTGGCCATGTAGGGATTGACAACCCCTTATCGCGTTGGTTGCGAGGATTTATTTGTTTTGTGCAGGTGCGAGGATTCACCCTTGCCGTTTTATTCGCCCTCTCTCTCTATCCTCCCTCTCTTTCTCTATTTGCCTCTTTTTGCCCACTTGCTTTTTCTTCACTTGTGTGTTAGTTTGCTTGCTTGCCACTATGGCTCTACCTAAATTTGGTGATCTTCACCTTAAAAGGTTAGAAGAGATCGAAAGCAATGTCAGGAGTTTTATGGTTTTGCAATTTGAACATAATAGTTTCTTCAGAAACGAGCTTAAGGAACAGAAAAGTTTTATGAGTTTTATGAATAAAGAGCTTGATGATATGTCTAAAGAATTCGATGGTTTAAGATCCCAGATTGCTCGTCTTGAGAAATTGACTGCTGAAATTTCGGATAGGCAGGCTACCTTAGTTAATAGGATGGCCGCTAAACTAGATTGCTATGAAAATAAAGATGAAGATCTAAAAGTTATTCATGTGTCCCCTATTAAATCTTTGTTTTGCAATATGAATCTTGATAATGATGGGACTGAATATGATCCACCTTTACCTAGAAGGCGTTCCAAGAATTCGGAATTTTTTGATCTTGATGCTAAAATTGATAAAAGTGGGATTGAAGAAATTAAAACCCTAGATTTTGCTAAACCCACTATTATGGATTTCAAGGAATTTAAGAATAAAATTGCTCTTTGATTGATTGTATTTCCTTGTTGCAATCCGTGCTAAATTCTCCTCACGCTTATAGTCAAAATAAAGTGTTTACTAAACATATCGTTGATGCCTTGATGCAATCTTATGAAGAAAAACTTGAATTGGAAGTTTCTATCCCTAGAAAACTCTATGATGAGTGGGAACCGACTATTAAAATTAAAATTAAAGATCATGAATGCTATGCTTTATGTGATTTGGGTGCTAGTGTTTCCACGATTCCAAAGACTTTGTGTGATTTGTTAGGTTTCCGTGATTTTGATGATTGCTCTCTAAACTTGCACCTTGCGGATTCCACTATTAAGAAACCTATGGGAAGAATTAATGATGTTCTTATTGTTGCAAATAGGAATTATGTGCCCGTAGATTTTATTGTTCTTGACATAGATTGCAATCCTTCATGTCCTATTATTCTTGGTAGACCTTTCCTTAGAACGATTGGTGCAATTATTGATATGAAGGAAGGAAATATTAGATTCCAATTTCCATTAAGGAAAGGCATGGAAACTTTCCTAGAAAGAAAATTAAATTATCTTATGAATCTATTATGAGAGCCACTTGTGGATTGCCTACCAAATATGGCAATACGTAGATCTATCCTTGCTTGTTATGCCTAGCTAGGGGCGTTAAACGATAGCGCTTGTTGGAAGGCAACCCAATTTTATTTTTATTCCTTGATTTTTGCTCCTGTTTGTTAATAAATAATTTATCTAGCCTCTGTTTTGGTTGTGTTTTTTTGTGTTTAATTAGTGTTTGTGCCAAGTAGAACCGTTGGGAAGACTTGAGGAAAGTCTTGTTACACTTGCTGTAAAAAACAGAAACTTTAGCGCTCACGAGAACTGCTGCCATTTGTATTTGGAAAGTGATATTTAGTTAATTATTTTTTAATATGATTAATAGATAAATTCCTCAAGTCCAGAAATTTATTTTAGAATTTTTGGGGTTCCATATCTTGCGCTAGCTACAGATTACTACAGACTGTTCTGTTTTTAACAGATTGTGTTTTTCGTGTGTTGTTTGCTTATTTTCATGAATCTATGGCTAGTAAAATAGTTTATAAACCATAGAGAAGTTGGAATACAGTAGATTTAACACCAATATAAATAAATAATGAGTTCATTATAGTACCTTGAAGTGGTCTCTTGTTTTCTTTCGCTAACGGAGCTCACGAGATTTTCTACTTTGAGTTTTGTGTTGTGAAGTTTTCAAGTTTTGGGTAAAGATTTGATGGATTATGGAACAAGTAGTGGCAAGAGCCTAAGATTTGGGATGCCCATGGAACCCCCAAGATAATCTAAGGACACCTAAAAGCCAAAGCTTGGGGATGCCCCGGAAGGCATCCCCTCTTTCGTCTACTTCTATCGGTAACTTTACTTGGAGCTATATTTTTATTCACCACATGATATGTGTTTTTCTTGGAGCGTCTTGTATGATTTGAGTCTTTACTTTTTAGTTTACCACAATCATCCTTGCTGTACACACCTTTTGAGAGAGCCATACATGATTTGGAATTTGTTAGAATACTCTATGTGCTTCGCTTATATCTTTTGAGTTATATAGTTTTGCTCTACTACTTCACTTATATCTTTTAGAGCACGGTGGTGGATTTGTTTTATAGAAACTATTGATCTCTCATGCTTCACTTAGATTATTTTGAGAGTCTTAAATATCATGGTAATTTGCTTAAAATCCTAATATGCTAGGTATTCAAGATTAGTAAAATTTTCTTATGAGTGTTTTGAATACTAAGAGAAGTTTGATGCTTGATGATTGTTTTGAGATATGGAGGTAATAATATCAAAGTCATGCTAGTTGAGTAGTTGTGAAATTGAGAAATGCTTGCGTTGAAGTTTGCAAGTCCCGTAGCATGCACGTATGGTAAACGTTATGTAACAAATTTGAAACATGAGGTGTTATTTGATTATCCTCCTTATGAGTGGCGGTCGGGGACGAGCGATGGTATTTTCCTACCAATCTATCCCCCTAGGAGCATGCGCGTAGTGCCGAGGTTTTTGATGACTTGTAGATTTTTGCAATAAGTATGTGAGTTCTTTATGACTAATGTTGAGTCCATGGATTATATGCACTCTCACCCTTCCATCCTTGCTAGCCTCTTCGGTATCGTGCATTGCCCTTTCTCACATTGAGAGTTGGCGCAAACTTCGCCGGTGCATACAAACCCCGTGATATGATACGCTCTTTCACACATAAACCTCCTTATATCTTCCTCAAAACAGCCACCATACCTACCTATTATGGCATGTCCATAGCCATTCCGAGATATATTGCCATGCAACTTTCCATCATTCCGTTTATCATGACACATTCATTATTGTCATATTGCTTAGCATGATCATGTAGTTGACATAGTATTTGTGGCAAAGCCACCGTTTATAATTCTTTCATACATGTCACTCTTGGTCATTGCATATCTCGGTACACCGCCGGAGGCATTCATATAGAGTCATCTTTTATTCTAGTATCGAGTTGTAATCATTGAGTTGTAAATAAATAGAAGTGTGATGATCATCATTTTCTAGAGCATTGTCCCAAGTGAGGAATTATAAAAAAAAGAGAGAAAGGTCATATATAAAAAAAAGTCCAAATAAAAAATGAGAGAAAAATAGAGAAGGGACAATGTTACTATCCTTTGCCACACTAGTGCTTCAAAGTAGCACCGTAATCTTCATGATAGAGAGTCTCTTGTTTTGTCACTATCATATACTAGTGAGAATTTTCATTATAGAACTTGGCTTGTATATTCCAATAATGGGCCTCCTCAAGTGCCCTAGGTCTTCGGGAGCAAGCAAGTTGGATGCACACCCACTTAGTTTCTTTTGTTGAGCTTCCATACATTTATAGCTCTAGTGCATCTGTTGCATGGCAATCCCTACTCCTTGCATTAACATCAATCGGTGGGCATATCCATAGCCCATTGATTAGCCTCGTTGATGTGAGACTCTCTCCTTTTTGTCTTCTCCACATAACCCCCCCCCCCCCTCATTATATTCTATTCCACCCAGAGTGCTATGTCTATGGCTCGCGCTCATATATTGTGTGAAAGTTTATAGGTTTGAGATTACTAAAGTATGAAAGAATTGCTTGGCTTGTCATCGGGGTTGTGCATGATGAGAGCATTCTTGTGTGACGAAAATGGAGCATGACTAAACTATATGATTTTGTAGGGATGAACTTTCTTTGGCCATGTTATTTTGAGAAGACATAATTTTTTTTGTTAGTATGCTCGAAGTATTATTATTTTTATGTCAATATGAACTTTTGTCTTGAATCTTTTGGATCTGAATATTCATACCACAATTAAGAAGAATTACATTAAAATTATCCCAAGTAGCACTCCGCATCAAAAATTCTGTTTTTATCATTTACCTACTCGAGGACGAGCAGGAATTAAGCTTGGGGATGCTTGATACGTCTCCAACTTATCTATAATTTTTGATTGCTCCATGCTATATTATCTACTATTTTGGACATTATTGGGCTTTATTATGCACTTTTATATTATTTTTGGGACTAACCTATTAACCGGAGGCCCATCCCAGAATTGTTGTTTTTTGCCTGTTTTAGGGTTTTGAAGAAAAGGAATATCAAACGGAGTCCAAACGGAATGAAACCTTCGGGAACGTGATTTTCTCAACGAACAAGACCCAGGAGACTTGGACCCTACATCAAGACACAAAAGAGGAGGCCAGGAGGTAGGGGGCGCGCCTACCCCCTCCCCCCCCCTAGGCGCGCCCTCCACCCTCATGGGCCCCCTGTTGCTCCACCGACGTACTCCTTCCTCCTATATATACCTACGTACCCCCAAACGATCAGATACAGAGCAAAAAACCCTAATTCCACGGCCGCAACTTTCTGTATCCATGAGATCCCATCTTGGGGCCTGTTCCGGAGCTCCGCCGGAGGGGGCATCGATCACGGAGGGCTTCTACATCAACACCATAGCCCCTCCGATGAAGTGTGAGTAGTTCACCTCAGACCTATGGGTCCATAGTTAGTAGCTAGATGGCTTCTTCTCTCTTTTTGGATGTCAATACAATGTTCTCCCCCTCTCTTATGGAGAACTATTCGATGTAATCTTCTTTTTGCGGTGTGTTTGTTGAGACCGATGAATTGTGGGTTTATGATCAAGTCTATCTATGAACAATATTTGAATCTTCTCTGAATTCTTTTATGTATGATTGGTTATCTTTGCTTCAAATTATCATTTTGGTTTGGCCTACTAGATTGATCTTTCTTGCAATGGGAGAAGTGCTTAGCTTTGGGTTCAATCTTGCGGTGTCCTTTCCCAGTGACAGTAAGGGCAGCAAGGCATGTATTGTATTGTTGCCATCGAGGATAACAAGATGGGGTTTTCATCATATTTCATGAGTTTATCCCTCTACATCATGTCATCTTGCTTAAGGCGTTACTCTGTTTTCATTAACTTAATACTCTAGATGCATGCTGGATAGCGGTCGATGAGTGGAGTAATAGTAGTAGATGCAGGCAGGAGTCGGTCTACTTGTGTCGGACGTGATGCCTATATACATGATCATACCTAGATATTCTCATAACTATGCTCAATTCTGTCAATTGCTCAACAGTAATTTGTTCGCCCACAGTAGAATACTTATGCTCTCGAGAGAAGCCACTAGTGAAACCTATGGCCCCCGGGTCTATCTTCATCATATTAATCTCCTAATACTTAGTTATTTCCTTTGCTATTTACTTTGCTTTTATTTTACTTTGCATCTTTATCACAAAAATACCAAAAATATTATCTTATCATATCTATCAGATCTCATTCTCGTAAGTGGTCGTGTAGGGATTGACAGCCCCTTATCGCGTTGGTTGTGAGGATTTATTTGTTTTGTGCAGGTGCGAGGGACTTGCGCGTAGCCTCCTACTGGATTGACACCTTGGTTCTCAAAAACTGAGGAAAATACTTACGCTACCTTGCTGCATCATCTCTTCCTCTTCGGAGAAAACCAACACAGTACTCAAGAGGTAGCATATGTTCGGTACTTCATTGGTTTGGATCGCGATTAGATCGTAATGAGTACGACTACATCAACCGCCTGATATATGCTTCCGCTTAGCGGTCTACTAGGGTACATAGACACACTCTCCCCTCTCGTTTATATGTTTCTCCTAGATAGATCTTTGGTGTTCGTAGGATTTTTTTTGATTTTCATCCTTCGTTCCCCAACACATTTACACTTGCACTAAGACTAAAGTCAGAACTGAGTTACAATACTTTTTCCGATAAAGGGCGCTTTATTACTTAAAAGATTTAAGTATTACACCCGACCTCTGTATAACTAAGATGCACACAGCTAAATCAAAGTCGGTCTCAAAAAGTAAAAGGATGAATTGCAAGTAGTCATGAAAAGACTATATGATGTCTAAACCGTAGGAGGGCCAGTCCTAACATCATGCCACCATCCATGCCGGGTAAAAGTATCCCTCGCCATGTTCTCCAAGCATGTACACACCTTCGTAAACAGGTCTTGATTCTCCACACATTGTAGAGATGACCATAAATGGAGCCTACCAGTACATCTGTAGATAACCTGCATAAGAGAAGTATGTTTATCATTAAACACCTTATCATTTCTACATAGCTAAAGCGACCAAATAACTGCAAGCGCTCCCGTCCTGAGAAGAATTTTAATTTGTGATCTATCACATGTAACCAGTTGGCAAATATATTAGCAACACTACGTGGAGGATACAAGCTAGAAGCTACTTGGATGATTGACCATATAAAACGAGGCAATTTGCAATGGAAAAACAAGTGTTTTATTGTTTTGTCATGATGACAAAAAATACATTGTGTAGTTCCATGTCAATTCCTCTTAATAAGGTTTGTAAGAATGACTCCTCGACGAAGATATCACACGAAGATTTTATTCCTTAGTGGTATCTTCATCTTCCAAATCTTCTTATTATTATCAACTGGCGCATCCGACTGGATCAGAGCACTATACATAGAGTCCACCGTGAATTTACCATTCACATGTAGGTTCCATCGAAATTCATCGATTCCTTGTGACAACTGTACCGTGAATAGTCTCAGTAACAAAGTGTTACACGATACAAGTCTGGGGACACTTAAATCTCTTCTGAACGTCACATTTGGCGGAAAGGATTCCAGAACTGCCGCGACAGTATCACATTTGTGACGCATAATATTGTATAGAGTCGGATATTGTTCTCGAAGTGTAGCATTGCCTTGCCACTTATCCTCCCAAAATCTAATTTCTGATCCGTCTTTAATAGCGAAGGATCCATAGCGGAAGAAGTATTTCTTCGTACCATTAGACCAGCCCGAAAGTGCGAGTCCCCAGGCTTCCAATATACTTCAAACACCGCCTTTGAGCCCACATATTTTCTCCTCGGGAGGGTTTGCCATACACCATTTTCCATCAGCAGTTTAAATAGCCATTTGCTGAGGAGGGCAGTATTTTTAACCTTAAGATTATGAATACCTAGCCCTCCTTGGTCTTTGGGATGGCAAACGACACTTCATTTAGTCAGTCGATATTTCTTTTTCTCACTATCTCCCTACCAAAAGAATATTGCTCGGAAATAATTCAATCTATGTAAGACTCCTTTAGGCAGTTGGAAGAAGAAAATAATATATAATACTATATTACTGAGCACTGAATTTATGAGGACCAATCTTCCATCCAGAAATAGTAATTTACCTTTCCAATTGCTTAACCTTTTTTGTAGTCTCTCCTCAACGTGTTTCCATTCAACATTTGTGAGTCTCCGACGATATATCGGTATCCCCAAATAACTGATCAGAAACTGGCCTAACCCGCAGCCAAACAAATCAGCGTATAGGTGGGCCTCGTCTTGGGCCTCGCCAAAACATACTAATTCACTTTTATGGAAATTTATTTTAAGACATGAGAGGTGCTTGAATGCTGATAAAATTAATTTCAGATTCCTTGCATTCTCTAGGTCATGCTCCATAAAGAGAATCGTATTGTCGGCATATTGCAGGATAGAAAGTCCACCATCAACAAGATGATTAACTACCCAAGATGAGTTACAGTACTTAGTAGGAATTTTAACTTCCAAGCTACCATTTGATTCAATCACAACAACCACTAACCCAACACGCAAGCACGTGTGAACGGCGATCGCTTCCAAAGTCAGAACAATTAGTGCAAAACAGAGCTCAACGCCCTCAATTAACAAAAGTCAACAAAAGGTACACAGCGTTTACAGATCGAGCTGATACATCACATAATGATCCTGCTGACAGCCCAACAGAAGACACTCCAGTGTGACCGTGATCGAAGGAAACAAATCGTGTGTTCCAAACTTCCAGCACCATTGCACTCTCACTGTTTTTATTATTTTTCCTTAGTTTTTACCACTGTTTTTGTTTAACATCCCGAGCTAAACTCACAACTACACAAGCAACGTTGCACAACCCCGTAATTAACAACTAATCAGTCCCAGTCCCAGTCCCAGAGCTATTGCAGATCTGCGGTATATGTGGATCATAGTATCATACTAACCACTAGCCCACCATCTATTATTAGCACTAGCATCATCTCCTTCAGTCTTCTCTTCTGCACGCTAGTTTCAGCTTCCATGCACACGATCGATCTGTAATCTAGTGCCGACACGACCTGATCGACCGACGACGAGCGTCTCCCCTGTTGCCATGTTAACATCGCCGCCGGCGCTTGAGATCGGCGCCGGCCGCGAAGCACCGGAAGGGGTTCTCCGGGGAGCAGATGTCCGGCACGAACACGGCCGCGCTATCGGCGGCAGAGCCGTAACGCGGGTCTCCCTGCCAGTGGAGGCCTGAGGCCGTGGGCGGGGAGGGGAGCTCCGGCATGGTCGACCTCGACCACTGGACCTCCGGCACCTGGCCGAAGAAATCTTGCGCGTTCTGGGCGGCGTTGCCGGAGGAGGAGGACGACAACGATCGGCGGTTCGGCGAGCTGAGCTTCCCGCTGTCGGCCTGCAAATGGATCGCCACTGTTAGGTTACCGGACCAGCTATGCTATATACTGGAGTGAGCTGTTCCGACATAGATCGATCGTTCAGTCACATGTTTTTTGTGTTCAGAATCATGTCAATTGTGAAATATCTTGTGCGATGTATCACTGCATGTTTTAAGCTGGAAATTTCCGGTGAAAGTACGATTATATGACATGATTAACCAGACCTGACTCTGGATTAACGTTCCAGGATGCAGATCAGATAAATTAGTACTTGATTCGAGATCATGAGACAGGTCACCAGAATTACTGGCCAGCGTTCAGAACTCGTACTGCTACTGCAATCTTGGATTAATTTCCTGAGCAGTTGAGCTCACAAACTGTTATCATATCACGTTGAATTGCTATTTTAGTACTTGAAGTGAGTTTCTCCCCTGATGATAAAGTAACTTGGAGTAACTGCCAAGTGCTATTCGAATTACTAATTCAAATTTGGTTCTGGGTGAGTTAGTACTGACCTTGGACGTGCCATTTTCGGCGAATCCGAAGCCCGAGTTGAACTCGGTGAACCCGAAGAACTCGTCCAGCGGCCAGTCCGGCATGCTCCCGCCAAAAAGTGCTGCGCTCGCCGCCGTGACGGCCACCCGGGGGCTCTTCTTCGGAGGGGCTTTGATTACCTCCGGCTCCGCGGGCCTCATCGCCGGGGTAGCGCTGCCGAACTGCTCATCGATGACAGACCAGTCGGGCAAGTTCCCGGTGATGCCGACGTCCGAGCCGGCCGCCCAGTCGATGTCTCCGTCGCTGTAGAGCGGCGTTGGGCTCCTCTTCCGGTGGCACATCGGCGGTGGCAGGGGAGCCGACGAGGCGTTGTTGGGCGGTTGCGGCTCCGGCTCCGGCTCCGGAACTGATTCTTCTTGTTCGTCGGGCTCGAGGCCGACCTGGACGCCTGTGAGGAGGAACCTCCGGTGCGCGGAGACGAAGGCGTTGGCGGTGTGCACGGCGACGTCGCAGCTCCGGCAGAGCAGCGCGCGGTCCTCCACGCAGAAGAAGTAGGCGTGGCCCTCCTGTCGTAGCAGAAACAGAGGACGTACTCGTCAGATACCGGCCGGGGCAAAAAGATGTGCCAAGATTAGCGGAAGGGCGAGAGAGCAACAAATCCAAGCACCTGGCATATGTCGCAGTTCGGCGCGGACACGGCGGGCGGGTTGGATGCGGCGGAGAGGAGGGGTAGGCGGTGGTGCTTGCCGGCGAGGCGGTTGGCGGCGTGCACGTCGCGGTCGCAGCGCGCGCAGAGGGCGGCCTCGTCGGCGCAGCAGACCACGCGCGCCTCGGCCGCCTCGCACGCGGAGCAGAGGACCTTCATCGATCGATTGATCCGATCACTGCACGATCGTCCGCGTGGAGGGCCGCGGGGAGGTAGGAGAGGAGAGCGGGGCTTGGCAGTGAGGTTGTGGGTGGGAGGGGGGTGGGAAGCGGTGCGGTTTTGTCCCCGCCGGTTGGTGACTCGACGCGCACGAGTTCGTACAGGGCGAGGCGCCGTGCAGTGCGCGTGGCGGATGGGCGGCCGGACGGGTGGGTGGGAGGTGAGGTGGGGCGAGGCTGTTGGCAGCGCGGGATATTTTGATGGACGCCGCGGCCGCAGACGCTGACGCCGGGGGCACAGATCACATGGGACAGAGTGTGACATGGATGGCCGGCTGGCTGGCGCGCGGGAAGATCGGGATTGACTCATTCAGTCGGGGGAGTGACCAGGCGCGGCGGGCCCGCGGCCGTGGAGACGTCGCGGCCGGACCCGATTCGCCCACGCGCGCCGTGCCCACCGCTTGACTTGCCCGCTCGACCCTCTTTACATGCAGGCGGCTCTGTAAGAGGCATTTGGTCGTGTGAGGCCTTTTACAGGGCCCGGTCTTACAGCTCGTAGCTTCGGTGACGGCCAGGTGAATGGCTGACTGGTCTCTGTCGCTGTGTCGATCGTCCTCGGTTCTTATTCTGGACCCATAGCGAACGTTTGTTAGGAGGAGTGGCATTTTCGAACTATTTCGCTGCCAGTTTCAGTGTGAGGGATGGCAGTTTTTCTAAAGTGACACGACAGTTTTAGTGAGAAAAGATATAATTCTTTTGTCTAAAACCGTATCTTCTCTTGGAACTAAACCTGCCATTAAAAGGGTTTGTATGCCATCCCTCTCCCAGCGAATGTCAGCATGAAAGATTTTCGTTTTTACGCGAAAGCTAACTTGCGACCAATCGCTGAGAGCTTGATGGCAAGCGAACAGTTTGCCTAACGGTTTTAGGTCATAAGGAAGGTTTTTCTGTGGCAGTTTTTAGCTATTCTGATCGTAATTTTTCCTTCCTAATAGAAATCGCCATGGACTTTCTGAGAAAAGTGCCATAATAAGCTATGAAAAATGCTAGGCAAAATATTCGCACATGTCATCTTACCTCACGACCATTCGGTGGATATGGTTTTTTTTCATATAAAGAAGAGACGCCTGCTAAGAGCATCTCAAGCGCCGACTCTCAAACCGCCCGCATCCGTCCGAACTGCGAAGCCATTCAATGCAGGTCTGTATCAGTCCGCGCCACGGTTCAGACGTCCTTTCTCTCGCAAACCAAAGACAAATGTGAGGACTTTACGGACGTCCACACTGCTCTCCCAAGCCCGCTTTTGACCACACTGGTCCACCAAAAATCCTCCACTATCTCTCCCGCGCTTTTCATCGAATGCCCACGCCACTTGCCGCGCCGCATTCATGCCACCCCAGAGCATGTAGTGGTCCACACTGATGCATGTGATTTGACCGGCCAGGAAGGCGGTGCAGACAGACGCGACCTCTCGGGCGTCGCCGCTTCAATGCGGACACCGCGTCCCGAGGAATCAACTCCTGTCGCTGCGCCACATTGAAGCGAGCTGACCACTCCAACTGGCTTGGCCGCGGCTATTTCAGCCATGCACCAGCGACGCACAGATCCACACTCCCCCTCCCGAGCACCACATAGTCCTCCTCCCCCTCGTCGAGCCCATCCTCCTCTCCGAGCCCAGCGGCGATGCCCAAGTACTGGTTCTCCGCGCCGGCAGGCGACGCCAGTGGAAGTTCTTCATCAGGCGAATCCTGGCGTCGCCGCCCTTGCTTACCGGGGTCATCTCCATCCACGGCGGTGGGCTCCTCTGGAGGACCAGCCACAATAGCAGCCCCGTCTCCTCTCGAAGGCGGTTTTCGTCCGTCGGATGGAGATCGCACTCCATCAGACGGGCCCGGCACCACCATTGCCGACACGTGTGAACGAGGAGCTACCGTCCTCGCTGCAGGTCCATGTTAAGCGGGACCGGCATCATCACTCTGCAGGTAAAGGACGAGCCGGCGTCCCGCCCCGCAACCGCGGCCTCCACATTAGCGGCCGCATGAGGCAAGAGCTGGCGTCCCCCCAGCGCCTCCACCGTGTGAAGGACGAGTCGGCGTCATCCCCGCCGCACAGCCACTATGCACGCATCGGCGGGCCATCGTCGCCACCGCTGCCCAATAAAGGAGGAGCTACTGCCCGCGATTGCCAAGATGTGTGGCCATATCCTCCACTACCTCAGAGGTAGCGGTTATAGTGGCACCTCTGGCTCTCGGGCCATGGTATCCGAGGTCGAGCGCACGGTGCGGCAGCGGGCGAGGTATGACCATCGCAGTGCCGGTCACCGTTCTGCGTTAGGCAAGACGGACCTAGCATCAGAATGGGTCCGCAAATGACCCAGACCTCGCCGTGGCGTGGGCGCTCGACCGCTCTGTCATCACTACGGAGATGACCGCTAGGCCGCGCCGCCGATGCCGCCTTGGCGGCGAGCTCACTAAGATTGGTGTCGTGGTTTTGTGATGGAAGATGTCCTCATCGAAGAACTTAACTATGAGGCCATTGCTGCTAGGTGAAAGCTTGAACGGGGTTGATTGAAAACGAGAGACCCGAGTTACCCAAGTTCGGCCCCTTATGGAGGTAAAAACCTACTCCTATTTGATTGTTAAAGATGATGATGATCTCGATTATAAGGGTGCTCTTTCGCTACCTAACTTTCGAAAGATTCTAATCCTTCTTTAAGTCCCATGAACCCCCCCCCCTTTTTATAATAGTCCGGGTCCATAGTTTACAGTAGATTCTGAGTCGTACCCAAACATGAATTCTACTCTAAGTCTTGTTGACCTTCCTTGTCTCCCAAGTTGGTAAACTTCTTGGATCTTGAACTTGTTTTTAAGCCGGCCTGGACGGATCCTTCCAAGCCGGGTCTTCCTTCCAGGCCCATAGTTCAATCCACTTATGTGTTAATCAGCATGAACGCTCTTGGGAACCGGCGGATAATACCCAGGCCGGGTTTGAACTTCCATGACAGGACCGGGTTCCCTAACGCCGGGTCTCAGCCGCGGGGAATATCCCCAACAATCAGCAAGGAGTGGTTGCTTAGCTATTGCTCCGCTAACAGCGGCAGGGGCAAGGCCACCACCAGCGCCTTCTGCGGTGGTCAAGGTGGCCCTTCGCACCGCGCAACAGGAGGCAGAGCGGCTCCTCGGCGAGCACCAAACGGCCGTCGGACAAGGCTGCCATGGCCCTCCGGCATCCTTGCGTCACTGGACGGAGGACGACGACGATGGCATGGACGTCGATAATGATGCGGCAGGACAGGGCGGCCACGCTTACGAGAAGATCGACCGACATAGGGTTTAGTTTTTTTTATAGTTTTTAGTAAAACAATCGAAATACCGTTCATTTATGTAAAAATTATATCCGAACTTGAATGAAATCCGTCCGGTTTGAACGAATTTCGTCCGGTTTGTTCGCATTGTTGGGCGGATGTATGCGGGGACCGTTCGATGACGGCATCACGCATCCATGTCCGCGGACGAATGCGGGAGAAAATTTACGGGTAACCCTTGGAGATGCCCTAACTGCTACCAATTGACTGTTGCAAAAATAAAAACGCTACGCTGTTCCACACAAATCCACGGGACAAACCGGGAACTGCGTAGTACTACTAGCATCGTATAATCCTAGATCTTGGGAATCAAACGGAAGGTGCCTATCTTGGTTGCATCGATGCATTGCGGCTAGCGGGGGACCGGGTGACCACCCAGCCGGCCACGGCTATCCAGATAACCCGGCTGGTCCTACACGGTGCGGCATGGGCATGGCCAGCCACTACATGCCCAACTAGCTAGTTTCGGGCCAACTAGCATCCAATAATGCGGCGCCTTCCCTTTCGTGGCCCCCATTCCACTTATGGTCTAGTTTTGGGAATTTGCCGGTGCTCATGCAATGCATTTATATGTGCATGCATGTGTGGCATCTTTTCCTTGTGGGCAGATGATATGTATGTGGATATATAGATATGTTCTTTCCACATGAGATATTTAGACAGTTATTTCACCTTTGTGTGAAAAGATTTATTTCAATTTTTCCCTCCTCAAAGAAAGGAGTAAAAAGTGTTAACTATATTTGGTGTACATAGTGTGCCTGTTTTATGGTTAATAACTTTACGAACCCCCCGCTTTATATTATAAAGCATACCACCAAGCATCCAACACAAGAGTTTCAAGTACAATAAGTCATAGAATCATGCTGGGGGCACAGCAAGACAAGCCCCAAATTAGACTACTAGGAGACGCTAATCTGGCTCGGGAGAGGGCGGAGGAGGCGGCGGGGGAGGAGCAAAAGACGCAGCCGAGGAACGAAGACCCGCCATGATATTGTCAATGACGCCTCGATCGCTCCGCTTACTAAGCGGTCTCCAGAGCTGCAAGAAGCCACACATTTTGTAGATCACATCAGTCACACGGGACGGAATCACTCGTTCGATGACTAATTTATTGCGGGTACACCAAAGGGACCAGGCAAGGGTACCTAGCGTGACCCAAATAGGGGTGCGCCTAGTCCCGGGGAGCCGGAGGACCTCCCCGAACAAATCCGGGAGGTTGTCATGGCACCATGTGCTCCCAACTACCTCCCGGAAGCAGCTCCATAAGAACTGCGCTGCCGGGCACCGGAAGAAGATGTGGTTGCAATCTTCCGGTACCAGACAAATGGGGCATAGAACATCCCCAGGTCCATTACGCTTACGGACCTCAGTGCCTGAAGGGAGGCGTCCTCTAACCCATTGCCATAAAAATATGCGGATCTTTAGGGGGAGTTTGATCTCCCAGAGCACGTGAGCTCCACTGGACCAGGAGTAGGCACAATCACCTGGTACAGGGATCTAGTCGAAAATCTGTCGCTTGGCTCGAGGTGCCAGGAGAGCGAATCCGGTTCGAGAGAAGGAGGATGAAGGGCAATGCATTCAAGTAATTCATCCCATTGCGAGAGTTCGATCGCCCCGAAGGTGTGGCGGAAGGCAATCGCGCCTAGGTTCTCTAGTGCCGCGGCCACAGAGATCTGTGGGTGAACACAAATAGAGAATAGAGCGTAAAAACGCTCTGCAAAGGGGCGGGGTCCCGCCCATCTATACAGCCAAAAAAGGGTGGCAGTCCCAGAGCCTATCTGGATGGAGGTCCCAATGCGCAGAACCGGTAACAAAGACATCACCGATTGCCAGAATTGGGAGCCTCCAGACCTAGAGGCAAACACTAATGGTTGCCTGCGAAGGTACTTCCCACGTATAATCTGAAGCCACAGGACGCTCTCCTCAGTCTGGATCCGCCAAAGCCATTTGGACAGGAGGGCAATGTTCATACGCTTGGAGGAGATGACCCCCAAGCCTCCTTGGTCCTTAGGTTTGCAGATCTTAGACCATTTGACCATATGGTACTTCTGCTTATTGTTCTATCCCGCCCAAAAAAAGCGGGAGAGTAGTTTGGTAACTTCCTGATGAAGGGATTCATGTAGGCTATAGAATCCCATGATATACATCAGTAGGCTAATAAGGGAGGATTTCATTAGAATCACTCAAACGGCTTTAGAAAGCCATCTCCCTTGCCAAGGCTCCATTCTAGGCTGGAGCTTGGCGACTATTGGACGGAAATCCTTTTCCAGGAGTCGTGCATCACTAAGGGGCATGCCAAGATAAGTCATCGGGAAGGAACCCAAGCGGCAGTTCAAACGATTGGCAATCCGCTGGGCCTCCCCTTGGGAATATCCCATGACCATTACCTCGCTCTTGGCAAAGTTTATTTTGAGGCCAGACATTTCCTGGAAGCAGAGGAGGAGGAATTTGAGGTTCTGAATATCCTCATCAGATCCCTCCACCATCATAATGGTGTCGTCTGTATATTGGAGATGGGTCAAACCCCCAGTTGTCACCAAATGAGGGCAAACCCCTCTAATGTGACCTGCATGCTTGGCCAAGTCCAGAATCGAGGCCAGCGCATCAACCACAAGGTTGAATAAGAATGGGGAGATCGGGTCTCCCTGCCGGACCCCTTGGCCAGTCATGAAGTAAGGGCCAACCTCCCCATTGATGTTAATAGCCGTCCGGCCACTCGTAACTAATTGCATCACCCGGGCTACCCAGTGGGGGTCAAAGCCATGTTTCAGCAACACTTCCCGAAGGAAGGACCAGTGAACAGTATCATAGGCTTTATGGAAATCGATCTTGAAAAAGACCGCACGGAGGTGTTTGCTCTTAACCTCATGGATAATCTCATGGAGGGCAAGGATCCCATCTAAGGTATATCTCCCTTTTGTGAAGGCCGACTGGTCCGGATGATGAATCCGGGGAGCAATAAGGGCCGCCCTAGTGGTGTACCCTTTAGCGAGGATCCGAAACATTGAGAACTGTGATGGGATAGAATTGTCTAATGTCTGCCGCTCCCGGTACATTGGGAATCAAGGAGATAATCCCGTAGTTAAGTCGGGACATGTCTAGGGTACCCCTAGAGAACTCGCTAAACAGATCGAGGATGATATCCTTGACCATCGGCCAGAAGGCCTGGAAAAAGCGAACCGGCAAGCCATCGGGGCCAGGGGCCGACATCGGGTTCATAGCCTTGACAAAGGTCTCCACTTCCGCAGCATCGAAGGGGGCTAGCAGGGTTGCATTTTCCGCGGGGGAAATCTTTTGGTCGCGTGACCAGATATGGTCGGCCAGGGCGACACCATTCTGCTGTCGTCCCTGAAATAGAGACTTGTTGATGAGGACATGACTACCTTGGATACGACCAAAAATATTGCATACATGCATATTTGTCTGGTGATTTCTAATGCAAACTATTCAATAATCTATTTATGTTATCCAGAAAAAAAATACTTCACACACTTTTGTGTTTTGTCTAATTACAGGTGTATGGGACATTTTTACAATCCACATATGAATATAAGGGAAAAAGGAGAAGTTTATGTTGTGTTCAAAAAATCCTCTCATGTCACTTTTGGGCCAAGAGAAGATAGAGTCCAAGTCTCTCACGTTCTGGATTCAGATTCAGACTGCACAGACATACCTGACTCAAAACGCCAACAACTTTTTCATACGGACTCCGAATTGGGTGATTCTTTTTTTCTTGGAAACTAGATTTCGTGATCTTTCCAACCCAATTGGATTCACCTTCAAATTCGTCCGGAGCGTTGAGTTACGGACGAAACAATCTGACGTTGCAGCAGAATCCGAGTCAAACTACAAGCCCAAAGGTGTTGCATCACCTCCACTTGGGTCCATGAGCCTTGTACGACCTAGGGTTAGTTTTAGGCTGCCTTGGGACGTCCTCCCACCTCCTTGGCCGCCACCCCTTGCTCCTATATAAGTAGATCCATCTAGTAGCTTTTTTCTTGGGATTTGTTTAGTTAAAAGTTAGCCATTGCAACTTCGTGTACTTCGTTTGTGTCCAACGACCAGACCAAGACCGCTTCCGGATCCCCACCATCATCAATGCTTCATATATATTTGTGATATTCAGATTGCTTTATCATATTCTTGCTCGTTCTTCGATTGCTTGCAGGAATAGACCTTCGTGGTCAGGCTGACCGTGCTTCCAACATCGTCAGTAACCTCAGGAGATTGGTTTAGTGGTTGCTAAGACGCAACGTCGTGCACGTTTGTAGTCGGATCGTCAAAGTCGTCTCCACCAAATCGATAGTTATCATCTCATCGAAAGATCGGGACCCTCGCCTCTATCAAGTGGTATCAGTTTTCAGGTTGCTCGGTGAGAATTTCCAGTTTTTCTAGATTAGATTTATGTTCTTACCTATTGTCCAAGAAAAAGCCACAAAAAAGAGTTAGATCTATTCATCCTTGGTCCAAGCCAGTCTGAGCCTTTGCAATTTTCTTTTCATTGCTTGCATAGTTGAATTATCGGTTGCATCGTCGTGTCGAGTTGCTGGTCTTAGTGTCTAGTTCGTTTAGAGTTTCGAGTTCTGTTCACATTAGTCACGCCACCGCTGCATCATTATCTCTTCCGCTGTCCACCACCCATCCATCAATTTCCACCACGTGCTACCCACCATTCATTGTCATAATAATAGTTGAGATCGTTCACATCTTCGCTTGATCCAATCTGCATCTTATCTAGTTTGTTTTGGAAAGAGGGAGAAAAAAAGAAAAAAACGAGAAAAAAAAAGAGAAAAAAAGTCAGAGAAAAAAAGGAGAGAAAGAAAAAGTGTGAGGAAAAAAAAGAGAGAAGAAAAAAACTAAATTCGGATCTTTTTAGACTCAATCTCGTAGTTGAATTCGGATTGGAATCTGTTTTGTGCACTGTTCAGTAAAATAGGCATAACTTCCTCATACGAAGTCCGTTTTGCCTCCGCGAGTACTCAAACGAAAGCTAGCGACGAGCCGCATCTAAATAGTTGAAGAAGCTGGTTCAATATTTGGCACCTCAAAATCAGCTTCTAAAATAGGTCTTTTTGCCCTTCGAAGTTCATGAACACAGCTTATTCCAGTTTTTCAGGCCAGTTTTCAAATTTTTTGACTCCTCATATCAACTCGGAATTCAGTGATTCCTTTTGTGTTTGAAAGCTTGAGTCAATACCATTCTTGAAAAAAAATCAAAAAAATCGGCACAAACTTTTTTCAGAGGAAAGTTGGAGACAAAGTTGTTGATATATCCTGCTTGGTTGTTGTTTCACATCATTATCTTTACTGCCGTTGTGATCTTCACTTATATCTTGCTGTCCAGAGCTACTTAGTATCCTTCATTGATGCTAGTTGTGCTACAATGTGACCTCATTAGTGTTCTAGGCTCGCGTCTCTAGTTCGGTCTAGCCTAGGACCAGTACAGTACCGTCGTTGAGCGTTTATTCAACATTGCATCTCTGAATTGATTATTGCTAATCTTTTGCTACCATATATAGCCAACCCAGCTTCACATATTTCTACACCGTGTATACGTACATTCCCCTGGCAATCGCTTTACACAATCTTCAGAGTTATTTGACACCGTTGGTTGCCTGTCACCACCTGCTGCTTGGTAAGAACTTGTAATATATTGATATTTGCTTTACTGTGAGCGCTTTACCACCACACCCTAGTAGTTCATAGGAACATTATTCTTGAATTTTGTTTCTTGTTTCTACTAATCATGACAGGTTCCGAAGATAGAAGTTCTTGGACGACGAACACATCTCCACCATCACGAGAGTTGGGACAACACACACAAGCACATGGTCAGGTTATCTTTTTACCATCATTTGAGGGTAGATTTAATCCTACTACATATCTAGCTTGGGAGCTTGAAGTAGAACAAGTTTTTAGTCACCATGACTTTTCTGAACTTGAGCGAGTGCGAGCAGCCCCTAGAGCATTTACTGATTTTGCTTCTGTTTGGTGGAGTGTACATTGTAAGAAAAACATTGATAACCAACCCACAACTTGGAAAGTTTTGAAAGCTGTAATGAGACAACAATTTTTCCCTCCTTATTATCGTCGTGAATTGCTTCGCAAATTTGAACAATTTAAACAAGGCAACAACACTGTTCATGCTTACTACCAAGAGTTCAAATCTTATATGCATCATTGTGACATAGAAGAATCTGAGAATGATACAATGAATAGATTTTTTGGTGGTTTGAACCATGATATTCAGGCAAGATTTTAGTATATTCCTCGTTGCATTACTGGTATGTATGTCCGTGCTTGTAACTTTGAGAGACAGATACAGGAGGATGCATTAGGTGACTACAACAACTACTATTCCAGTTCATGATCACCACCGCCGGTGGGTTCCTCCATCATTGCACCTAAGATTATGAGCGCGACATCATCTCAAGGGTATGGTACATTGTCAACGTTCGTACCTACATCAACTACATCTTTACCACAAGGTAACAGTAAAGGTATTGATGATATAACTTCACATGAGAATGATGCATGCCTAGTTAACTTGAATGCGTCATGTATTGAGTTACCTGTTGATTTGAGCACACCACCTATTTTAGAGAATCTTATTACTGTCATGAATGCGTCATGTGATCAAACAACTGAAATATCAACAATTTTGAGTGCACCCATAGAATTAACTGTTGATGCAAAAGAACTAATGTTTAATTATTTTGATATGGCCTCCAATCTTGGTGATGATTCTGTGTCCAATGACTTATTGCATGTTTGCTTATTTAAGCATATTGTAGCATGTAAATTTGATGCAAGTAAGGTTTATTCCCCAAAGTTGGGATGGTTTAATGATGAACATTGCGAATCTTTTGAAATGAATAAGAGCTTCACTTATATGTGCAAACTGAGTTCTAATATTTTCATGCCTTCTACTTCTTGTGATAATTTTTTGGCTTCAGTTTTTATGAACTATGAAAGTTACTCATGTATACATGTGTCATACGTGCAAAAATCAAGGGAAGTTAAACTGGATGACATATACATATACAACATGTACACCTTGTCTCTTTTGTTAGCCACATTTCAGATTAAGCAATGCCGAGGACGGCTTTGTTTTCAAAAAGGGGAGGATGATGAGGACATGACTACCTTGGATACGACCAAAAATATTGGATACATGCATATTGGTCAGGTGATTTCTAATGCAAACTATTCAATAATCTATTTATGTTATCCAGAAAAAAAATACTTCACACACTTTTGTGTTTTGTCTAATTGCAGGTGTATGGGACATTTTTACAATCCACATATGAAGATAAGGGAAAAGGACAAGTTTATGTTGTGTTCAAAAAGTCCTCTCACGTCACTTTTGGGCCAAGAGAAGATAGAGTCCAAGTCTCTCACGTTCTGGATTCAGATTCGGACTGCACAGACATACCTGACTCAAAACGCCAACAACTTTTTCATACGGACTCCGAATTGGGTGATTCTTTTTTTTTGGAAACTAGATTTCGTGCTCTTTCCAACCCAATTGGATTCACCTTCAAATTCGTCCGGAGCGTTGAGTTACGGATGAAACAATCTGACGTTGCAGCAGAATCCGAGTCAAACTACAAGCCCAAAGGTGTTGCATCACCTCCACTTGGGCCCATGAGCCTTGTACGACCTAGGGTTAGTTTTAGGCTGCCTTGGGACGTCCTACCACCTCCTTGGCCGCCACCCTTGCTCCTATATAAGTAGATCCATCTAGTAGCTTTTTCCTTGGGATTTGTTTAGTTAAAAGTTAGCCATTGCAACTTCATGTACTTCGTTTGTGTCCAACGACCAGACCAAGACCGCTTCCGGATCCCCACCATTATCAATGCTTCATATATATTTGTGATATTCAGATTGCTTTATAATATTCTTGCTCGTTCTTCGATTGCTTGCAGGAATAGACCTTCGTGGTCAGGCTGACCGTGCTTCCAACATCGTCAGTAACCTCAGGAGATTGGTTTAGCGGTTGCTAAGGCGCAACGTCGTGCATGTTTGTAGTCGGATCGTCAAAGTTGTCTCCACCAAATCGATAGTTATCATCTCATTGAAAGATCGGGACCCTCGCCTCTATCACTTGTAAAAGTCGTCAACTAGCAGGCGGATAGCCTAAGGGTCTTGAAACAACTGTCCACCCTCCCAAAGGAGAGGGATGGAACAACGTTGCCTACAGCCATTAGCGATGGCCTGGAAGTACACAGTGTTGGCATCCCCAAATAGCACCTAGTTAATGGAGCCACGTTGGCGCCAAAACTCTTCCTCCTTGGAGTAAATCTCCATAAGGGAGTCCTCCAAATTATATCTATGCATCCATTCCTCCGTGGAGATCCCTGCGATCTCTGCGCGGAGGTCAAGGTCCCGGATCTCCTCGAGGAGGGAAGCCTTCTGAATACGAAGATCTCTCCCAACGTTCGCCCCCCATCCCTTCATGAACTGTCGGGATCGTTTGGACAGATGATGCCATTCATCGAGAATAGACATCTGCCTATGGGGCTCGGCGCGAGCCGAGACCCAGTGAGTTTGGACGGCTTCCACAAAGCATGGTTGCCGAAGCCAGAAGTTCTCGAAACGGAACCGCGGGGGAGGGCACGGCCGTTCATCCATAGAAGCTAGGAGGAGGGGACGTGGTTAGAACCAATACGGGTAATGGCCTGAAGAGATGCCAAAGGGAATCGAAGTTCCCACTCCGAGGAGACAAACACCCGATCAAGCATGCTAAGGGTCGGGGAGACCTATCGATTAGTCTAGGTAAAACGCGCTTCGACCCTGTCTAGCTCACGGAGACCCAGATCCGCGACCCAGTCATTGAAACGACGCATCTCGGCCAAATCCACCCGAGAGTTATTCTTCTCCTCAGCGGATCGAAAGAGATTGAAGTCGCCTCCAACCACAACCGGGAGGGTCGCGGAGGAGATCTTGGCATGGAGCTCTGCAAGAAGGCGGCGGATCGACTGTGATCGGCCGGACCATAGACCAATATGATCTCCCATTTGAAGTTTACGTCACGTTCCCAGACTTCCATACTAACAAAGTGGGTTCCACGGTCCATGGAGCCCACCTCAAAGGTGGCATCCTTCACACCTAACAGGATGCCACCGGAGTGACCTGTCACCCCACTAGATGGCAACCAGTGCCAGGCGAAAAGGTGTCTGCTAAGACGCTCAAGTTCCACTAGAGAGAAATCAGTGCACATTGTCTCTTGGATCGCCACCACATCAATGGCCTCCTCACGCATGTATTCTATGAGCTGCCTGCGGCGGCCATCATGACCAAAGCCCCGCAGGTTCCAAAAAAGAGCGCGCGTGATCACTCGCCTAACGGTCCTCCCTGGACCCAACAGTGGAAGCAGCGCTAAGAGCACGGCGTAATTGAGCAGTGCGAGACCGAGTACGGCCACGAACCTCACCAGGGTCGGCCTCAGGGTGGGTATGACCACGGGGACGGCGAAGTGGAGGGGTGAGGGCTTCCGCAGCTGCGGCTGCCTCGCGGGCCCTAGTGGCTGTGAGGTGGCCCTCTAGGATTTTCTTTTGCCTGGAGGGACGCAAGCTGCTCAAGGGCCGGGCCCTTCTCGCCACAGAACACAATAGCCGAATCAGCCGCTACCTTGGCAAGGTGACCAAGAGGAACCCCAGCAAGAGCGGAAAAGGATGCATCACAGAAATCATTGGAATCGGAGCAAGGGACTTGGGAGGCAGACGGACCTGGGTCAAGGTTGCGGATAGCGGCACGTCGCGAAGTCTTCTCCACTGTGTTCGGGGACGCCCCAGAAAGACCCGACGCCGCCCCAAGCCTGGCACTCTTCCGCGCAGAGCAAACCGGAGTAGAGGCTGAGCGAGGACAGCCCCAAGACCTAGGGAGCCTGGAAGACGGGGGAGGGGGCAGAGCCACGGGAGACTCCGGAGGAGATGACACCAAGAAGTCCTCCCGGCCTGGCATCGGGGACACCAGCCACGGGGAGGACGGAGGACGGACCTCCATGCTACCCCGGCTGACCTCGCTCTCCTCCTCCTCAGACACGGACAGCGGAGGCAGGAAGGGTGGAGGGAGAGTGGTGCCAGGGGGAGGGTGGCAGCCTCGTCGAGCATGGCCGCGATCACCGTGATGTCCTCACAATCATCTGTAGGATCGGCATCGGAGGCGCCGAGACCCACACTATGGGTGGTCGAGGGGTGGGAGGAGCCAGCAGGAGGCCCATCATCCTCCGGATCGGACGAGTTGTCATCAGAGGCTTCGGAGCGGGGAGAACGGCGATGGGGATCTCGGGGGAGCCCGGAGCGTTAGCCCCCCCCATCGGATCCTGGAGCGGAACCACCTCCCGCCTCCGGGTTGAGGGGATCAGTGGGAGTCCCACCCTCAACAGAGACGTGCAGGTCGTAGCCAACATCATTGAAGAACATGCAGATCGTCGTCTTGAGCTTGGAAGGGTCGGGGGATTTAATCTGCATCCGCACAGCCGGGCCCTTGGGCAGAGAGGCACAGTCCACCGCCACAAACTTGCCCAGCAGGCGGGACAAGCCCCGGAGGACACCCTCGTCACAGGCAGGAGCGGGGAGCCCACGAATCTGCACCCAGACCGTGGACGGGGTGGCCACGGCGAGAGGGTCCACCAAGGGGACCGAGATGCGGACTGGGAGCTGGTTGAGGGCGAGCGTGAGTCTGGCGCTATGGGTGCCATACCGAAAGCTGACGGGGTCGGGGAAGATCACCGTGAACTCCCGGTCTGAGATCGGGGTGACCTCCCAATCCCAGTCCGGGTTGAATAGGTGGCGAAGCTCGTCGGAGATGATGTCCGGGGACTCCATCTTGCCGTCCAAGACCGAGATGAGAGCGGACATGGGCGGAGTGGCCCGGGTCTCGGGGAGGTCCATCTGGAAGAGGCCCAGATCGTCAAGCGCGTAACCGAACAGCCCAAGCGCCCCAATGGGCTGGTGGTCGGGGCAGAGCGCGGCGGGATGATCAGTCCGCGAGCAGCGGAAGCAGGCCAGGGGCTGAGTACAATCGACCTGGCAGTGCCCGGCCACCCCGTAGTTGAAGCAGGTAGCCGCCGACACAACAGGCGGAGGGACGGCCGAAACGGGCGGGTGGGTGATAGAGGAGGCTGGACCACCCAGCTGAGATTGCGCTCCGCGCTTCTTCTTCTTCTTCTTAGCGAACGCGCCACGACCATTGCGGTTGCCTCCATTGTTGGGGCCGGCCGGAGGAAACTGGGCCTGGCGGCGGGGAGGGTCGTAGCGCCGGGGCGGAGAGGCCTCAGACTGACCAGACCGGGGCGGAGATCGGGATCGACGGGGAGACGGGCGATCCCGATCCCGGTCGCGGCCCCGCCAAGAAGAGGGAGAACGCTCTCGGGAGCGGTTCGCACGCCAGTCGCCTCCCTCGGACGGTGCAGCGTCCTTGCCGCGCACCAAAGCCTCCCGAAGCTTGGCCTCCCGACGCGAGCCGTCCAGCGACGGCCGAGGGGCCACATCACGGCCCGGCGCACGGCGCTTCGGGCGCGGCTCACCGTCACCGGCATCGCGGGCCATGGAGGGCTGGCAGATGGGGCGGGGATCGGAGCACGAGAGGTGGTCGGCGGGGAGAGCGGTGCAGGGGAGGGCGTGAGGGAGAGGTGGGGTGGCGGCGAGGGGGATGCGGGACGGGGCTGGGATGGGGAGCCAACGTCCTGCGAGAACCCTAAAGGGGGGGGCTGGGTTGGGGGGGGGGAGGGGAGAGACCCACTCGGCCCAGCGTGGGCCGGCCCAACCAAGGTAGGCCAGGGAGAGGGAAGGAGACCCCCCGACGTGGCCGGCCCACAAGGCCCACGTCGGCCCAGCCCAACACGCGGGGGCGCGTGGGGGGAGGGAAGGGTTTCCACCCGCGACCACAGCACCGGCGGCGCCGACGGAGAGCACGGCATGGCCACGACCGGCCGAAAAGCGCGGAATTTTGGGCCCCCACACACTGCAGCGGCCGGAGCCGAGCAGGGAGGGTCCAATTCCAGCCGCGGGGACCGACGATCGCCAGCAGAGTGCCGCCACGAGAGCGCCGCCGTCCCGAGATTGGCCCGTCCGGCCACCCCCCAATTCAAGGACCTGGCCCCACGCCCCCGACGACTGGCACCGCTGCCAGCGCCAGGAGGAGGTGGGGAAGGTGGCGGAGATGGGCGGGAGCCGCCGCGCTGCAAAGGACGAGGAGGGGGAGCAGGGAGGGGAACGACGGGGGGTCAGCGAGGAGGGGGCCGGGAGAGGGGATCGCATCACCGGCCGGGGGAGCAGCGGCGACGACCTCAGCCAGCCGGTCACCGAAACGCCGGGGAGGAAGGCGAGCGTCGGCCACCGCCGCGGCGGCATCCGCGAGGTCCTCCTCTGCAGCCACATTCGCCCACTGCAGGCCGTCCGCGCGAGGAGCGGGAGAGGACGGGGGGGGGGGGGGGGGGGGGGGGGGGGCCGGGGCGGAGTGGGGAGGGCCGGGGCACCGCCGCCGGAGGAGCCGGGGGAGGGCAGGGGCGGGCAGCATGCCGCCGGCGAGGGGCGTGAGGACGGGGGCGGCGCAATCGCCAGAGGCGAGACGCGCAAGGTCGCCCATCTCCGTATTCTAGTTGTTTGTTTTGATCATGGTTAACAACTATCTAGTTGGTCTTAGTTTATTTTAACAAACTTGTTAAATTTTCTACCGTTTGATGGCAAAATTTATACACCTTCTTTTCAAGCTCGAACGGGGTAGATTAGTATATTTACACACACTTTAGTTGATTCTCCGCCGATTAGGAAATAGTTGTTTCAAGTTCTAACTCAAGGCTGGGAAGTATTTGATCTGAACATCTTGATATCATTTTTCTTTCTTTCTAAAAAAGGGCTAGGGGGCTAACGCTCAGCTGGACAAATATAATTCAAGATGTGAAGCGGCTAAATGTTGCGTTAATAAAACATGCAAAATCCTCATTGCGCTACTGATGTCCTCTCGAACTACCATGATAGTCTTTGTTGGCGACGGTACATGCAAACCATTGGTGCCGCCAAGGTCACCGTTAGCGTGACACCCGTTGAGAGAAAGCAATCAACGTTAATGTGAGGTTGAAGGTGAGTCATTCATGTGTTAGAAAAATGCCCTGTAAGCAAATATAGTGATGATTACAATTCACTGTATTCTTTTTTATTTGCGAAAACATTTCACTGTATTCATGAGTTATAAATGTTCTTTGAATAAATATCATCTGTGTTGATTGATAGCATGAATTGTTTGTGAAACTCTATGCTTCAATCATTATTGCAAAGTAATCCCTTTTCAGAATTCATGTGACGAGACATATGAATATTAGACTAGCACATGTATTGGTTGATGACTAACGTTCTCCTGGTCAGCTAATAGTGCGAACACATGTTAAGAATATGGGGTTGGACAAATCCAACTTGGCACACAACATAAATGGTTTCAGTTTGTCTGTATATGCAATCTCCTTAGAGCTAATATTGTCGTACATATGTGAGGTTTGTAGCGACTAACTTAGGGGTTCCAAACACTATACTGTAATTGGGTAGATGTAAATGTTGTTTTCTTGTTTGTCATCAAGCATGCTATAAGGCATGGTAAGAGATGGGGATTTCCCATCTCTATAATGACAGAGATATTTCTGGGGCCCTCAAGTGATTAATCTAAAAATGCATGACCATGCTACTTAAGGTTAAACATTTAGCACAATAAAGGATTTCGAGTCACATGATCGATAAAGAGTGCTCACTCTTTGAAAGTGTTTTTACTCCTCCAAGTGTCTTTTGGTGTCAGTGATGTATGATTAGTGGGAGTAATGTGTTTATCAAGTTATACAAAAATCATTGGTCCTGTTTCATGTGAAGGATGGTGGAAATAGCCCCAAATTCAAAATTGGAAAATGTGTTGATTTTTATCAAGATACCCTAGAAATTTTTAGTATTTTGAGTCATAGGAAAAGCCACACTATTCAGAGGGGTTGAGGTCCTATTCAATTGTGGGTCATCATAGCCTTTTAAACCCAATTCCTACCACAAAAGGGCAAACACTATTCGAAGATCAACCTCTCTCTCTCTCTGAAAGGATTGATATAGTTGACTAGAGGGGGGTGAATAGGCAACTAACAATTTTAGCTTTTCTTTACCAATTTAAACTTTGCATCAAAGTAGATTGTGTAGAAATGCAACTAGGTGAGCAACCTATATGATGCAACAACAACAAGCACACAAGCAAGCAAGGGATATAACACAAATAAGCTTGCACAAGTAAAGGCACGAGATAACCAAGAGTGGAGCCGGTGAAGACGAGGATGTGTTACCGAAGTTCCTTCCTTTTAAGGGGAAGTACGTCTCTGTTGGAGCGGTGTGGAGGCACAATGCTCCCCAAGAAGCCACTTGGGCCACCGTATTCTCCTCACGCCCTCACACAATGCGAGATGCCGTGATTCCACTATTGGTGCCCTTGAAGGCGGCAACCGGACCTTTACAAACAAGGTTGGGGCTCTCTCCACAACTTAGTTGGAGGCTCCCAATGAAACCACGGAGCTTCACCACAATGGAATATGGCTCCGAGGTGACCTCAATTGTCTAGGGTGCTCAAACACCCAAGAGTAACAAGATCCGCAAGGGATTAGTGGGGTGAATCAAATTTCTCTTGGTGGAAGTGTAGATCTGGGTCGTCTCAACCAATCCCAAGAAAATCAACAAGTTTGATTCGCTAGGGAGAGAGATCAGGCGGAAATGAGCTTGTGGATCAACAATGGAGTTTGGGGGAAAAGAGGTAAGTCTTCTTGGAGAAGAAGACCCCTTTATATAGTGGGGGGACACATCCAACCGTTATGTAGCCCGCAGCCCGCATCTGGGTGGTACTACCATTGATGGAGCGGTAGTACCGTTGCCACAGCGGTACTACCGATGTGGCAAGCAGGCATAGGTCAACCATGGCTGAGAAGAAAGAAGTACGCGCACAAGAACGGTACTACCGCCTTGCGGGCGGTACTACCGCTAGTAAGCGGTACTGCTGCTCCCTACAGCCGCTGGAAAAACAGAGGAGGGCAACGAGCTGTGCGGCAGTTGGAGCGAACGTAGGAGCGGTACTACCGCTTAAACAAGCGGTACTACCGCGCCCTACTGCCATCCCTACTACCGCTCCTCTGCGTGGTCTTTTACGAAAACGCGACACGAAAAAGTCAAGACCACAACAGGGGCGGTGGTACCAGCGGTACTAACAAGCGGTACTACCGCCCTGGCCGCGGTACTACCGCGTAGCACAAGGCACCCCTTGTTTTGCACAAAACGGAAACGCCAACTGGCAGGAAGACAGCGAGGGTGCAAGGAAAATGTGTACGTGATGATTCCACCCATACTCTTCGGAAACGGATCCCCTGTTGATAGTATGGTTATCCCTACGACTCAATTCCACTGAAAAGAAACGAAGGAAAATAATCCGTCTAAAGTGAAGTCCTCGAGGGGAACAATCGCAAGGTGCCCTTATAATAGATCACCTGAAACACTTAGTGCACATGGTTAGTCCTCAAACGTATTGTCATCAATCACCAAAACTACTTGAGGGATAAATATGCCCTTACAATCTCTCCCTCTTTGGTGGATTGATGACAACACGGGATTTGCACAAAATAGTGACTAAAAATAAGCAAACCCCCTTTAACAAAATATAGACGGGCTCCCCCTAGAGGTGTGCACCAAGGAATTAGCATGAAAGGCTATGTGCACATCTTTAGGATCAAACACCCCCTATATTTTGTAGGCAGGCAACATCCTTGCATATAAGAATAACAACAAGTATAACTAAGCAAGGACGAGCATGAGGGCAATAATATAAATGCTGAAAATGAGGCATCTCACAATATAATAGGGTACTTGATACTAAAGTAGATAGGATAGGGTAGTTCACATATGTCTTACACCATATGGTCTTGCTCAGAGCCGAAGGAAAGTGAAAGAAAACGGAAAATGCACAAAGAACACAAACACGAGACACACGAGAACACGAACACGCCAACACAAGACCTAAGGCAAATCCCTAACTCCCCCCCCCTTTGGCAGCAAGACACCAAAAGGGATGACACGACCCACAATGGTAGTAGGTCTCCATGGCATCACCAGTCATGCTCCTCCTCCTCCTCCTCAGAGACCTCTGCAGTACGTGGAGAAGCGCGAACTCCGGTGTCCTCCTCAGTGTCAGACCACGGGCAATGCACTCTAATCCAAGACTCCTCATCAGTGATCCGCTCCTCAGAGCCATCAGCAACCTCAAGGACAAATTGTCTCACAATGGCCTTGTCACGACGATGAGCCATCTTGGCCTCCTTGTGAGCCTTGTACTGGCCCTTGGCCTGGAAGTAGAACAGTCGCTTCATCTTCTCCTTGAGTTTCTTCGCCCAAGAGGGCTCCTCAGATGGGGGCACATACTCCGGCCCATCATCATCATCAGATAGGTCAGTCTCCTGCACTTGAGGTGCTGGAGTAGATGAACTCCACTTCTCCTTCTGACGCAGCTCGATACTGTCATGAGACACCATGTTGTCTGTGACAAGCTCTTCATCTGGAAACTTGGCTGCCCAAGTGTCCACGATAAGCTACATAAGATAGGGCCCATAGATGATGCACTTGCGCTCCATGACAGTAGAGTGAAGCTCAGACCACATCACATGTGACACATCCAACACCTGCTGAGAGCCCTGATGTTCTTGACAAAACAGAAGCATGTCAACAAGGTAAGAGTGCACCTGATCCAAGTTGCCAATCCGAGGGAATAGGGAGTTCCGGAAGATCCGATGCATGATGTCTAGAAAGGGCCAGAGCTCATAAGAAACCTTTACAGTCTCAGACAACTTCCTGGTGGAATAGGGCCACAACTTTTCCTTATGAGTAGCGGCAATCTCCTTATGAGGGTGAAACCCAAGTGGGGTCTGGGCACCCTCATCATTGTATGTCAAGCTGACCATGAAATCTTTACATGGTACGGACAGACAACGACCATTGGTCATCCAAGACAGAGTACGGGCCAGATCATGCCCAAAGTGAACGGTGGCAAAGAACTGGGCCACGAGCTCGGCATCAAAGTCTTTGTTGAAGGTGATGCTCTTCTTGATGTCCAACTCCTCACACCTCTGCAGAGCATTCCCAAAGTATGGCAGGTCCTTCTCCATGTGTGTGAGATCGATAGACTTGACCTTCACAAACAAATTCTTCTTTTTCTTCAAGACATCGTGGTAGATTGACTGTTGAAACCTGTTGCAAAATGGACGCCTCTAAAGAGCAGGCTCTTGATCCACATGATAGGGATTGTGCTTCCTCTTGGTGCAAAACTCCATGGCAGCCATCAGATTAGCAGGCTTGCGTCCAACGGAGGTCTTCGATGTTGGTACCTTGACCTTGCGCTTTGGTGGCTCAGAAGAGACACCCTCACCACCACCAGCAGCAGACACTGGAACATCTGACGAGCGATAGCGCTTGGAACCTGTTGCACGGTCTGGATTCTTGCGACGAGCCTGATGCCCGGAGCTACTACCACCTAAAAGCACATGCACACAAAGACCACAAAACCAAGAGAGCATAAGCCAGGGAAGGATGACGACCAAAAAGAGAACTAGGTATAGAAATAGGAGCAAAGGCATCTCAGGGCGGTAGTACCGTGCACTAGAGAGGTAATACCATGCACCAGAGCGGTAGTACCGCTAGGGTACAACGGAAGTACCGCTGGAGCGGTTGTCAGCGGGATGACACCTACCGCGGCAAGATCCGGTACTACCGGAGATGCACAAGATCATATTTCTACACCTAATCGACAAACACCCTAGTCTAGCAGTCTCCCAAGTCCTTCCTAAGCCTCGATTCAACAACTAAATTGAGGGATGCAATGAGTATAGCCCCAAAACCTAGATCCAAGAAGGAGAACCAAGGGAGAGAAGAACGGGGGCAATACCGGCATCCATGGCATGAGGAGAGGGTGGGGAAAGATCCCACCGGACGGTAACGAGGGAGCCGGCCTGAATCCAGCGGCCCGACAGCAAGCCTCCGGTGCTTGGGGAGTCGCCTGAGAGAAGAGAGGACGAGGGTATGGGGAAAACTGAATCGGTATGGGGGAGTAGAAAGTCCCCCTGCCCGATACATACCCCACTCGCCCAGCCCCAAGCGGTAGTATCGCGCAAGGCATGGTAGTACCGCCCTGGTGCAGATCTGGAGCACGAAGCGCCCAGTGAACCACTCCACAGTAGTACCGTGTCGGCCGGGCGATAGTACCGCTTGTATAAGCGGTAGTACCGCTCTACTGCCGTGCTAGTACCGCTCAGGCGCCCCAAAGCAGGAACAAGGGGAAAAGATGGCTTATGCCCGACTAGCAAAAAAACAGAAGGACCACACAAGACCCGACAAGCCAAACCCGAACACGACCAAACCAAAACGCAACCACTCAAAAGAGAGAAGCACAAGCAAAAAGAGATAACACACAGACAAACTCCCGAGAAGAGAGGGCGGTGGCCGATGCCACCTATGTTTGAGAAAATGGTATGGCGCCGCGAAGAATTATCCTTAGGCCCATGACCAAAACTCGTCTTTGAAGCACAAGTACCATAAAAAATGGCTAATGTGAAAGACTCGATCAATTTATGCATAATGGGGGGAGGAAGAGTTCATTGAGAGAACAACACTCCCCCTATGTCCATGCCTACATCTAAACTAGAGATCAAGATGAGTGTGATGTGGTGTGTAAGGGTTCAAGTCACATTGCTCGAATCAATGATATTTAGCTCATGCCTTAACTTGCGAAATCTTGCTTTATCCAAGGGCTTCGTGAAAATATCTGCAAGGTTATCATGAGTGTTGACATAGTTGAGCTCAATCTCCCCTCGCCTAATATGATCCTGGATGAAGTGATATCGAATCTCAATATGCTTCGTCTTGAAGTGTTGCACCGGGTTGAGAGAAATCTTGATGGCTGAGGGAGTCCTGGACTAGGGGGTGTCCGGATGGCCGGACTATACCTTCGGCCGGACTCCTAGACTATGAAGATACAAGATTGAAGACTTCGTCCCGTGTCCGGAAGGGACTTTCCTTGGCGTGGAAGGCAAGCTTGGCGATACGGATATGTAGATCTCCTACCATTGTAACCGACTATGTGTAACCCTAGCCCTCTCCGGTGTCTATATAAACCAGAGAGTTTTAGTCCGTAGGACGAACAACAATCATACCATAGGCTAGCTTCTAGGGTTTAGCCTCTCTGATCTCGTGGTAGATCTACTCTTGTACTACCCATATCATCAATATTAATCAAGCAGGACGTAGGGTTTTACCTCCATCAAGAGGGCCCGAACCTGGGTAAAACATCGTGTCCCCTGCCTCCTGTTACCATCTGGCCTAGACGCACAGTTCGGGACCCCCTACCCGAGATCCGCCGGTTTTGACACCGATATTGGTGCTTTCATTGAGAGTTCCTCTGTGTCGTCACTTTTAGGCCCGATGGCTTCTCCGATCATCAACAGCGATGCGATCCAGGATGAGACTTTTCTGCCCGGACAGATCTTCGTATTCGGCGGCTTTGCACTGCGGGCCAATTCGCTTGGTCATCTGGAGCAGATCGGAAGCTACGTCCCTGGCCATCAGGTCAGATTTGGAAGTTTGAACTACACGGCCGACATCCGCGGAGACTTGATCTTCGACGGATTCGATCCACAGCCGAGCGCGCCGCACTGTCACGATGGGCATGATTTAGCTCTGCTGCCGAACAGTGCCCTAGAGGCCGCACCTGTGTCCGCTCCGACCCCTAGCTCGGAGCCGATCACACCAACCGAGGATGGGTGGTTAGACACCGCCTCGGGGGCTGCAATCTCTACGGCAATCGAGCCGAACACCAGCCCTATTCTCTGCGAAGCCCGTGACTCCAGGGAGCCGGACTCCTCTCCAGACTCCGAGCCCTCCGCGCCCCGACCGATCGAACCCGATTGGGCGCCGATCATGGAGTTCACCGCCGCGGACATCTTTCAACACTCGCCCTTCGGCGATATTATGAATTCACTAAAGTCTCTCTCTTTGTCAGGAGAGCCGTGGCCGGACTATGGTCAACAAGGTTGGGATGCGGATGATGAAGAAATTCAAATCCCACCCACCACCTACTTCGTAGCCACTATCGATAATTTAAACGACGTGCTCGACTTCGACTCCAAAGACATCGACGGTATGGACGATGATGTAGGAGATGAACACGAACCAACGCCTATAAGGCACTGGACAGCCACCTCATCTCATGATGTATACATGGTGGACACACCCAAAGGAAGCGACAACGAGGAACACAGAGATGCAACGTGGGATCGTTCACTCAAAAAGCAATCAAAGCGGCGACGTAAGTGTCGCTCCAAGCCCTGCCTCGACAGAGACAGCAGCCATACAGACCTAGCCATAGAGCAGGACGAGCCGGCGGACGACGAACATGCCTTCGAGCAAGCGTCCGAACAGGGAAACTTGGATAAACAAACCGAACACCCCGTCCCCGGCGAAAACAACAGTCCGGACGACCTTACGCCGGATAAACTCATGGAGCAGAAGAACCTCCACAAAAGGCTCGTCGCCACTGCGCATAGCCTGAAAAAACAGAAGCGGAAGCTCAAAACTACGGAAGATGCACTCAGAATCAGATGGAGCAAAGTACGCAACACCGCAGACAAATATGCTGGCAGTCACCGCACAAAAAGCTATCCAAAGCGAAAGCTACTGCCTGAATTTGACGAGGAGGCCTTAGAGCCCCCGCAGTCAAAAAATAGGAAAGCCATCCGGTCGAATGGACGACCGCATGGCCAGCATGGAGCGGCAAGCGGCGCCGCACACAAGCCAGCACGCGATCTACCAAAGGATCCGCATCAAAAATACGGCCCAGCCAGATCTATATACGGGCCAAGAAAGCAAGCTCTAGTAAGCAATGCAACACAACAAATATCCGAACATCACGGCACACCCAAATACAGGGGTGCCGCACACCCCCTATGTTTCACCGATGAGGTGCTGGACCATGAATTTCCAGCGGGATTCAAGCCCGTAAACATAGAGGCGTACGACGGAACAACAGACCCTGGGGTCTGGATCGAGGATTATATCCTCCACATACACATGGCCAGAGGAGATGACCTCCACGCCATAAAATACTTACCCCTCAAGCTTAAAGGGCCAGCCCGGCATTGGCTCAAAAGCCTTCCCGAAAACACCATTGGAAGTTGGGAAGAGCTTGAGGATGCTTTCCGGGCAAATTTTCAAGGGACCTATGTCCGCCTTCCGGATGCAGATGATCTCAGTCACATAACTCAACAGGCCGGAGAGTCAGCCCGGAAATTTTGGAACAAATTTCTTACTAAAAAGAATCAAATAGTCGACTGTCCGGACGCCGAAGCCCTAGCAGCTTTTAAGCACAACATTTGAGACAAATGGCTCGCCAGACACCTCGGCCAAGAAAAGCTAAGAACAATGGCCGCATTAACAAGCCTCATGACCCGCTTTTGCACAGGAGAGGACAACTGGTTGGCAAGATGTAGCACCAGCGACCCAAGTACATCCGAAGTTAGGGATGGAAACGGAAAACCCCGACGCAACAAGGACCAGCGCCAGAATAAGGGAAACAGCCCAAAGAGCACAGCGGTCAACACCGGATTCAAAAGCTCGCGGCAGAATCAGAGAAAGCCGCCCCTCAAGGATAACAGGGACGAGCTATCCAAATTAAACAAAATCTTGGACAAGATATGTCAAATACAAATTCCTCCCGAGAAGCCTGCGAACCATACCCACAAAGATTGTTGGGTTTTCAATCAAGCCGGCAAACTCAACGCCGAACACAAGGGGCTCGACACACCAAGTGAGGACGACGACGAACCCCATAAGCAGAGCACCAGAAAACAAAAGGATTTCCCACAAGAAGTCAAAATAGTACACTTACTTCACGTGATGAACAGAATGGCGCCACCAGAGATACGCGCCATACGGCCTATCCCAAAGGAGCCTCGCCAATGGTTGTTAAAACCCATCACCTTCGACCATTAGGATTACTCTAGAAGTATCCGGAACGCAGGCTGGACTACCTTGGTATTAGATCCAATAATCGGCGGACTCCATTTTACAAATGTCCTGATGGACGGTGACAGTGGTCTAAACCTATTATACCAGGACACAATCCGCAACATGGGGATAGACCCAACAAAAATTCGCCATAGCAAAACCTCCTTTCAAGGGGTAAAGCCAGGCCCGGATGCCCGTTGCATGGGTTCTCTCCGGCTAGAAGTTATGTTCGGCTCCCCCGATAACTTCCTTTGCGAACAGCTAACTTTCCACATCGCCCCATTCTCAAGTAGCTATCAAGCACTGCTGGGACGCGAAGCTTTCGCCCGCTTTAACGCAATACCGCATTATGCATCTCTTACGCTTAAGATGCCCGGTCCACGAGGCATCATCTCCTTGAAGGGAAAACATTGAGTGTTCCTCCCGTGCAGAAAACAGTGCGGCTGCCTTGACAGCCCCACAATAAAGCGGCTTCACTAGCCAAAGCATCTAAACAGGTCGTCAAGACCACGGACACGGCTAGACGAGTCCGGCATAAACAAGCAATTGATAAAGGCTTAATAGCCGTATACCCCTGTACTAGGGGCTCCGCGCATATAAAACAAGAGACAATAAAGCTCAATTTTACCCATTTCAATTTATAGTTTGTTTATTTAGTATAACTCATGTTCGGCACAATCTTTCTTTAACTAACTTCCTCTCTTTTACAGATGAACACCGTGCTACGCCCGTCCAGGATACGGCACAACGGAGACACGGGCGCAGACATGCAGCAGGGACCCGTTCCAAGGATTCTTTTCAGATTAAGACCCTGTGTAAACCTTTTTTACTGTCTCTTGTTGATACACATCCCCTGGTTTCTTGGTATAACCAAGGAGGAGGCTGGCGTTTTGGCATGTGTCCACGTCAGAGTTTTGCGTGTACCGGGACACTAGGGGCTTATTACTAAGGGCGTTATCCCGCCCGCCCTCACAAAGACCGAATACCTTAGGGAGTGTTCGGCGTCGCGAGTTTGGCCTTATATGCATCAGCTCCGACTCATGTCTTTGGTCAAATGTTGGGTTTGCCCGGCTCCTGTGTTTTGCTGCCTTACGTTCCGCTCTATCGGCTAAGGCGGCACCAGGAGAACTACTGCGATTGTGCCCCGGTTCGGCCAGGCGAGCACCTCAGTAGAGAAAGCCTAAAACTGACTGTCATGATATAGCGTGAGACTGGTCAACCACTCGATGACATACCAGAATCTTTAGGATTCCTCCGCATTAACGAAGGGCCGTTTCCTGGCCAGGCACATACGCGCCCCGAGTTCGGGCGAGCGCAGGCGCCACCGGGGGCTATATAAGTAGCCTCAATGTCAAACTCCTATGGCTAAGTGAAAGTGATAAAGCATCATAGTCCGATTGCCTAGTTCGCTGCGCTATCACCTCCTTTGTAGTACCAAGACGTTGGATCAAGTGTGAAAATGCGCCTTCTGCGAACACCCCCGCATTATGTGCGTGGGGGCTGAAGCCGACGACTGCCATCTTTCAGATTATATATACGTATATGTTAAATGGCCGCACAGGAGGTATTCCAATACTTGCAGGCACAAGTATAAAAAGCTTCTACAATTTATCAAAATATTGTTTTACAATAATACATGCTATTCGAATATAGTATCCTTCGAGCACTGCGTCGCTATTAAACGAGCGCCTTGTAGAACTTCCTGAAAGTAGCGCTCGGCAGGTACTCGGCTTCCATCCGAGTCTGGGGATGCAACAGCGGTGGTTTCCATTTCTGCCCAGTATGTCTTGACACGGGCAAGAGCCATCCGCGCACCCTCTATGCACGCTGACCTCTTCATCGCATTGATATGCGGCGCCGCACCAAGGAACTGCTGCACCAAGTTGAAATAACTTTTTGGCTCCGGCCTCTCTGGCCACAGATGACTCATGAAATACTTCATGGCGATTCCGGACAACCTATTTTGCTCGGCCCCTTCGGCCAAACGATCGGCTAATGACAGTGGACGCTCTGGATTGTAGAACTGCGACCAGAAGAGCTTTTCCACTTCGCGATCTTCTTGATCTCGGAAGTGTTCGGCCGCATCTGCGGCACTCGCTGCTAAATCCAGATAGGTGTCCGCCGTACTCCACATCTGGTCTAACAGAGCATGTTTAGGATCACAGAACTTCCTCCGCAGCATAAAGGGCTTTCCAGTCGCGATCTCTCCGGCCTGACGCAGCTCTTCCTTCATAGATGTCATCGTAGAGTGAGCATCCTTGGCATCAGCAACGGCCTTCTTCAGGTCCATCTGTTCCGCCCGATCTTCTTTTTCAAGAAGCTTGCAACGGTCAGCAGCGTTCTTCAGCCTCACGGCCATCTCGGGCTTTCCTTCTTGCTTCGGCAGTGAGCAGCCTGTTCGGCTTTCAGCTCTTTAATTGCCTTTCCGGCAGCCGCATCACTTTTCCTGGCTTGCTCCTTGGCTCGGGCAAGTTCCGCCCAAAGATTCTCCATGGCAGCAACACCATCTGCATCAAGCGCACACATCGTAAGATACTGGCATAAAGCTCCTCTTACCAGGCGCCACCGAAGGAATTACATACCTTGTGCCTCGTCAAGCCGCTTGTTGACAAGCGCGATGTCGGCATCTGCCACGTCAAGTTGCCGCTTTAGCTCGGCAAATCCATCAGTCTGGCTGGCCACCGGACACTTCTCCACCTACGTATAAAGGCGGCATATTAGACCTGGGATTATCATCCTCTGTGCGCCGTCACTTTTGACAACACACAAAGTCTCAGGAGCTACTATCTACACAGGGCGCATCTTATTTATGCGCAACTGTCCAAAAAGGGTACATTATTTCGCGTACCTCAAAACCTGTCAGTAAACTCCTGACGGCCTCGTGCTATCTGCTCTATGCGGATGAAATCCTCTCAATCACCGTACCCATCAATGCATGGTGCTCCTCTGAGATAGATGTTCGCCCTAGCAGATCCTTCAGCTCCTCCGACCGCGCACCAGACGGCGCCGTACTCGTCCGATGGCCCTTTTCGAAGGCCAGACGCGGAGGGCTTTGGGGGGCCATATGACTACCTTCCAGCCCCGCCGGATTCGGGGAAACCCTCCACGATGATACCTCAGGGTCGCCCGCCTCGCAAGGCGGTACGGCAGGGGGAGGCGTTCCGCTCTCCATCATCTCCGGAAGAACATCCCCCATGAGCTCTGCTGAGAAGGGCTAAGGTCCGAGCTACAAGGTAAATTTTCAATTACTTTTCTCAGATATCAAGCAGGGATTTCTCTCGTTTCTTAAAAAGAAAACTCCTCTCTACTTACGGCTCGGTGGAGGGCTGATCCCCTTGAGGGCATAATTCGGCCGAAATATCCCCCAGCACAGGACCCTCTGGCGAAGATTTCTTCCCCCGCTTTAAGGCCATGGTCTTCGGGTCTTCAGAGGCGGTCCTTTTCTTCCCCTGAGGAGAGGAATTTTCGATTCCTCCCTTCTGGACAACCTCCTTTGAGGAGGCTGTAGCTTCCTTGTCCCCTCCCTCGCTTCCCTTTGAAGGCACAACCTCCAACATCCTGTCTAGCACGGGACCCAGCGTGGTCTCGGGGAGGGGGGCCGGACACCTGATTAGCTTTTCTTTCACTATCCACTCCTGTTTAAAGGACAACTCTTTTAGGGCAACTTTTATGATAAATATACGGATAGCGAGTCCGGGCACAAGGCTACTTACTTGACTATCCGGACGATTGCAGCTCAGACCTGCATCCTTCGTAGAATCCGGACACACTACTTGTGGTCCGAAGAACAATTTGTACATCTCCACGGGCTTCATGCCAAGAAAATGTTGGAGAACTCGTGGTCCCTCCGGGTTGAACTCCCACAGGCGGAGGGGGCGACGTTTGCAGGGCAGAACTCGGCGAATTAACATAACCTGCGTCACCACGAGCAGACTGATGTCTCTTTCTAGGAGATCTCAGATGTGGCCCTGCAACAGGGGCACGTCCTTTGCCGGCCCCCAGTCCAGCCCCGTATTGACCCATGACGCCAGTCGTGGCGGGGGACCCGAGTGAAAGGAAGGTGGCGCCACCCACTTACGGGCCCTGGGAGCGGTAATATAAAACCACTCTCGTTGCCATAAGCTGGACTCCTCTTGAAAAGAGCCGTCGGTCCATGGAGTACCAGCATTCTTGCTTATAAAAGCACCTCCGCACTCCGCGTGCCTTCCCTCGATCATCTTTGGCTCTACTTTGAAGGTCTTGAGCCATAGTCCGAAGTGAGGAGTGATACGGAGGAAGGCTTCACACATGATGATGAATGAGGAAATATGGAGGATGGACTCCGGGGTTAAGTCGTGAAATTCCAGCCCATAATAATACATGAGCCCCCTCACGAAGGGATCCGTCGAGAAGCCTAGCCCCCGAAGGAAGTGCGACATGAACACCACACTCTCACCGGGCTTGGGAGTGGGAATGACCTGCCCTTGAGCAGGCAGCCTATGCGAGATTTCACCGGTCAAGAACCTGGCCTCTCTCAACTTCAGCACGTCCTCCTCCGTGACGGAGGAGGGCATCCATCGGCCTCGAAGGTCGGAACCAGACATTGTTGAAGGTCCAAAGCGCCTGAAATCTGGAGCCTTGGGTGTTGGAACTCGAGGCGAAGGGCGAACTCGTTTGAGATTGAAAGAAATGAGTAAGGCCTTGGTCTCTTTATAAGAGGTTGAATACCAAGGGCCTTCCCCGTGACCATTTGGGACTCGCCATTGATCGAGAAAATATACCAACGGGTACGGTTGGGTTACCCACGCCCGTATTGATGAGAATCCTGGAATAAGGGGACACGATCTCTGCTTTAACAAGACGTGCCAAGGAAACCGCCTCGCTAAATGCGCTAAGGTGGGACAATAAAACGATTCGAATAAAGACTTGGCCGTGGTGTGATGTCATGGTACAGAATACGTCAGCAGATTAGATTTGTGTAAATATTATTCTCTCTATGGTAATATGTGGAAACTTATTTTGTAGAGCCGGACACTGCCTTTGTGTTCAAAATCTTCCATGAAGTACTTGGAGGAGGAACCCGCGTTGCAATGCCGAAGACAATCTGCGCGCCGGACTCGTCGTCATTGAAGCCTGGTTCAGGGGCTACTGAGGGAGTCCTGGATTAGGGGGTGTCCGGATGGCCGGACTATACCTTCGGCCGGACTCCTGGACTATGAAGATACAAGATTGAAGACTTCGTCCCGTGTCCGGAAGGGACTTTCCTTGGCGTGGAAGGGAAGCTTGGCAATACGGATATGTAGATCTCCTACCATTGTAACCGACTCTGTGTAACCCTAGCCCTCTCCGGTGTCTATATAAACCGGAGAGTTTTAGTCCGTAGGACGAACAACAATCATACCATAGGCTAGCTTCTAGGGTTTAGCCTCTCTGATCTCGTGGTAGATCTACTCTTGTACTACCCATATCATCAATATTAATCAAGCAGGACATAGGGTTTTACCTCCATCAAGAGGGCCCGAACCTGCGCTAAGCAACAAGAGACAACACACAGACAAACTCTCGAGAAGAGAGGGCGGTGGCTGAGGCCACCTATGTTTGAGCAAATGGTATGGCGCCGCGAAGAATTATCCTTAGGCCCATGACCAAAACTCGTCTTTGAAGCACAAGTACCATAAAAAATGGCTAATGTGAAAGACTCGATCAATTTATGCATAATGGGGGGAGGAAGAGTTCATTGAGAGAACAATACTCCCCCTATGTCCATGCCTACATCTAAACTAGACATCAAGATGAGTGTGATGTGGTGTGCAAGGGTTCAAGTCACATTGCTCGAATCAATGATATTTAGCTCATGCCTTAACTCGCGAAAAATCTTGCTTTATCCAAGGGCTTCGTGAAAATATCTGCAAGGTTATCATAAGTGGTGACATAGTTGAGATCAACCTCCCCTCGCCTAATATGATCCCGGATGAAGTGATACCGAATCTCAATATGCTTCGTCTTGAAGTGTTGCACCGGGTTGAGAGAAATCTTGATGGCATTTTCATTGTCACACCAAAGAGGCACTTTGTCACAAATGACACCTAATCCTTTAAAGTTTTCCTCATCCATAAGAGTTGTGCACAACAACTACCGGCCGCCACATACTCCGCTTCGGTGGACGAGAGAGACACACAACTTTGCTTTTTGGAAGACCAACTCACCAAAGAGCAACCAAGAAATTGGCACCCTCCGGAAGTGGACTTCCTATCCACTTTGTCTCCCGCCCAATCGGAGTCCGAATATCCTAAA